>NW_006408533.1:26590824-26603185 GCF_000296735.1 Chrysochloris asiatica | reverse complement strand
TTACGAATTTGTATATTTAAATAAATTTATTTTTTTCAATAAATTTTATTTTTGTTCTATTTTGAATTTTACTAAGATTTAGCTATATTGAGCTATTTGTGGTTTCTGGAACAACTGAATAGCTGTCTTTTGAAGAATTAAAGTTACAGAAAATTCTTGCAAGTTTGTTTAACTGGTCTCCTTATTTTACAGTATCCCTTTTCAGAGCTGTTATTGAAGGCAATGGTGATGGTTATGTGCCATAGAGTCAGTTAGTTCCTACTCATAGTGACTCTGAATAGGGTTTGCAAGCTTGTAAATCTTTGTGGGAACAGAAAGCCTTATCTTTCTCTTGTGGAATGGCTGGTAGTTTTGAACAGCTGACATTGAAGTTAGCAGCCTAAACTTGTAACCACTATTTTAAGGAGCTGTTATTCACAGATTCCACAGTACAAAGTCTTTAAAATTACACTGTTGCAAAATAAATCACCATTTACTCAGCTCAGTTCTTTTATGGAAAAAGAGTTGTTGACTATACCTCAACATTTTGGTTATTTTTCAAGGGAACAACTCTTGTCTGACCCCCAGTGAATAGTTATTAATTATCTACCAAGTTCACAGCATTATGGTCTTAGGACAGCATGGCAGGGGAAAAAATTTAGAAATGATCTGACATCATAATCTTTTCTGGAATTCTTTGCAGCTTTCAATGCAGATACATGGATATCATTGCACCGAATCATCACAACAGTCCTGTTGGATGGCTGGAACATGGCTTTCATTCTCCTGGACAGATAAGAACACACAGACACAGGTGAGCTAATTGACTTCCCCTAAGCTACACAGGCAGTTCTGGAAGCACATATGAGCACAAACTGTCTCCTCCAAACTACCATATAAGAGGTGCTACACAATGTGTATGATAACCCCAGCTCAGGAGAAGAGACATCTCTGTTGATTGAGTTCCTGGGGAACCATTTCAGAAAGGAAGCAGAATTTACAACGGACCTGGAAGAAAGGTAGCACTTGGGGCCTGAGGAGGGCACAGAATCTGAGGAAATGTCTATTGCTATCCTCTGTTAAATAGAGGATTCACCTTCCTTGATAAATCATCATATTGCTGTTGTTAAGTGTCATCGGGTTGGTTCCAACACATTAACAAACCCTTATAGGGTTTCTGAGGATCAGATGGTGGGTTTGAACTACCAACCTTGCAGTCAACAGTCCATTGCTTATTCTGCCACACCACACCAGGAGTCTAACACCATATTGTTGTAGTTGTTAAGTGCCATTGGGTCAGTTCCGACCCACAGTGACCCTAAACAGGGTTTCCAAGGCTGTAACAGAAAGCCTCCTCTTTCTCCAGCGGAGCAGCTGGTAGTTTCAAACTGCTGACCTTGTGGTTTGCAGCCCGATTCGTAACCACTATGCTACCAGAGCTCCTTAATACCATATTAGAGATACATTAAAGAGTACTTATTTTTTTTGCATATGAAAATGAGTTTGCTTTCTCATTTTTGCTTCCACAATGCATACAGTTGACAACCATGATGTCATGGAGTTGGGGAGGAAGAAAGGAAAGTTTTATGGAGAGGAAATATTGGGAAAGAAAGAGAGAAAGAAAGAGAGAGAGAGAAAGAGAGAGAGAGAGAGAGAGAGAGAGAGAGAGAGAGAAAGAAAGAAACGAAACGAAAGAAAGGAAAATAGGAAGAAAGAAAGGAAAACAGAACGAGAAAAAGCAGCTATCAACAGCTCATGCTCTTTAAAGTTAACAGCCTGCACTTAAGATGTTTGAGCCAGGTATTCTTTTCCTGGGCTCCACCGCTAAAGTAGAGCTAAAGAATTACCTTGAACCTAAATACATCTTTCCTCAGAATGCATCCAAGTTTGTATTTATAATAACCCTCTGGTAAGTGACTGCTGGGCCTTTTCACTGAATTATCTTAAGATCTTCATGTCAGGCAAGCAGCCATGCTCTGCTACCTCTAACTGCCAGGCTGAGGCTGCTGGCCACAGCCCTGGGACTAAAAAGTAGCAGCTTGGGGCGTTTAGGACATGGATCTTTCCAAACCATCGTGTGAGCTGCTAGTGGGGAGTGACTATGTTTGACAGCATCTCCGTCAGGGCAAGCTATAGTCACTGGTGCTCCTCACTCTGTCAGCCTGCAGAACACCAAACCCCTCATGCTCCATCAAGGGGAGGAGCTTGTTCACACTGGGTCAGATGGGTTAAGAAATAATATGAGACAGTTGTCAATGTTGGTGAAAAATCAAGATCTGGGCCATCGATTCAAGGGTCTCCTATACTCTGTAGAGTTCTACCTAAATCAGAGGAGGAAATACAAGAAACACACTACCAATATTAAAGCTGTTGAGAGGTTGAAAAAGCTCGCTGAAAGTCATGGGGTGTGTGAGGCAAGGGATGCTCTTTGATAGCGTACAGACAGAGCTAGTAGAAATGAAATGTCTTTGGTAGATGATTGATGAGGCCACATCTAAGCTTGTAAGCCGGTGGTCCTAGCATAGTACTGGAATTGAAAGAGAGATAAAAGCAGGGAAAATTTATCACTAGCTAAGATAAAGAGCATCATATCTCATAGGACTTCATTATGTTAAGGAAATCCCTTCCACTTCTTGAACTAACAAATATTCACCTATTAGAGAACTTTGTAAGATTTAAAACCCGTTGTTAAGAAGGTTTCTTTGGAGCCGGTGCTTCCCAACTCGGACTTACTGATGCCTAGCAGTTTTATGAAGCATATGTTATGTGTTTTACTATCACAACTTTTGGGGATGGTAACTGATATTTAGTCAGCTGGCTCAGGGATGCAAAGCATCTTACAAATCCTGGAAAGTTCCCTTCACTCAGAACTGCTAGAGGCACTATTTTGTTCTCTGCATTTGGAAACATTCAGAGACTTAGTGATCTTTCTTCACAGTTGTTTTGGAGGATTTTTCAAGCAACAAAATTTGTTTGGATTGTTGTTGTTGTTGTTAAGTGTCCAGAAGGCATCTCCAACTCATAGAAACTCAGTATAGAGTTTCCAAGAAGTGAATAGTGAGTTTGAACCACCAATCTTGTAATTCAAATTGACCTTTCAGTACTGCGCTTATCCTACAGCACCATACAAGAAGTCCTTGTTTGGACTAGATGCATTCATAGATATTTTCCATCCATGAGTGTCTATTATTATATATCTGAGAGCATTTGGCCATATTTCAAATTCAAACAAAGAGGAATTTATACTTTAGGGTCAGCTGCACTCTTCTCTAATATTGTCATTTAATTCATTTAATATTTTTAAGGCTCAATTCCTCATATGTCTAAATGCAGAGGAATAAAACAAATGCCACATTTCCCGTTTTCTAAAAATCACAGATCTAGGCAGCCCATTGCCTCCACCTTCCCATGGATACGGTTTGTGGAAAACTGAATAGTAATAGCTCTTCCTGGAGTTCCCTGTGTTTCCCATCCAATAGAAAATCAAAGCAAAAGAGAAAATAAACCATTGCTCAGAGCACTATCCCAGTGGGTGCCAGCCCTATCAGCCACTCAGGTACGCTGGTGTTTAAGGCAAAAAGGAGCTTCCTTTGTGCTATCACAACCATCCTATGTGTCCAACCAACACAACTCCACTGACACTGAGTCAATTCAACCCTAAAGAGAACAGAGTAGAACAGCTCCTTAAGGTTTTCAAAACTAAATCTTTATGGGAGGAGTCTTGGAGCGGCTGGAGGATTTGAACCAGTGACCTTGTGGTCAACAGCCCAATGCTCAATCTACAGTGCCACCAGGGCTCCTTATTTATGCACGTTACTCTAAATAACTGTGCAGTTTGGTGATAAAATGCTGTTGAACTCATTTGACTTTGTGTAGTGCATCCGGATTACACCCAATGTAAAATAAGGATTTTAGGTCAGATGGGGGTCCCATGATTCCTTTTATATTGTTGTTACTGTTAAGTGCCATCCAATCGGTTCTGACTCATAGTGACCATGTGTATGGTTTCTGAGGGGTGACTGGTAAATTTGAACCACAAACCTGTGGTTCAAACTGACCTTGCTGTTGAGTGCTTAAACTGCAGTACCACACCATGAGTCCCATTGCAGGAATCCTGGAGGCACAATGGTTAAGCTCTCACTATTTGCCCAAAAGTTCAAACTCACTCACTGGCTCCATGGGAGAAGACCTGGCCACCTGTGCCTGTGAAGATCACAGTTTAGGGAACCTTATGGGGCAATTATACTCTTCCCCATGTGGTTGCTATAAGTCAAAATTGATTGGAGGACCAGCAGCAGAAGGAACAGCAGCAGTAGGCCCCATTAGTAAGCCAGGAAATAGTTCTCCAACGGAAATTATTTACTCGAGGAAAAACTGTTGATTTTGCTTTAAACTCTAGGGACCTCGCTGTGATTTTCTATGGCATTTTATGACAGGGCCCATAGAGCATGCTGATCTGCCTTAGATACTTTGGGCACCATTGGATTCTCTGAGTCACGAGGACCACGTAGCAACACTGCTTTATTACGAGTTGGAACATCTGCCTTTTCTTGGTCAAGGCTCTAAGTATTACCGGCAAATAGGTTGGAACTACACTTCAAAGCAGCATATGCTGCTTCCAAAATCCAAATAGACCCATTAAATACAGTACTGCTTTCTTAATGAGAAAGGATACAAAATGCTCCAACTTGCATTTCTCTTTGGAAGCTAAATCCTCACATGCTCCTGGTTGAATCTTTAATTTTTACTAAGGTGGTTGGCACACATGTGTCTTCTGGGATGACTGAACCATATCTAGAGTACCTCCTTACAAGGCCATCATGAAGTCATCAACTGAAAACACCAGTTTGTTGTCCTGTGGAATTAAGTGATGAAGAAAGTTCTTGAGGAGTAAATTAGGGCATATGCTAACATAGTTAAGATGTTAGCATATTGCATGCAGATCAAGACGGTTATGATGTACTGATATCTCTGACAGGTGAAAATAAACTATTTCTGCATTCTCTTTTTATTAGGATAGAAGAAGTGAAAAACAAACAACAACAATAACAATAAAACAGTTTTAAACTTCATAGCTAAAGAACAAAAGTCAAAGCTGGGGTAATGTGTCCCAGAGAATGCATCTGGAGCAGCAACTGCTATTGAAACAAATACATAACTCCACCTACAATAATAATCCACTATCATTACCCAGAACTCTCCTGTTACTGCACAGGTCTCACAAGAGAGTTAACTGGTATATAATAAGAATAACCATCTTTGAACCTTTCAAATTTATGAACTAATCTCCACCATTATTCCAAGGAAAATTGTTTTTAATTCTAAGGTCTTCTAGTTAGCTTTCAATAATTATCATTCCACAAATCAGTAGTCTAACATGGGGCTTTTGTTTGTTGCTGGGTATATACCTTTCCCAACTATACACTGGTGTTAAGTGCCATTGAGTCAGTTCTGACCCATAGTGACCAATATTGAGTTTCCAAGGAGAGGCTGGTGGGTTTAAACCACCAACCTTGCAGTTTAAACCAACCTTGAGGTTGAGTGCTTGTCCTATGGTGTCAAACCAGGACTCCTCTGAGCTATAATGTCAGACATAAATTTTATTTACCACCTGATCTTCAGGAGTCCCAAATCTGAACCATAGAACTCTTCAGAGTTACCAAAGTGTGATGTTTTCAGAGAGCCAAGGTCCAATAATCCCTCCAGAGATTAGGTATTTCTTAATAGGGCATAATTACCTGGAATTTGTTACATATCCTTTGGGGGAAGGCTAATAGGAAATACATGGAAAGGTATTATAAGCCCTTCCTTAAATTTGTCCAATCAATCCTTCACTCAAAAGGTGCTAAGTCAGGTTGAAGTTTGGGTAAGGGGCTATAGTTCTGTAGCCGTGATTCAAATCACCTCATCAAACCTTGAGGAATGGGAACCAGAGCTTTCATTTTTACTACCCCCTTAATTCTTTCACCAATTTCACTGTATGATACAACTTCGTTTTTATTGTTCAGGGTTGTTGAGTCTATTCTAACTCACAGAGACCCTGTATAGGGTTTCCACAGGCATGGTCAGTGGGCTTGAACTATTGACCTTACAGTTAGCAGTCCAGGGCTTATGCTACAGTGCACCATTTTGGTTACTACTTATGTTTTACTGTCTAAAAATGCAACATCTCCATTGTCTTGCATGTAAGAATTAAACACTAATACTTTGCCTCTGTTAGTCTGGGTTCCCAACATCCACATTGAGATCAAGAGGCCTTTTAAATGGCTGCACTTTCCACCTTTTGACAGTCTATGGAGAGTAGCCTTGGTAGTTGTTTTAAAGCAGCTAGTGCTTCACTCAAGGAGCTCTGGTAGCATAGTGGTTATGAATCAGGCTGTGAACTGCAAGGTCAGCGGTTCGAAACTACCAGCTGTTCCGTGGGAGAAAGATGAGGCTTTCTGCTTCCGTAAAGATTTACAGCCTTGGAAACCCTATACAGGGTCACTATGAGTCGGAACCAACTCCATGGCACATAATAACAACAAGTGCTTCACTCACTAGTGTATTTTTTAATGTTTAGTGAATATCTCTAGATTTTCTTATAGAAAATATTGTGGAAAGATTAGCCAAACACACATGATAAATCCACTGCACGATCTCATATCTTAAGATTTTGGAGACCTTGTTTTATATTAAACAAAGTAAGTTTTTGGAACTTCACTTTATTTAGCATAGGCAACTATTTAGTCCAAGTTTTAATCAATGACTCAAGTGATTAAATCTATTTTCACCTATTTGAACTAGTTTTACCTAAATTTGAACTAGTTTTACCTAAATTAAGAATTCTCTTGTAAATGCACCAAAATTGACAATTTCTGATCAAATATATGTTTCTCCATCCTTGACCTAACACTGTTAGAAGCAATTCCTATGCATCATCAATAATTTTGCTAATGTAAGTTAATAAAGTTTTGAAATGGAAATGTCAACTCCCCATGTCTTCTTTTGTAAATTAGATCTAACTGTGAAGCACATGGAGTCCTGGTGTGGCACTGTGGTTTAAGGCACTAAACTGCAAAGTTGTTTGAACCATAAAGTAGGTGGCTCAAGCTCACCAGCTGCTCCTTGGAAATCCTATACAGGGTCACTATGGGTGGGAACCGACTTCACGGCACTTAACAACAACAATATGAATCACATGGAGTTCTGGTATGGCACTGCAGGATAATGTACTAGACTGCAAGGTCGGCGGTTCAAACCCACCAGTGACATCTCAGAAACCCTATACAGGGTTGCTACGGGTCAGAACCAATTCAACAGCATTAACAATGACAACATGGGGATGTGGAATCACTACAATGTGTTGAAGCATTAAACCAGAAACTTCATCTAACAGGAGAAAAGGGTCAACTTCTGCTGCTCCAGAATGTTCAGGGAATTTGGAGTTATACAAATTCTTCCAAACATCTCAATTCTAATTCCTGGGGTCCAATATGTTACCAACCTATGTGTTACCTTTCTTTCTAGAAAACTTGTAACTCAAGTCATTTTAATTCAGTAAGTTACAATCAGATTCGGTGACTGTTTTTGTATACATTAATCCCGAAGCCATAGGAAACTGTTTTAAGTAAACTATAAAACAAGGCCCTTGTTCTGTGGCTAGACCTGTGATTTAAAATCGTGAGTCTCTTATTTATTTATTTATTTATTTTTCTTTTAAGCTTTTCAATACTGTTAGAAGCAACTAGTCTTTTTTGATGTATTTTACTCCCTGTAACGTTCTACTGTAGCTTCTTTTTGGTCTGTAAAAATCTTTGCTTCATTTCTGATGGCCACAATGAAAAAAAAAGTACAATGGTTTTGCACTAAGTGGCATAGAATACCAAAAGTCCACCCTATAGCTATAACTGGATCTTTTGCTATTCAAGTCAGATAGTTCATTCCAGATTTCCATTTCTTTCGAGTCTACAATCTGTCATTACTCCTAGTCCCAATTATTCTATGGGTCAGTGTTTTTATTGGTAGTCAAGAGATTCTACTCAAGTTCAGTTTAAATAAAAAGACATTTCGTGATTTTAGTTGAGAGTATTACTATACAAACCAAATAACCAAATTCAAATACTAATAAGAAGAAATAATACAGCCTAGAGAAATACCCACTCATATCATAGAGGCAGACTAGTGGGAAATTTCACAATGCCACCCACTGCTCAACATTCAAAAAACTATGGACTAAACAACAGAACTTTTGCTATAACTTCTAGAAAAATAAAACTAGTGACTCCATGAATGTATTGTCCAGAAAAATGATATATTTTCTGAGTCCTAATATTCACATATGCCTTTCCAGTTCTCATCCAGTTACATTTGTGTAGCAGGGTCAGATTACAGCCACAATCTAACGTCAAGGGAATCTAGAAAAAGCAAGGTTTAGCTAAATAACTTTTAATGTACAGGAATCAGTTGTAGAATCTACACAATCACCAGTATGTGGTGACTTTTGATTCAGGAGGCATTCTGAGTCAGATCCCACTTATCATTTGAACCCTGAATATTAGATTTGCTAGGCCTGCCATATATATATAGGAGCTCTGGTAGCGTAGTGGTTAAGAGTCAGCTGCCAACCTCAAGGTTAGCAGTTTGAAACTACTAGTGGCTGTACAGGAGAAAGATGAGGCTTTCTGCTCCCGTAAAGACTTACAGCCTCAGAAACCCTGTAGGGTCATTATGAGTCAGAACCGACTCCATGGCGCATAACAACAACAACAACACATAGAACAAATGTGCAGAATAATATTCTCATTGGTATTGCTGCTATGTGCCTTTAAATAGGTTCTGACATCTAGTGACCCACAGGGCTGCTGAGGCTGTAATCTTTGCAGGACCAAAGAACCTCCTCTTTATTCACAGAGTGATTGGTGTGCTTGAACCACTGACTGTGTGGTTCCCATCCCAGTGTATAGTCTACAGAGCCATCACTCTCTCCAAAGGTAAAATGAAACTTGATTTTTTAAAAAACTTGAATACTCAAGGTTAGATGTCAAGAACATAAACAAATGATATATTAATTAAGAAATAAATAATATTAAATAAAAAAAACTTGATTCAAGTCCTTACCTTCAAAGAGCTATTCAAATAAGAAAAAAAAAAAAAAAAAGAAGAACATAAATAACTAATGACACAAATTGTGTTAAGTGCAAAGGGTGAAATGTACACAGGGAAATGTTAATGATTTGTCAATAATAATAATGACGAAAGATAAAATGGAGTGACCGTATATTATGTGTCTAATAGCAGTCTAAGGTATTTTCATGTGTTTAATCCTATACTATCAATCCATGATTCTTAAAAATCTTAGATGCTTGAAGTCTTAACACTCTACAACTCACAAATTCAAGTGATATATGAAGACTATTAGACTTCCGGTATGGCGCTGTGGGTTAATGTGATGGACTGCAAAGTCGTTTGAACCACAAGGTCAATGGTTCAAATTCACTAGCTGTTCTTTGGAAACCCTATATAGGGTTGCTATGGGTCAAAATCGACTCAATGGCACTTACCAACAACAACAATGAAGAATATTAAAAGTACCATGGGTTGCCAAAGGAACAAACAAATCTGTCCTAGAAGAAGTACAACTAGACTGCTGCTTAGAAGTGACAATGGCAAGACTTTGTCTCCCATAATTTGGATATATTGTCAGGAAGAACCAGTCCTGGAGAACAACATGATTCTTAGAAAGTGAAGAATCAGTGAAAAAGAGGACGAGTCCACCAAGATCAATTGATACAGTGGAAGCAACAGTGGTTTCAAACATTAACAATCCTGAGGCTGGTGCAGGACCAGACAGTGTTTCATTCTGGTGTGCAGAGGGTTGCTATGAGCTGGAACTGACCTAACAGCACCCTGGTGTTGTGCTACGGATTAATGCTGTGGACTGAAAAGTCACTTTGAACCACAAGGTCGGTAGTTCAAGCTCACCAGCTGCTCTTTGGAATCCCTATACAGGGTCGCTATGGGTTGGAACTGACTCGACGGCACTTACTTAACAACCACCACAACTATTGTTAGTAAAGGCCTCATCTTCACCTACAAATATCATATCATACCACAGAGGAAGATTCTGATTTCCTTTGCACTCTAAAATGGGGAGAGCTAGTCTTTGGAGTCCTGGTGTGACGCTGTGGGTTAATGCGCCAGACTACAAAGCCGTTTGAACTGTAAGGTTGGTGGTACAAGCTCACCAGATGCTTCTTGGAAACCCTATACAGGGTCGCTACAGGTCAGACCCGACTCAACGGCACTTAACAACAACAGTCTTTGGCTCCAGAGTTCTCTGCAGACTAAACAATGTTGGCATATCTACTTAGTTTTGTGGAAGTTCTCTCTTCCTAAGTCTTGGGAAATACAATTTAAAGTGATTCACCCCAGACATCTGTAACTTTAAATAAGTATAGTTTCCAGTGTTTTCTTTAAAAAAAAAGTTTGAACCTGATGGAGTGGGAAACATACCTTATTTGTTTCAAATCACTTCATTTCACACTTCTAAATACTGATTGATGACCCAAATAAAAAAAGGTAATTTTGCCACATACCTGGAATGCCATCTGTTGCAAAGAATAGCAATGTGAAGCATTTGCACAACACTATAACCAGTGAGTGAATTTTGAATCAATTCTGCCAAGTAGTGAGTAGAAATATAAATTCAAGGCACTGTGGGCAACATCTCCCTTTAGGTACCTGGAGGAAGACATCATTTTCTCCCCTGGGTGCACACACGAAGGCAAGCACACCAGGATTTCTACCCACATTACCTTGCCAACGGTGTGTCAAGGTAGGATCAGCACTGGACTGTGAACCACATGGCCAGCAGTTCAAACTCATCAGCTGCTCCTCACTATGAGTTGGAATTGACGTAACAGCTCTTCATAACATAGAAGTCAGAGGAAACATATTTGAAGTTCAAGCTGCTAGATTAAATCGTCCACCCTAACTTCTTATTTGAATCAACAAAGATAAAATATTTCTAAGTTGACTCAACTCATTTGAGAAAGGACCCAGGACAGCCACCGTAAGAAAATATTATTTTTATGCATAAGATGCTCTTGCACACAGCTGCCACTCTTGATCCGCTAGTGTGTTTTGTTTTAGTTATCCCAGGAGAAGAAATGGGTCATCCAAACTGGATATAAGCCTGTCAACAACATGATTTATGGGACTCATGTCCCCCAAACATTAACCAAATAGACTTCCATTCAATCATTACAGTTTTATTCCTTTGAGGTTTGAGGATTTTAATCCTCAAGACATTGATTAAACCCCTGTTAGCAGTCACAACTTGTGTTATTAGCAGTATCATTTCCAAAAATATCTGGGGTTAGTCTATCAGCTACAGATTTGAGAGGGTAAACAGTTTGGGTAGAAGGACAGACAAAAGTTAAGTTATTCATATTTCCCAGTTTTTCCAAGGGATTTATAAAGTGACATGATATATCAATACTCTTTGGAGTCCTCTTGATTCAAAGAATATCTATTTGAAGTAGTCTGACCTAAGATCAAGTTCCTACAGACATAGGACAAGAATAAGAAAATCAATTTCTCCCATGGGGAAATGAATGTCTTGACCTTGGTTAGTACAGTTCTCTCCAAACAGGTATCTCATAAGGTGGTCCAGATAGCTGGAGCCAACACCACCCATTCGACCATGGGTATCACCCACATTGTGAGTGGAAGCAGGACCCAGTTTGAAAACCTAAATTCTGTTCCCAGGAATAATCTTTGAGGATTTTCACTCAGGATGCTAGCCTTTTAAAATCCATACTAAAGGCCTGTCAGATACGGTGCTACATTCTAACATATTATCCCGGCATTGGGATCAATTACAGCTCTGGGCATAAGATTCAATATATCTTGCTGAAAGGATGCAAAATCTTCAGCATATATTATGGCAAAGTTTGCAAATCCCATGAACATAAATTAGGAAACCTGCTTGATATACTTGCATGTCACTGCATCTTGGCTGGGTATCTTGCTGTGTGAGGAGACAGAGCAAGGCGATCCCTTTAGCAGGAAGCATGGGTAGCTCACAGACATACATGCTTCCTTATACACCTCATCAACTCCAGGGTCACTGAACCCTGATTTCTTCACATCCTATTGTTTTTCTTGCTAATTAGGTGCCCTTGTGTTAGTTTGGTTGATCAGAGACCTTGTATTGTGCTTCTGAGGAGCAGCTAGTTTTGATTGTTAACCTTGTCGTTAGCAGTTCAGTGCTTAACTAGAAATATCACACCATGATTCCACAGCATATTAACCTCTTTGGAGTCATGGTGTGGCACTGTGGGTTAATGTACTGGACTGCAAAGTCAGTTTGAACTGCAAGGTTGGTGGTTCAAGCTCA
>NW_006408533.1:26585176-26590610 GCF_000296735.1 Chrysochloris asiatica | reverse complement strand
ATGGCACAAAACAACGATAACCCCTCTATCTGCTGTTGTAATTCTGTTTGGAAATTGAATTTTGTCATGCTAATGAGCTAGTATCAGTGTAGGCTGTATCCTAAATTGAATCCCTTCTGAGTTATAAGAATTACACACTAGACAGAGACATGGGCCAAACAGAAGACAGTTACCAGGTGAATATAATTTATAAAGCAAGGAAGCAATGAAGTCCAGGGCTACAGACAAGGCAAGAATTGACACAGTCAAAACTCCAATGTAAACCTTTGACCTTTAGTACTGTGAGAAAGTATGTTTCTGTTCTTTAAAGCCAGCCACTTGTAATATTTGTATTATGTCAGCACTAGGAATAGCTAAATCTAAGACAGACCTTGTAAGTAATATTTCTTCAGCAAGAGAAAGAAAAACTGAAGAAAGAAAAGGAAGAAAGGAGAGAAAATAAACAGAAGCAAAGTGCATTTTTTTTTTCCTCAATGAGAAGTTGTTAAGTGCTGTCTAGTCAGTTCCAATTCATACTGAGCCTATACAGAGTTTCCAAAGCTGTAATCTTTTCAGAAACCAATAGCAGGATCTTTCTTTTGAGGATCTACTGGTGGGCTCAAACCTTGTGGTTAACAGCCCAATGCTTATTGTACAAAGCCACAGCGCTCTGATGAGAGTTAGGCAAGAAAAAGTACTTTCTCTGGTATTTTTGAACAATATTAAAACTGTTTTTATAACCTCTATTTTTCCTTCTGATAGAGTTTAGCAATCCAGGAACTGTCCTCATAGAAGCTGCAGTTGTAAAACCTGAAGGAGACCACATTTTTCTATTTCAGAGTTTATGACTCATGTGAAACTCCTTCTCAGTGGCCTGGAAGCATCATGTTACAAGGTTGCTAATGCTTTCCCTCAATCCGAATGGACTATGGAAAGGAAACAAAGCTGTAGCTATCTCTGAGTGACTTCTGAAAAAGACTTGTTCCTTTGAGAACATCAATCAACCCTGTATTTCTTTGATTTCTACACCCATGCCTTTTTAAATGTCATAGTCATCAATTATTCAGTGTTAATGAAGTCATGGAAATAACATTATGAAACCTAACAAGGAACAAACCTCTGCATCACAGCTTGATGGCCTAACTGACATGAATGGCCCCACACCACAACTGGTAGCCAATGATGACTCGCTTTCTCCTAGTCTTTTGAAATCTGAGCGTAGTGGCATGATAACCCCTGTAAAGAAGGTCTGGGCCTCAATGTTATAAAGCCCACCTTCAAAAACACTTTCAAATAAGGATTAAAAAATAAGCTTTTCTATTGAAGCCCTGGTGTGGCATTGCCGGTTAATTTGCTGGACAGCAAGTTTGGTTTAAACCACAAGATTCAAGCTCACCATCTGCTCCTCGAAAACCCTATACAGGGTTGCTATGAATTGGGACCGACTCTACGACACTCAACAACAACAACAGTGCTCTACTCAACAAAAAGTAACTCAAAATACCGAAACAGCAAACTATATATCCACGGTAACTTACTCCACAATCAACATAATAAATAAGGTAAAAATATAGATGGCAGCATGAAGCTGCCATCCTTTTGGCTGAATGAATTATATCTGTAGTGAGGACAAAACCAAATTCTTCATGAGTAAAATGTGATCAAATCATATGCTATGAGTGCATATGGAAGCACTATTCCTGAAGGGACTCAAATAATCAATATATCTTTAGTAGCTACCCAGCAAAATGCAGACTTCTTGACAATAACCACAGAGTGAAAAAAAAAAACAAAAAAAAAAACACCCCAAACCCACTGACACTGAGTCGGTTCTGACTCATAGTGATCCTTTAGGACAGAGTAGAACTGATCCTCAGGGCGTTCAAGATTATAACGCTTTACGTGAGCAGACAAGCTCATCTTTTTCTGGTGGAATGACTAGTAGATTTTAACAGCTGACCTTGTGGTAAGCAACCCAACAATTAACCCACAGCACCACCAGGGCCCCTACAAAGTGAAAGAGACCCTAAAATTTAGTGGCTTCACTCAATAGCAGTGCATTTCTCTTGTACATAAAAGCCTACTCATTGGTCCAGGGTGTGAGTGATGGCATAATGCCATTGGATACCATGACTCCCTCTGTCTTGCAGCTCAGCCCTGTCAAAGGTGCTTCCCTTACCTTCATAGTTGAGGACAGCTCACATCACAGTTACATTCCAACACACAGAAAACGAACAACAGGATACAGAGGCTATGCCCTGTTTCTGGGCATGACCCGAAAATTCAATCCCTGCATTTGCTCACCTTTTATTGGCCCAAACTTAAATATTGTCTGCACCCAAGTTTAAGGTAATAAAAAGGTTGGAGGTTTGAATCTTTCCAGGGGTATCTTGAAAGAAAGGCCTGGTGATTTACATACAAAAATTAGCCATCTACAACCCTGTAGAGAAGTTCCCCTCAGATACACCTGGGGTTGGCATGAGTCCAAATCAACTTGATAGCAACTAGTTTGATTTTTTTTTTCTGCTGTGGTGGCTCCATGTTTCTATGATTCTGAAAGCTATGCCTTGGGTATTTTAAATACCAGCTGGGACACGCATGACGAACAGTTTCAGATGAGCTTTCAGATACAGACTAGGAAGTAGGAAACACCGACTACTTCTGATTATTTAGTCACCGAAAACCTTATCAATAGCATCTATTCATAAGGTTTTCAGTGACTAAATATTGTCTAAATAAAATATTGTCTACATATTGACTAAATAAACACTGCCAGCACCAGAATATTCAATATTGAAATATGATGAAGAAAACCAGAATATTGTCAGATAAAGTGCTGGAGATGAGCCCCTCAGGTTGGAAGGTACTCAAAATGCAACTGAGGAAGAAGAGTTGCCTCCTCAAACTAGAGCTGAGCATGATGACGCTAATGGAGTAAAGCCTTTGGGACCTTCATTTGCTGATGGGGCACAACTAAACATAAAGAGAAAGAGCTGTAATCAGAACATGGAATGTACCAAGTATGAATGTAGGGAAATTGGAAATCATCAAAAATAAAATGGAACACATAAAAATCGATTTCATAGGCATTAGTGAGTAGAAATCGATTTATATTAGACATTTAAAATCTGGTTTAAAATGACCAAAATGACAAATTGAGGAGGAATGGTGTCACATTCATCATCAAAAAGAACATATTAAAATCTGCCTTGAAGTACAATGCTCTCTGTGACAGAATAATATCCATATACCTATAAGGAAAACCAGTTACCATCACTGCTGCTCAAATGTATGCACCAACTGCTAAAGCCAATGATGATGAAATTCAAGAATTCTACCAACTTTTTCAGTCTGAAATTGATCAAACAAGTATTGATAACTACTGGTGAATGGAATGCAAAGAATAGAAACAAAGAAGAAGGCTCGGTAGTTAGAAAATTATGGCCTTGGTGATAAAAACGATGCCTTTTATAAACAACATAAAAGACAAGTATACACATGGACCTCACCAGATGGAATACACAGAAATCAAATAGACTATATCTGTGGAAAGAGGGGGTGGAAAAGCTGCATATCATCAGCCAAAACAAGGCCAGGGGCTGACTGTGGAATAGACCATAATTGCTCCTATCCGAGTTGAGGCTGAAGCTGAAGAAAATTAAAACAAGTCCACAAAGACCTTAAACATTTACCACCTGAAATAAGAGATCATCTCATGAACAGATTTGATCATTAGATACTAAAAACAGAAGACCGGAAGAATTGTGGAATGACATTAAGAACATCATACAGGAAGAAAGCAAAAAGTCATAAAGAAGAAAAGGGCCAAAATGGATTTCAGAAGAGACTCTGAAACTTGCTTCTTCAGCATACAAATAAATGGTAAAGCAAATGAAAGAAATCAGGAGATAAAAGAGCTGAATGGAATTTTTCAAAAGGCAGTTCAAGAAGACAAAGTCAAATTATAACAAAATCTGCAACCCTGGAGCTAAAAAACAAAAAGGAAGAAAATGTTCAGATTTGTCAACCTCAGGGAGCTAAAGAAGAAATCCAAGCCTCGACCTGCAATATTGAAGAAGTCTAATGGCACTGTGAGGAGCTCTGGTAGCGTAGTGGTTACAAATCAGGCTGTGAACCACAAGGTCAGCAGTTCGAAACTACCAGCTGCTCCGTGGGAGAAAGATGAGGCTTTCTGCTCAAAGATTTACAGCCTCGGAAACCCTGTGCAGGGTTGCTATGGGTCGGAACCGACTCAACGTCACTTAACAACAACAACAATGGCATTGTGGGTTCTGCAATACTGAAGAAGTCTAATGGCACTTAAAGGAGCTCTGGTAGCGTAGTGGTTACGAATCAGGCTGCGAGCCGCAAGGTCAGCAGTTTGAAATAACCAGCTGTTCCATGCGAGAAAGATGAGACTTTCTGCTCCAGTAAAGATTTACAGCCTCAGAAACCCTGTACAGGGTTGCTGTGAGTCGGAACCAACTCCACGGCACATAAAACCACCACCAACAATAGCACTTAGTGTCAGACTGAAAAGCTTTTTGAACTGCAAGGTCGGTGGTTCAAGCTCACCAGTTGCTCCTTGGAAACCCTATACACAGTCGCTATGGGTTGGAATTGACACGACAGCACTTAACAACAACAACAAAGGACAAAATATTGAATGATGCAGAAATCATCAAAAGAAGATGCAAGGAATACACAGAGTCACTGTAGCAAAAAGAAATGGTCGATGATCAACCATTTCAAGAGATAGCATATGATAAGAGCCAACAATATTGAAGGAAAACTTTCCAGGTGTATGAAGGCATTTGCAAATAACAAGGCACTGAGAATTGATGGAATACAAACTGAAATCTTTCAACAAACTGATGAAGCATTGGAGGGACTCACTCATCTATGTCAAGAAATTAGGAAGACAAATACCTGGCAAACTGACTAGAACAGATCCATATTTTGGCCCATTCCAAAGAGAGGTGACTCAATGGAATGTGGAAATCACCAGACAATATAATTAATGTGACATGCAAATTAAGTTTTGATAAAGATAATTTTTAAATGGCTGCAAACATACGTTGACAGAGAACTTCTAGAGGTTAAAATTGGATTCAGAAGAGGATGTGAAACGAGGGATATCACTGCTGACATCTTGACTGAAAGCAGCAAATACCAGAAAGATGTTTATTTGTGCTTTATTAATTATGCAAAGACTTTCGATTGTGTGGATCATGCCAAGCTACAGACAGCATTGTGGACAATGAGTATTCCAGAACACTTAATTGAGGAAACTGTACAGAGAGCAAAAAGCAGTTATTTGAACAGAACAGGGGAATCCTGACTGGTTTAAAATTAGGAAAGGTTGTATTCTTTTACCATACTTATTCAATTTGTATGCTGAGCAAATAATCCTAGAAGCTGGATTATATGAAGAAAAATTTGACATCGAGTAAGA
>NW_006408533.1:26582295-26584541 GCF_000296735.1 Chrysochloris asiatica | reverse complement strand
AACAAGAAGGATTGGCATAAGGCAACAGCAATGGGTTCAAATGTAAAAATGAATGTTAGGTTGGTGCAGGCCCAGCAATGCTTGGTTCTGTTGTGCTTAGGGTCGCTATGAGTCTGTATCAACTTGATGGCACCTAAC
Source organism: Chrysochloris asiatica (assembly GCF_000296735.1). Taxonomy (NCBI): domain Eukaryota; kingdom Metazoa; phylum Chordata; class Mammalia; order Afrosoricida; family Chrysochloridae; genus Chrysochloris; species Chrysochloris asiatica. The sequence goes on along the minus strand of NW_006408533.1, from coordinate 26,584,403 downwards.
AACAGCAGTTTCATTTTTTGCTTTAGGTGCCATGAAATCTGGGTAATTTCATCTTTATTTTGAGCAGGCTTTTATCCAACTAATGAATCAAATTCATTTTGATAGTCCAGGTTTAATTGCCTGTCTTTCCTGAAGTGTACCCTGACCACCCAAGTCTCAGTGTCCAAACTTAGCTTTGAACTTTCTTAGCTCAGACAGTAATTTGATCCCACAATTTATACTTATATACTTTACTATACAAGCTGTTTAAATGGACTGTCATGTGTAATGGCATTACTGTCTCAATAATATTATTAATTCCTTGAAAACAGAAACCATTCATTGTGTTCAGTAATGGCTTAAATTTTAAAACTGACAAATTGCCTTTTTTTTCCATCAAGTATTTAATACAATGCTTAGCATGTGATTATCAGTTTGAAATAAAAATTAACATCAATAAAAAGTAATGAAGAAGTACGATACTATTATATAGAACCAGGGCTATGATTAAAAATTAACAACCACAATATATCCCAAGATATTAAGACTTAAAGATGAGCAAGAAGAGGACCATTTGGTATAATTAAAAGGAAGAAGAAAGCTTGATGGAGGCCCTGGGAAGCCATACTGCCCTTCAGTGTGGTTATCCAGATGGGTGAACATTTTGTCAATAAATGCTACAGAAAGTTAAAAGAAGGGACCCTTGTAAGAGGTGATAGCTGCCTGGTTTGGAATCTATAAACTCAGCTTCAGATGTTAATTTGTAACCAGCGCTTCCAGCAAAAAGTTAAGCAATCTTCAACAGATCTTTTATCTCAAGACTTTCCAAAGATAGCAAAGGACTTAGTTGAGCACATACTCTGATAAAAGCTAAAACAACATATACATGTGTATGCATACACAGTTGGTGGTGTTACTCCTCACTTACTTCCCGTCTTTCTATCTGACACTGTGCATTTATGACAGCTTTGAAAAACTCTCAATTGATGCTTCCAAACGTCTGGATCCCACACAGGACTATGACTCTGTCTGGGGTGCCCGCCACAGACCACCCTGAGCATGATATTGGAATCTTTAGGGTCAATCACATCAGGGATGAGCGCCAATTGACCATGGGGCCCTTCCTCCCATTTGTGTTTGTTGTTTCAGTCTGGCCATGGAGGCACAGGACAACAGTAGGAGATTCAAGGTCTTGGGCAGGCACAGGGAGGCTAGGCAAGGACACAAAGGTGATGGGGAGTTTGGTGGAGAAGGGACAAATGGAGGGATATAAGAGTACCTCATGGAACTGGAGAGCCAGTGAAGACAGGGGACAAGTTGTGTCCCTGCCTGGTTGGGTGGTGGCAGGTTGTGGGCAACATTTAACCCCTACCATGTGCCACCACTAACTCCCTGGGCTCCGCGGTGGTGGGGAAGGCATGATGGAGAAGGGGTGCCCATCATAACATGTGTATCACAAGTCACTCCAGGAGTGCCCATTGAGTGGTGAGTTTGGTCAGGATATCGTTGCTAAACATGGGGCAGTCACTGAGTTTGCATACTGTTAATTTCTTATAACAACCTGGTCTTTGGAACCTAACCATGTTGACAAGTGAGAAATGGCATACACACACACACATGCATATGAAACTAAGTCAAAAGATATTGCTACTAGGATCCCTGCTCATATGTGCTTGGGTTTATTTTAAACAAAAAGTGTTTAAACATGGCTCTATGATCACTGGATGACTGAAGACAAGTTCTATCAGTAATAAATTTGTCTTAGTCTCATTTATTTGTTGTTAAGTGTCATTGAGTCAGTTCCAACTCACAGTGACCCTCTATAGGGTTTCCTACAACTCATTGTTGTTATTGTTAAGTGTTGTCGAATGGGTCCTGACCCATAGCGACCCTGTATAGGGTTTCCGTGGCTATAAATCTTTACAGGAGCAGAAAGTCTCCTCGTTTTCCTGTGGAGCAATTGATAGACTAGAACTAGTGACCTTGTAGTTAGCAATCCATCTGGTAATCCACTACACGGTCCGAGCTCCTTTCAACATGCATGTTGTTGTTGTTGTTGTCAGGTGCCATCGAGTCGGAACCGACTCATAGCGACCCCATGCACAGCAGAACGAAACAATGTTCGATCC
>NW_006408533.1:26564429-26580540 GCF_000296735.1 Chrysochloris asiatica | reverse complement strand
GTTGGAGAGCAAGTTTCAGAGTCTCTTCTGACATCCATCTTGATCTTTTCCTTCTTTCTTGTCTTCTTAATGACTTTTTGCTCTCTTCATGTATGATATGCTTGATGTCATCCCACAACTCTTCTGGTCTTCGGTCTTTAGTGTTTAATTCATCAAATCTGTTCTTCAGATGATCTCTAAATTCAGGAGGGATCAACATGCATAGCATCTCAATATAAAGAAAACAAAACTCCTCACCGATGAACCAATAAATGACATCATGATAAATGGAGACAATATTGACGTCAAAGACTTCATTGTGCTTGGATGAACAATGAACACTCATGGTAGCAATAGCCAAGAAAGAACTCAAAGATATGCATTAGAAAAATCTGCTGCAAAACATCATTTGAAGTGTTAAGGAGAAAAGATAGTACTTTGAGGACTAATATGCACCGGACCCAAGCCATGGTATTTTAATCGGCTCATAAGCATTTTGAAAGTTTGTCAGTGAATAAGAACAAGAGAAGAATCAATGGATTTCAATTATGGTGTTGGAAAATAATATTAAAAATGATATGGAAGGGAACCTAGATTCAGAGGGTGTGAAGGAAGGTAGAATCTCCACTGAGTAGTATCCAATCTGTCTAGGCAGAGCTGATGAAATGAAATAAGTATGGGTCTTTTGTGATGAAATAGTGAATAATTGTTATCAGGACAGATTGTGAGGGTTGAAAATGTAAAGGTAGACGTTTTGTAGCAAGAAGGGAAGTGACTAACTTTTCAGTTTAGGAGTGGAGGTCCCTGGGACCATCAAGGGAGAAGAGCGGAGAGTGGGTCCCTACCCAGAGAAGCAGTGATGCCTGAGATGGGGGCAGAGAAGATGATGTGGAGAGATGGAGCAACTGGGGACTTTAGACACAGAGAAGGAGAGGGGCTGTGTGCTGATGACTGGGGGACAGGCTTGTAGTGTATACCCTTTGGTTGGTTGATGATGCATGGAAGGGATTGTAACCATGGCAATAAATGATATACGATAGGATGAATGTAAAACTAAAGTTCTCCCATGTAAACTATCACATAATTCACAATAAAACATTAAAAAAAAAAAAAAGGAAGTGCCAGAAGAATAAACACATCTCTCTTGGAAGAAGTCGTTACTATTGTTAAGTACCCTTGAGTCAGTTCTGATCCAGATCCTGTATATGGTTTTTGAGGAGCAGCTGGTGGGTTTGAACTGCTGACCTTGCAGTTCAAACTGACCTTACAGTCCAGCGTGTTATCCTGCAGAGCCACACCAAGATATGGAACCTTTATAAACTGTGCTACTATTTGTGCTGAACAAAGAAACTAGCTCTCGCTAAAGAATGTTCTGTAAAGCATTCTTTCTCTTCTCCCCCTTTCTCCTTCTTTGCCTTCTTCTGGGAAGGTTTTTATGTTCTTTTTTCCCCAGTAGCTGTGGCAGGAATGACATTAGAAAATCTTATTACAGCAGTAATTAAGCCATGTTCAGGAGGATATACACATCATAAAATATTCATTATTGTTTAGAAATATGTTAGGACTCTTTTCTATCTCATGCTATTACACTTGTTATACCCACTTACATGTATATGGGCATAGCGCCACACACGCACAAATGAGGCCGTCATATCTCTGTCATTAAAATGGCCCTCATAAATGCATATAAAACTTACCCATTTATATAGTTTGAGATATGAAGACTTAGAATAGAAGTATTTTTTCCCCGTTTCTCTCATTTTTTTTTTTTTTTTGTTGTTGTTGTTGTTCCACATTTTGCATTCTGGTCTGCAGTGCTACCGCACTAATCGCTCCAGCTTTGGAGTGATACAATGCATTGAAGTGGTTTTTATGATTGATTAAATGCTCCAGTTCTGCTACTACATTTAATCAATGGTAGCAACCTGACACAGCTTCATTGGTTACGAGGCATTGCAGATTAAGCTTCACACATTTTAGCTATTTCAGAACAAATTCGTATTTTTCTAACCACAATACTTTGAGAGCTATGGAAAGTGACACTTGTTTCTTGGAAAATGCATATTTATTGTAATTATAGTTTCAAGACCATTGGAAATCGGTAAAAAAAATTCAAAGAGCATCTCTTTTGTTTATAATCTATAGGGCTTTCCTTATATTGTTAGCTGCTACCTATTTAAAATATCATCATGAAAAGAAAATATTTCTAGGAAAGGTGATTATCAAAGTAGTAGTCAAAAGCACTAAGTAATTTACATTCATGAGTGTTCCAAACATGATCAGACTCTTTAGTTTGAAAACAGAGGTGAATAGAACCACAATCAGTGACAGATGATCCAATAAGCAAAGTAAGCACCGGCTTACTTGTGCTTGCTTACTTACTTAATCTGTAGAAAACAATTTCACTTGTTTTAATATCATTATAACTTGCTTGAAATTTAAAAGTGGTTGCTGCTGAATACAGGCAATCCTGGATTGTGAATGAGATCTGTTCCTAAGTGGACTTTAAATTGAATTTGTAGGTATGTCAGCCCAAGTCCACAAAGTTTTTATTTAGCCTTACTTCAGTGCAAGAAAAGTCTCAAAGCCTTTACAATGATTTAATAGTTGTACATGCAATAAGAGAAGGTGATTGTGATGAAGATGTGAACAGGGGTTGGTTCAATTGGTTCAAAATGAAGGCATATTTACATAACATTGAAGGGCAACTACCAATTGTCTGCAAATCAGACTTTTGTAACTTTGACTCTATTGTATATAAAATGAAGTGCTACTTTACAGAGCAGAGAGTACATATATACTTATGAATTGTACCCAAGCAACAACAAAAACACAAAAATACAAGTATACTGCCACTAAATTGATTCTGACTCAGCTGTACTAAACAGGATTTCTGACACTAAATCTTTACAGGAGACGATAGTCTCTTTTTCCTGCTGAGCTACTGGTGGGCTTGAACAGTCAACCTTGCAATTTACAGCCCAAGGCCTTACCCATGATGCCACCAGGGCTCCTTAGATAGAGAATGTTATTGTTGTTTGCTGCTGTTGAATCCATGCTGAGTCCCAGAGACCCTGTACAGGATTTCCAAGGAACGACTGCTGTAGTTGAACTGCCAACCTTGTGGTTATCCTACAGTGCCACAATAGTTACCCTGTAATTAGAACTAGGGATTGCTGTAGGTTTAATCTTATTTCCAGCCCAGGAAGGCTAGGAAATTTCAGGCCATTCCACAAACTACATAGCACCAAAGAATGCTAGATTTGGGGTTTCTATACAAATTTATACAAACCTAGCTCAGAAAACACTGCCACTCCTAAAGCCAGCCTGTTCTAAAATAACTTACATTACATACGATATGCTACTTTAAGTTCTACTTTTTAAAAAGATATGTGTTACATTGTTTTCTCTTTATCTCCTGAATTGTCACTTAAACTCCTTTTTCCCCATGGTAGTTCTTCACAGATCCAGAAAATAGACTCTACATTTCTTTTCTTCTCCACACACTGAAGGCAGATGTTTCCAGAGACCTCACAGCGCTGCTCATCCTCTGGACCACCGCACTCTCTCGCACAGGGCAGCACCGTGTTCTATGCTTGATCTCAGTAAGAGAAGTATTGCAGATGACCGGGGTACTCTACTAATCAATGCAGCCTCCTGCAATGTGTTCAATGTGTTAATATTATTTCATTTAAAGTCAAGGAGGGAGGGAGGAATGAGTTCCCAGATAATAAACTGCTTAGATGTGCTGAATAATGGTACAAAGGTCACTTCCATTTTTCCTTACATGGACTCCAGCTTAGTGGCCTCCTGAGAGTAATAACAATAAAGCAAAGTTAAGGAGAAAGTTGGGGGTTGGAGGGGGGACGAAAGGGGAACATAGCAGATGTTTAGCCTGTTTGAGTCAGGGGACATACTCTCCTACTGAGGCCCTGAACTGCCTTACACTGCAATAAAATGAAGCTTGTTATTGTAGCGGAAGGAATCGGCCTGAGTTATTGCCCTGCAGGCATTAGAAATTAGAATATGCATCAATCCATCCTGTGGCCTTGAGAGCAGTTCTAACTCAATCTGTGAGAGCAGAGGTGAGACAGAGAGACTGGAAAATCGTTATCTCCAACAAATCCCTCTCTCTCACTCTACACACAAAGGTGTCCTTGACGTAAAACATGGCTTTCAGGAAAGCTGTTTAAACTAGAGAATAAAATTCTTGCACTTTCAAAACCATACAATCTGCTCGAGTGTAGACAAAGAACTCTCCTTATTTCCCCAAAATATAGTAGCAGTAATGATCTGGTCTGCACTAGCTGAAATGACCAAACAGCCTGGTGTTTCAGAACTATCCCAGTTCATAACAACTATTTTGATGTGAATTTTAACAGTGGTCCCTTTATTATCAAAAGTCTCAATTAATATGGCATTATTGAATAGTTAACTCATTTTTAATTAAAAAAAATTAAACTGCTTGCAGTTCTAGCTTTCAATGATCATCTTGTTATCAGTGTAAAGAACTGGTATTTTCCATTGATGTGTGTAGGGAATTTAGGAATTAACACCTCCCCCCCAAAGTATATGGATATAAAAATTATAATAATATCAATAATAGTAGTTTATCTAAGCATATGTTTATCTTGGGATTATAGAAGTCCCATATTAAGGTTGTTGTTATGTGTCATGGAGTTGTTTCTGACTCATAGCGACCCTTTACAGGGTTTCTGAGGCTGTAAATCTTTACAGGAGCAGAACGCCTCATCTTTCTACCACGGAACAGCTGGTAGTTTCAAACTGCTGAACTTGCGGTTCGCAGCCCAATTCCTAACCACTACGCTACCATATTGAGATATCACCCCAATATGAGGGAACATTGATAGTGTAGTGGGTTATGAATTAAACTGCAAAGTCAGCAGTTTGGATTTACCAGCCACTCCTTAAGAGAAGGATGAGGATTCCTGTTCCCACAAAGAGTTTCAGCTTCAGAAACCATATACAATGTCACTAGTAGTTGGAACTGACACCACAGGATACAACTACCATCACCCCATTAAGGCTCCCACAAAGCACATCTGACATGCAACTGCTGCATCCCGTCAAGTCAGTTCCGACTTATAAGAACCCTATACACAGTTTCTGAAGCTGTAAATCTTTCTCCTGCAAAGCAACTGGTGGATTGAAACTGCCGACCTTGCAGTTAGCAGCCCAACACATAACCCGCCTTGCCACCAGAGCTCCTTATATTTGGAATTGTTATTGAGTGCTGTACAGTCAGTTTTGACTCATGTTGTTATTGTTGTAGGTGGCATCGAATCCATATCGACTCATAGTGACATAACACAACAATGCCTGGTCCTGTGCCAATCTGATAATGTCCGAAGTATGAAAGGCAAAGTCTGGTCATCCTGGCTTCAAAGGAGCATTCTGTCTGTACTTCTTCCAACACAGATCTATTTGATCTTTTAGCAGACCATGGTGCTTTAATATTTTCCTCCAACACCATACCTCAAGTGCATCAGCTTTCCTAAGGTCTTCTTTATTCATTGTCCAAATTTCACATGCTTATGAAGTTATTGAAAATACCATGGCTTGGGTCAGGAACACTTTAGTCCTCAGACTGACATCTTGGCTCTTGAACACTGTAAAGAGAGTTTGTGCAGCAGATTTGCTTAAGGCAATAAGTCATTTGATTTCTTGACTGCTGCTTTCATGAGTGTTGATGGCTGATTAGAACAAAATGAAGTCTTTCACAATTTCAATCTTTGCTCCATTAGTATGGATGCTGTTTATTGGTCCAGTGATTAGGATTTTGTTTTCTTTGCATTGAGGTACAGCTCATATCGAAGGCTGTGGTCTTTGATTTTCATCAATAATGTAAGTCCTCGTCCCTTTCAGCAAGCAATGTTGTATCATCCGCATAGCCCATGATGTTAATGAGTCTTCCTCCAATCCTGTTGCCATGCTTTTCTTCGTATAATACAGCTTCTGGATTATGTGTTCAGCATACAGATTGAATAAGTATCGTGGAAGAATACAACTCTGGTGCCCTCCTTTCCTAATTTTAAACCATTCAATATTGCCTTATTCTTTTCAAGCAATAGCCTCTTGGTCTATGGACAAGCTATGGTCAACATTGTGAAAAACGAATATTCTGGAACACTTAATTGTGCTCATGAGGAACCTGTTATGACTCATAGTGATCCTATGCAGGGTTTTCAAGGAGTGGCTGGTGGGTTTATCCTACCACAGCACACCAGGACTCCTTGTATTTAGCATAGGAGAGAAATGATTCCTTCTGATGTTTTGGTTAAACAGAACCAGTTGGAGATCTCTAGTCTTCTGAATCTTATTTAAAATCTTCCATTGGTTGGGGGTGGGAGGGTGGGTAAATAGTGTTGCAAGCTGTTTGTGCTGTTCCACTCTTTCCTGGAACCAGGCTTAAGGGAGAGAGGAATGGTCAAGTAGACCTTTCCATTCTTCTGTACACGTTACTTTCCTAACTTCTTAAAAGTTTACAAAATACATAAACTAGATTATCTCTGCTTTAAAAGTTTATTTTAAAAAAATATTATTATAAGAGCAATGTATGATTATTAAAGCATATTTAGGAGATAGAGAAAAATATAGAAATAATGAACTATTCTTCCTAAGAATGTGGTGGGGTAGAGAGTTTATAAAGAAACACACATTTATGTCCAAGGATAAGTCATAAAGTATGGCTACTAGGGCTCCAGTTCAGGTATGCATGGATTTATTCCCAACAAAATGTATTTAAACATGTTTCTATGATCAGTTCTATCAGTAATAAATTTGTCTTAGACTTGTTAAATTGTCTTCAAAAAAGGTTCAGTCAAGCCTGTGGCTTCTGAGAGGACTTGCTGGACCAGTTCAGTTTAAAGGAAGAAGAGGTCTGCTCAGAAGTTTATTGAGATTGTTTTCTTAGGATGCCAAGAGGGTAATATTGGTAGATTTTCTTAAAACACAAAGGATGATCATGAAGGCTTATTATGAAGATGTTTTAAGGAAATTTAAAATTTCATTGCTGATAAAACAAAACAAGAAATTTATGTGCAGGAATTCATATTCCATCAAAACAATGCACCTGCTCAGTTTTGAGGGTAGCAATGGCTGTTCTACTAGAATTACCCCATCTAGCCTATAGCTCTGATCTAGCTCTCACCTTGTGCTGATCTTTTTATTCCCAATACTCAAAGAATATTTTTAAAAACAAGATCTGAGTCTGTCAAGGATGCCAAAATTGCTGTTTTCGTGTGGTATAAACCACAGAGCACAGAATTCTTCAGGGAGGATTTAGACAGATGGAAGTACTACCTTGAGAATTGTATAGACTATATAGAGGATATGTTAAGTAACAATAGCTTCACAAGTTTATATTTTGTTTAATAAAGGTTTCTATAATTTTGTAGCAAGGTATTTTTACATTGTTCATTTGCTTAAGAATTGTACCTTTGCTATATTTACTCTTTATTTATTTATTTACTATATATTTATACCTTTCCATTACTTATTTTATTGCAAACATTTATCCCCACTAGAATTAGACTCTGAATTCTCCAAGGGATATCCTATTTTACTTTTCTTCATATCCTTAGAACGTAGTTCCATGTTTGCACATGATAGGGGTATAAGAGCCAGTGGTGAATTGTAGTTTATGACCATGGTGAACATGATTGTTGTAGACTGAATTGTGTCCCCTAAAAATATGCCTTAACTTAGCTAGTCTATGGTTCTCAGGGATTTGACAATTATGTAATGATATCACCCACCCCACCTCCCAGGATGTTAACTGATGTGATAAGCCAATCAGTTTCAAGGACATTAGGGTAGGATGCAATACCCTTACTCAGGCCACAACCCTGATCCCACATAAGGGGAGTTAACTGAGATGCAGCCTGCCTCACTTTTTATTTTACAAAAGATACAGGTAGATAGAAATGAGAGGAGCAAGGAGTGAAGTGCATCCTTTGGGCCCAGGGGTCCCTGTGCTAAGAACCTCCTAGACCCTAGGAAAATTGTTGCCAAGCCACATAAAGCTCACCCAGGAGCAGAAGTTAAGAGATACAAGGACCTTTATTCAAAGCTGGCAAAGATAGAAAGACTTCCCTAGAGCTAGCACCCTGAATTTGGACTTATAGCCTCTTAAAATATGAGAAAATATATATTTTTTAATGTTTAAAACCATCCACTTGTGGTATTTCTATAATAGTATCACTAGATAACTATGATCATGGTGTTACTATCACTTAGACTTTCTAATTGATTATTAGGTCTTTGGACATATGCTACCTTCACTTTGTTTGATTATTAACCTTGATCACACATCTTAAAGGAATTTTAAATCCTGTAAATAATACTTGTGTCCCCTCATAGAAAATTACATTCAGGCCTAGAGCTTCTCAGATATAGAAAGAGGTTGACAAATTGCTGCAAATTCAGCAGAGAGTTGCTGGATTGATTAAGGTGATGGAAGACTTGATTTATGAGCAAACTTTAAAAGAACTAAATATGTATAGCTGGCTCCACTGTGATTCAGAGTAGGCCGGGGGGATCTGCAACAGTATATTAGTAGCCATGGGATGAAAACAGCATTGCAAAAAAGCAAAACAAAACAACAACAACAAAAAAAACTTCAATTAGAGCAAAGGGCTTTTGGAGACACTCACCAAGGATTTTAATTACTGGGGAAGAAATGTCCATATATGAATGCAGTGCATTGCAAGTTTTAATGTGCATATAAGGCACCCAGAAATCTTGTTAAAATGCATCTTGTGATTCAGGGGACTGGGCTGGGACCAGAGATTTTGTGTTTGTAGCAAGGTGCTAAGTGATAATGATGCTGCTGGCCCAGAGACTGAACATACTCAGTTGTACTCTTCCTCTTTTATAATTGAACAATTCTATTTATATGGAGAATTTAAAGCACTTTCAAAAGAGACATTTACAGATTTACAGCTGATCTTTGACAAAGGGCCAAGACACATTAAATAGGGAAGAGATCGTTTCTTCAACAAATGGTGCTGACAAAACTAGAAATCCATTTGCAGAAGAATGAAACAAGACCCATATCACACACTGTATACAAAACAAGCTCAACACGGATCAAACATCCAAATGTACAACCTAGAACTATAAAGATGATCAATAAAAAAATAGGGACAAACTTAGGGGCTCTGATACATGGCATCTAATCACTCTAAAACATTAGTAAAAATACACAAACAGTAGAAGACAAAATAGATGACTTGGCCTCCTAAAAATTAGACACTTATGTGCATCAAAAGATTTCATCAAAAGAGTAAAAAGAGATCCCCACGGACCAGGCAAAAAAAAAAAATTGCAATGACATATCAGACAAGGAATTAATCCCTAAAATAGAAAACTACAATATTGTGGAAGAAAAAGACAAACAACCCAATTTAAAAATAGATGGGGGACATGAACAGAAACTTCAACAAAGAAGACATTCAGGCAGCCAACAAACATACGAAGAAATGCTTGTGACTAATTAACCATTGTTAATTGCCAACAAGTTGGTTCCAACTAATAGTGACCCTATATAGAGTTTCTGAGGAGTGGCTAAGTTTGAACCACTGACCTTGCAGTTCACACAACCTTGAAGTTCAGTGCTTATCCTAAATTGCTACAATGGGCCATTGTTCTTGTTAAGTTCTGTCAAGTCAGTTCTGACCCATAGCGAACCTGTATAGGTTTCCGAGGAGTAGCAGTTGAGCTTGAATCACTGACTTCACGGTTCAAATCAACTTTGCAGTCCATCGCATTAACCCACAGTGCCACACCAGTGCCACACCAGGCCATTAGAGAGACACAAATCAAAACAACAATGAGATATCATCTTATCCTAGTATTTTCAGCAAGGTTCCAAAAATAGAAAACAACAATTGCTAGTGAGGGTGTGGAGAGACTGGGACCCTCCTACATTGCTGGTGAATTGTAAAATGATGCAGCCACTGTGGAAGATGATATGGTGCTTCCTCAAAACTTTGGAATAGAAATAATATATGAACCCTCAATGCCTTTGCTTGGTATAGATACCCAAGAAATAAGAGCCATAATACTAGCAGTTATATGCATACCCAAGTTCACCGCAGCACTAGTCACATAATAAAAAGATGGAGACAGCCTAAATGCCCATCAATAGAAGAATGCTTAAGCAAACTTTGGTACATACACACAAATGAACACTACACCACACTGAAGAATAATGATGAATCTGAAGAACACCTCATAACATGAATGAATCTAGAAAATATGCTGTGTGAATAAGTCAACCACAAAAGAACCAATCTTGCATAAGAATACTTTTGTAAAGAATTAGGAAAATGTTTTCATGCTAAAATAAATATTCTTTGATGGTTACCAGGGATGGAAGGGAAGGGAGATTAATTCACTGGTTAGAGGGTAGGCACATGTTAATTCTAGTGAATGGGAGGGTAATATACAAGAAGAAGGAGGTTGGTAGAAGAGTGATGAAGACAATTAAAGACACAGAGAGGAATGCAAGGCTTAAAGGAGATAGAGGTAAATACTGTTAGAGACACAATCCTGGAACATCAGTGTTCTACAGGGCAGATGGTGTCCTGGTGTGGTGTTGTAGGATAAGCACTGGATCAAAACTGCAAGGTCAGTGGTTCAAACTCACCAGACACTCCTCTGAAATCCTATACAGGGTCACTATGAGTCAGAACTGACTTGACAACATTTAACAACAACAGCACCGGACAGATACAAAGGTTGAAAGATACACAGTGTTCTACATGATCAGACACACAGGTTGAAAGGTCATGGGAGGGAGATTGAGAATATTCCCACAAATATATAATGGTTTGACAGGTGATATTTGAACATGGATATTTAACTTTGCTGCAAACACACTATGAATGTGGTAGAGCATACAGGGAGCAAAATGATAAAAACTTCTTAGACATTATCAAATACCATATTAGATATTATCAAAGACCATACATAGTCTTAGTGGATACCATGGTCAATTGTAATAACATAGTCCACAAAGACAATATTGTACATTCTACTTTGGTGAGTAACCACTGGGATCTTAAAAGCTTATGAGCAGCCAACTACAGTGCAACTATTGGTCTCTGCATGTATGGATGAAATAAGAGTGATGAAAATTTGAAGATGCTTGAAATCAACTAGTCCAATGGACCAACAGTACGTGTGAATATCAGTTATGACTCTGAAACCAGAAGAACTAAATGGTGCCCAGCTACTAGTACCAACTGCTCTGAAAAGGATAACATTAGACGGTCCCAGGTAGAGTGGGAGAAAATAGGAAAAAAAACTCAAAATTATAAAAAGCATAAACAAAAAACAACAAAACAAAAAAAATGGGCTTATTGGTCAGAAAGAGACTGCAAGAACCTGACACTTTGACCCGTGATCACTCTTCAGGTCTAGAACAGAGTGCATGCTCATGGTCTACTTCTCAGTCAAGAATTTGCTAGTTATAATTGTGTGTGTGTGTGTGTGTGTGTGTGTGTGTGTGTGTAGGTGGGGGGACAAGAACACTAGTTAAGGTACACACAAGTAAAATTTTGCTAAAGATATTTTAAAAAGACTGCAACAGTACATTGGCAAAGAACTGCCAGAGGTTCAAGCTGGATTCAGATGAGGAAGTGGAATGAGGGATATTGATATTATTGCTGATATCAGATGGATCTTGGCTGAAAGCAGAGAATACCAGAAAAACGTTTACTTGTGCTTTATTTACTACATAAAAGCTTTTAATTGTATGGATCATGACAAGCTATGGATAACATTGTGAAGAATGAGTATTCCAAGACAGTTAATTATGCTCTTTAAGAACCAGTATTTAGACCAAGAGGCAGTTATTCAAAACAGAGCAAGGGAACACTGAATGGTTTAAAATTAGGAAAGGTGTGCACCAGCATTATGTCTTTCTGTATTTATTCAATAAATATGCTGAGCAAATAATTCGATCTCTATACTGAGCAAATAATTCAAGAAACTCGATTATTATGAGAGGAGCATGACATCAGAATTGGAGGAAGACTCATTAACAACCTGTGATATGTAGATGATGCAACCTTGCTTACTGAAAATGATGAGGACTTAAAATACTTAATGGTGAAGATCAACTACAGCCTTTAGTATGGATCGTTCCTCAATGTAATAACAAAAATCGTCATCACTAGACCAATAAATGACATAAGATAGATGGAGAAAAGATGGGAATTGTCAAAGACTTCATTTTGCTCGAATCAACCATCAACACTCAGGGAAGCAGCAGTCAAGAAATCAAACGGCATATTGCACTAGGCAAATATGCTGCACAAGTCCTCTTTAAAGTGTTAAAGAGCAAAGATGTCAGTTTGAGGACTAAGGTACACCTGACCCAAGCCATGGTATTTTCAATAACCTCATAATGCATGTGAAAGTTGGATAATGAATAAAAAAGACTGTAGGAAATTTTATGCATTTGAGTTATGGCATTGTGGATAAAATTAAAAGTATCCTGGACTGCTAAAGAAGAAATAAATTGGTGTTAGAAGAAGTATAGCCAGAATGTTCCTTAGAAGCCAGAATGGCCTGATGTTGTCTCTCCTACTTCAGACATATTATCAGGATGGACCAGTCCCTGGAGAAGGATATCCTACTTAGTAAAGTGGAGGGTCAACAAAGGAGAGGAACACACCCAATAAGCTGGATTGGAACAGTGGCAGCAGCAATGATCTCAAGCATAGCAATGATTGTGAGGTTGGTTCATAACCAGGCAGTATTACATTCTGTTGGTACCTAAGGTCACTATGAGTCGGTATCAACTCAGTGGTACCTAACAAGATGATGTATGGTCACCATGGAATTGTCAATCATTCAAAATCAAAAGGGCTAAATTGGCCTAAGGATAAAGTTGAGAAGGCTAGGAAGGGTGAAAGGAGTATCTGCTGTTACATGGAGGGAACTGTAATCATGGAGATGAAGCAAAGCGTAAGATTTGTAGAATGCAAAACTGATTATCTTGTTTGTAAACCTTCACTCAATTCACAATAAAAACTTTCAAGAAAGAAAAAGAGGCACATTTAAACAGGAAAAAAATGGGGTATAAACCTGCCAAGCTGAGCAGCAAGGTGGGTGAATCTCCCTAGTGTTCCTAAAGGGTGTTCATGCTATAAGGAACTTTTTGCTGTTGTGTGTTATCAGGTTAGTTCTGACTCATAGCAAGTTGGTGTAGCATTCCAAAGAGCAATTGGGGAATTTGAATTGCCAGTCTGTGGTTACCAGTCCAGTGCTTATCCAGGGCTCTGTGATGAAGTACCCAGAATCATTTACTCTCCCAAGCTCATCTTCTTACTCCTGCAAGGTATCAGCATAGGAAGAAAATATAGCTTCTTTCAAGTTGTAATTGCAGAAAGTACCTTTTTGCTTTTTAAATATCTTCTCCATTTTTTAATACCATTGCCTTGTTCCTTAGTGTTCACATGCCATCCCTTTTATATGATAACCCCTATCAGTTATTGTACCTAACTGTGACTAACTTTCAAATCCTTTCCTGATAAACTGTAAAGGATGGAGATGAGACACTATACAGGTACTGTGCATTGGAAAAGTAGGTAAAGGTGCAGAATGTAAGGAGAAGCCATGCATTTCAAATATAAGAAAAAGGCCCCAAATCATGTCCTCTTTGTTGAAATCCAGGCTTCCAGATTTTCAGGTTAGCACTCTTTCCAGAACACCAAATCTATGTTTCTCCCAGAAATCACCACCTCTGGCCTCCCTCTGTTTCAATCTACAAGCCTAACCAAGGGGCTTCCTCCAGTCTTTGGAGCGAGTCACTGATTGCTTGTTTTTTGGGGGTTTTTTTCCACCTGAATTATGCCTAATCAGATTAACTTCAAGATAATGTTTCCCACATCAGATATAACCCCTAACCAGGTGTGTTTCACTTTCCTTATTATAACCAAAGCAATTATAATCAAAGCAATTAGGATGGAACTTGTGAAGGTGAGCCCAGCTGCTTCCTATCAAATAAATAGCTCAAGGAGACTTTGAGGAACCCACTAATTACTAAAATATACATTATATCATCTATCTATATAAGATTAGTCAAATGAG
This sequence comes from Chrysochloris asiatica, assembly GCF_000296735.1. Taxonomy (NCBI): domain Eukaryota; kingdom Metazoa; phylum Chordata; class Mammalia; order Afrosoricida; family Chrysochloridae; genus Chrysochloris; species Chrysochloris asiatica. The sequence continues at coordinate 26,566,437 of NW_006408533.1, read as the reverse complement.
CACAAGAAGGACACTCCCACACATCCCAGTAGAGCACACCCCTTTATAGACTGCATATTTTCATTCGACATCCAGGCTAATGTTATCCTCTTGATGACAGGTTTCACAGGTCACACAACTCTTTTATATCTATATCTTCGTATGATACTCACAAAAACCTTCATGGTCAGAATCTTAGGCTGGGTTCTCTAGTGCAGCAAAACCAGGGAAGCTTATATACACATGAACACAGAGAGATGTTTCTATTAAGAAAATGGCTCATGCAATTGTAGAGGTTGACAAGTCCCAAGTCCATTGGCCGAATGTAGACTGGAAGCATCTGACTCACATAGCAGCAGTGCTGATGAACCAAGATCAGTAGGTAAGATGACAGACAGGCAGGTTGGGCAAGTAAAATGGCAACTGCTGATGACTCCCAGGATTGGAAGACAATAGAACAGGTTTCTGGATCAAGTTAAAAGAATCAAAGGTCAGATTATGAGCCAGATGCAAGCTCTACCCAAGTGTTCAATATATTAGAGGAAGGGACTACCTCAGAGGAAAATTCCTTTCAATTGACTGGGTGCTCTTAGCAAATCCCATCATGGAAGATTACTATTACATGTCTGCCCAACCACTGAGAACCCTGGCTCAGTCACATTGACACAAAACCATGGTACAGTTCTTGTCAACTTGACAGCTGTACATATCACCATACAAAGTCTCTAAAGAAAGACAACTATAAAGTGATGCTTGTGCCTAACATGATACAACTAACACATGTACGACCAACACACATTAATCACATTTACATCTTATATTTTATTAATCTAGTCAAGTGCCATCAAATAAGTTCTGACTCATAGTGACCCTGTATTCGTGATCAAAATAAAAACATTTGATGCACACATACAAAGAAACAATATTTATAACAATTGCAGTCCTTGTTTCTGCAACTGGTCACATGGCCATAGATGGTATTTTAAATTTCCTTTTTCTGCTACCCATTCTGAATTCCCCTTACACTCAGTAAGTATCTCAAATGTTTGTGGATTGTAGTTCTTTCCCTAGTGTGGTGGATCAAAACTTCATTCCTCAAGGGTTTGAGCCATTAATAGTCATATCAGAATTGGGTTGCTGTCATTTACAACCACTAGTCTGTCAATTTGTTGTACTGTGGTGACTTGATCTTGCTGTGATGCTGAAAGTTATGCCAAGGGGATTTAAAATACCAGCAGGGTCACCCATGGTGGACAGTTTTTAGCTGAAATTCCAGACAAAGATAAACAGGAAGAAGGATAAACAGAATACTTCCAAATATTTAGTCACTGACAACCTTATGAATAACAGTGGAACACTGTCAGCACCAGAATAATGAATACCGAAACATGATGAAGAGCATAAGAATACTATTAGATATAGTGCTAGAAGATGAGCCCCTCAAGTTGGAAAGCACTGAAAATGCAACCGAGAAGGAGCTGTCTCCTCAAAGTGGAGTTGACCGTGATGACATGAATGGAATAAAGCCTTTGGAACCTCCATTTGCTTATAGGGCACAACTCAAAATGAAGATCAACAGCTGCAAACATCCATTAATAATTGAAACATGTAATGTGTGAAGTATGAATCTAGGAAAATTAGAAATTGTCAAAAATGAAATGGGACATACAAACATCGACATCCTAGGTATTAGTGAGCTGAAATGGACTGGTGTTGACCATTTTGAATCTGACAGCCACATGGTGTACTATGCCTGGAATGGAAATTTTTAAGAGGTATGGTATCACATTCCTTATAAAAAAGAACATATCAAGATCTGTCTTGAAGTAAAATGTTGTCTGTGATACGGTAATATCCATACACCTAAAAGGTAGACCAGTTAATACAACTTTTATTCAAATGTATGCACCAAACAATAAAGCATATGAAATTGAAATTGAAAGCAGAGAATATCAGAAGGATATTTACCTATGCTTTATTGACTATGCGAAGGCTTTCGATTGTGTGGATCATGACAAGCTATAGACAA
>NW_006408533.1:26537850-26556139 GCF_000296735.1 Chrysochloris asiatica | reverse complement strand
TTTGGATGCCTTTAATTTCCCTATCATGCTGTATAGCTCTGGCTAAAACTTCCAGCACAATATTGAATAGGAGTGTGATAGAGGGCATCCTTGTCTGGTTCGTGTTCGCAGAGGGAAGGCTTCAGTTTCTTTCCATTGAAAGTGATGTAGGCTGTTGGTTTTGTATATATGCTCTTAATTATGCTGAGGAATTTTCCTTCAATTCCTACTTGAGTGTTTTTATCAGGAATGGATGTTGGATTTTGTCAAATGCCTTTTCTGCACAATCAATATGATTGTATGGTTCTTTTTGTTTTTCTTATTTATATGATGGATTACATTGATTGTTTCTCTAATGTTGAACCATCTTTGCAACTCTTATGAAACCCACTTTGTCATAACGTATTATTTTTTTGATATGCTGTTGGATTCTGTTGGCTAAGATTTTGTTGAGAATTTCTGCATCTATGTTCATGAGGGATATTGGTCCATAGGTTTCTTTTTTAGTGATGTCCTTCCTTTGTTTTTGTATGAGCTTTATTCTTGCTTCATAAAAAGTAGTAGGGAGTTTTCCATCCTCTACCAGGCTGTAGCCCTGCCCTCTAAACTCTACCAGGGCAGGGTGGCGGCAGAGGGAGTCCCATCTCCATATTCCTAACTTGAAGTATTTTCCTTATTATCTGATTTTTTCACTTGCAAGTGTGGGAAACTGACGTCCTGGATCTTATGGTAGAACCAGAGCTCTGGCGTTGTTGTATGAGTGCTTCCTTTGTGGGATCTCCATCCCTTTACAATGGAGAGTTCCCCTACTATTACCCAAATTGGAAGTCCCAATGTAACTCTTGATCTCAAATTTGAACCATGAACTATACACTTCAAATATCATGCTACTTTCTCAACAATATATCTGTCTGATCAAGTGGAGTCTGTCAACTCCAGGACAAGACAAGTTTATAACTAGTTGCTTTTAGTTACTAATATGGATCTCTATAATTCATGATGGCAATTGACTCAATTTTATGTGTTCTACCTTGATTTTATAATTTTCTTCCCTGATTTTCTAGTTCAGGAAAAACACATTTTTTAGCAAATAAAGAATTCTGAATTAACTGAAACTGAAGTCATAAGAGTTAACAAACTTAATATTTTCCTCAGCTCAATTGGTTGAGGGAAAGAAACAAAAATTAAGAAAACAAAGTGGAACAATTTTACTTTAAAAATTGAGTGTAAACCCTAGTGTTATTATACATTCAGTGTGAACACATTTTCTGTCTCTATCTTTAGAAAAGAATATTCAGAATCCATAACCATTAAGAAGTTTTAAGATTGCAAGTCTTCAAAGATAGAACCAATCAGTCAGTAGACTCTACGTACTGAGACATAAAACAAATATGGACACTAAGACAATGCCCAACAAGAAAGGTTGACAAAAATGAATTTTCTGGTTTAGAATCTCAATTTCCTCATGACTTACAACAGTCTAAATTTCATACCCACAGTTCAAATCTACCAGCTGATATCCTTGGAAGCCCTATGAGTCTAAACCAACTTGGTGGCACTTAACAACAACAACATATTTGATGTGGACTTGCAGGATAAGCACTAGACCATAAGATCAGTTTTAATCGTACAGTTGGTAGTTCAAACTCACCAGCCACTCCTCAGAAACCCTCAGTGCAACCCATAACAGGGTTGCTATGAGTCAAAACTGACTTGATTGCACTTAACAACAACATATATGTCCTGGAATCCTGGTGTGGTGATGTAGGTAAAACACTGTTGTTGTTATATGCCGTGGAGTAGGTTCTGACTCCTAGCGACCCTGTACAGGGTTTCCGAGGCTGTAAATCTTTACGGGAGCAGAACGCCTCATCTTTCTCCCACGGAACAGCTGGTAGTTTCGAACTGCTGACCTTGTGGTTTAAAGCCCAATTCGTAACCACTACGCTACCAAAACACTGTACTGCTAAACAAAAGGATAATACCAGCTGATCCTCAGAAACCCTTTACAGGATTGCTATGTGTCAGACAAACTCAACGGCACTTAACAACAATATATGTCCTGGTTTGGCACTGGAGGATAAGCATTGGACTTCTAACTCTAATGTCGTGGTTTAAACCCAGCAGGCTAACAGCCTCTCAATGGCATACAATAACAGCCACAGCATGTATGTTCTGATTAACTTCAGCCATACTGTCATGCTTATATTCTCCTAACTGTACCACTGAAACTGAAAATATCATAGATGTGTTTCTACCACCTTTCTTTTGGACAAGTCTTTGAATCAGTAACAAAATCCTAGAAATCATGTTCTAGATAGATAAATTTGTTGTTGTTAAGTGTCGTCAAGTTAGTTCCGACTCATAGTGACCCTGCTTAAGGTTCCCAAGGCTTTAAATCTTTGCAGGAGCAGAAAGCTTCACCTTTCTTCTGCATGGAGTGCCTGACCGACCGGCTCAAACTATGGACCATGTTGTTCACAGTCCAATGCTTATCGTATGAGCCACAGCATTCCCTTAGACAGGTAGATAGATAGATAGATGATAGATAGATAGATAGATAGATAGATAGATAGATAGATAGATAGATGGATGGATGGATAGATGTATTCACAGATAGAAAATAGAGAGCTGCCTTTAAGTCTCCTGCAACTTATGGTGACTTTATGTACAACAAAACAAAATGCCATCCACTTCTCTGTCTTCTTCATTATTGCCATCATGTTTAAATCCATTATGTAGTTTTATGTCACTCCATCACACTAAGGGTCTCCCTCACTTTTGTTGGCACTTTGTTCCACCAAACATGATGTGCTTTTCTAGAACTTGATTCCTCCTGATAATGTGTCTAAAGCAAGCAAGTCAATGTTATGTGTGATCCATAAAGTTTTCTTTGACTAATTTTAGAATGCATATTGCCAAATATTTCTTTTTAATTTGTTTTAGTCTGAAAGCTCTGCTCAAACCTGTCCAACATGGGTGACCCTGCTGGCATTTGAAATACTGGTGATATAGCTTCCAGCACTAGGCAACATGCAAGTCACCACAGTACAACAAACTGCCAGATAGGTGGTAGCCTACTTAGCTCTAAATGAATATTACTTTCTAATACTTCCCAGTGATTTCAAATTGACAGTGTCAAGAGCAAGTGATCCTGCCATATTGTAGCATTTTTTTTTTTCCCTCTATTTTTCAATGTTGTTGTTGCTAAGTACCGTCAAGTCAGTTCTGATTCATAGAGACCCCGTATAGGATTTCTGAGGAGCGAATGGTGAATTTGAACCACCGACCCTGCAGTTCAAATAAGCTTTCAGTCTAGTGTTTAACCTACAGTGCCACACCAGGAATCCATTACAATTATAAAAACTGGCGTTGTTGTTAAGTGCCATCTAGTCAGTTCTGACTCATAGCAATGCTATATAGCATTTCCAAGGAGTGGCTGATAGATACAGAAAAATAAAAAGGAAAATATATACATACAGATACACACAGGGCCTTCAAAAAGTTTGTGGAAAATTCCATTTTCTTTTCATTTCATTTTTCCAAGAACATTTTGAAGCTCCCATATATATGTACACACACTGTTAGTTTATAATTAGAAAAGCAAATGATCATGGTGCTATAGTTACTATTTACCTTACTTGTCATACTTTATTCTTAAGATATAGTCAAATGATTAAAAACTTGTAGAGCCCAGAAAGAGAGTAATAAAAACAAAACCAGGATGGTGGTGTAGGTAGAATAGAGTTACAAAAGAACAAAACAAACACATATTGAATTATATTGGGGAAAGTGACATCAAAGAAGATGCCCAGGACCAGACATGTAGAAAGCAGAACAAGGAATGCTATATCTGAGAATGACAGTGAATGTGTCAAAAACCACCCATAAGCCCAAAGTCAAAATTCACCAAAGATTCAACTACCTACACACCAAAATGGCTAAAATGAAAATGCTGTCAATACCAAATGTTAGCAAGTAGCAAGTATTGAAGCAACTGGAACTCTCGTGCATTGCCTATACAAATTTAAAATGGTATAACCAAGTTGGAAGACTTCTTAGTAGTATATGTGAAAGCTAAACATTCATGGACTCTGGCATAGAAATTTCACTTCTAGATAAATACTCAATACACTCAAGAGAAATGAGTGCAAGTGACCAACAGAAGACATGTACAGTGATGATCTTTTTAGGATTACTCATTCAAAGGCAGAACCAGAAAATAATTCAAATGCCAATGAACAAGAAAGTAAATAAATTATAGCACTTTATACAATATAATATTATATAACAATAAACAATGCTTAACAACTGATACATGAAACAACATGGATGCTTTTTATAGACATGTTTATGAAAAAAACTATTAACAAAAGATGTATGATGTGTCATCCATTCTGAAGGAGTCAAGAGTATCAGTCATGAGGCAAAGTGGGGGCACATCTACCAAAAAAATAGTGCAGGGAGACTGCAGTGCTCTAGCAATAGTCCACACCTTCTTATGGGTAATAGACATATGTTTTTTGTTGCTAAGTGCCATTGAGTTGGTTCCTACTCATCGGGACCCTATATAGGATTTCCAAGGCTGTAAATCTTTAAGGGAGCAGAAAGTCACATCTTTCTCTTGCAGAGTGATGAACAGATTTGAACTACTAACCTTGCAGTTAGCAGCCCAGCTCATAATCCACTATGTTATAAGGGGTCCTTAATAGACATATTGTTGTGAAGTGCAATTGAGTTGGTTTTGACCCATAGCGACCCTGTATAGGGTTTCTGAGGAGCAGCTGGTAGCTTGAACTGCCATCCTTGCAGTTCAAACGGCTTTGCAGTCTTGTGCATTAACCCACTGTGCCACACCAGGACTCCAATAGACATATAGTTTATGTATATAAATAGAGAGATATCTATCTATCTATCTATAGATAGATAGATAGATAGATAGATAGATAGATAGATAGATATAAAGTTTCATTAAACTTTATTCATATTAGCATAATTTAAGCTCTTTATGTCCCATAGCACACACCATTATGCTATAATTTAAAAATCTATACATATGAAGGTAGCAGTAATTTTAAATATAGAAATCATGAAATCCACACTCTTCCTCCATCTTTGTTTCAGGACTTCCCTTGAAGACCCACTTACCAAATTTAGGAGAATGATTCCAGCACTCTTAAAGATAAAGATCTCAGTCATGCAGCTTGGAAACAAATGTCTCAGTAAATTCCTAACCCTTAAATTTCTCCTATCAAATGCTAATGAATCAGGTTTTTCCATGGAATCTTAGTACACATCAAACAAATATCCACTGACCAATGAGTAAAGCTGTAGTAATTGTCTTTCTTCTGGGTATTATGCATATGAATAATTTTCATCATCAATGCAAATTTTTCTCTCCTTACTTCATATCCATTTCCTCATTTAAAAGCTATAAAGTTTGGTAATTTGCCGTGGGAATTCAGGATACTTGTGAAAATGAATAATGTTCCATTATATTTTAATCACCTTTTATATGGGTTTTTATTCCTCATCTGTGGGTTGCTAGTTTATTAAAATTGGTCTAGAAGAAAATTAAAAATCTTAAGGAAGAGATAGTGCTGAAATAAGATGTTTTTTTAAAAAAAAAAGGTAAAGTGTAATACAGACTTACTTTGCTCCTCTCATATCAATTTTTAACTAAAACAAAAATCGGCAGATATTGTTCCATAATTTTGAACAAGATAACATGCTGAATGAAGAAAACTGAGTCTTGGATGATGGGTATAGTGGAATGAATATTTCATCATGAGGAAATGTTATTTCACTTGGGAGATTATAATGGTTTGGGGCATGGATGCTGTTTATAATATTTATACTGTTAATTAAGGTGCTATTGAGTCAAAATAATACTAGACTGTTTTGAACAATATTGTAGGTGCTGTTGACTCAAAATAATCCTATGATCTTCCTAACCATTAATGACAGCTAAAGTAGTACCTTCAACTACTTTAAACAATATTTCCATTACAAACCTCATCATAGAACCACTTATTTTTTCCTCAAAAACTTGTCACTCAAATTATCAATATCTCTTTCAAGTCAAATGCATGTTTAAGCAAATTTTTCTTACCTTGGTATTGAAGACACTCAGTAGTAGATTCTTCTATATTTATTGATTTAAAAAATTGCATTTTTCTTTGTGATGTCTCCACGACTACTTATATTAATAACAACCTGGTTATTTCGAAATAATTATAAAACTATGAATTAAAATAGACTAAATTTGGTCTTTTTACAGTGTTGTTAGATGCCATTGAGTCTGTTCTGACTCATCGATAGATACCCATGAAAAAGAAACATTAATCTGTTCTGTGCCATCCTCACAATTGTTATGTTTGAAACATTTGTTGCTGCCCCACTGTTTCAATACATCTTGTTAGAAGTCTTCCTCTTTTTCCCTGATCCTCCACTTTTCCAAACATGATACCTTTCTCCAGGGACTGGTCTTTCCTGATAATATGTTTTAAGTATAGGAGATGAAGTCTCGCCATCTTAGCTTCCAAGGAGCATTTTAGCTGTGCTTCTTCCAATATAGATTTGCTTGTTTTTCTGGGACTCCATGGTACTTTCAATTTTCTTCCCCAACACCATAATTCAAATGCATAAATTCTGCTATGTTTTTCTTTATTTATTGTCCAACTTTCACATATAAGGCTAGTGAAAATACCATGGCTTGGATCAGGCACACCTTAGATCTCAAACTAGCATCTTTGCTCTTGAACACTTTATAGAAGTCTTTTGCAGCAGATTCGCCTAATGCACTACATTGTTTCATTTGTTGGTTTTTGCTACCCAAGTGTTGATTTTGGATCCTAGCAAAATGAAATCTTTGACAATGTCAGTATTTTCTCCATTCATCTTGATAATATTTATTGGTCGAGTTGTGAGGATTTTTTCTTTACAATGAACAGCAACCCATATCGAAGGGTGTAGTCTTTGATCTTCATCAGAAAGTATTTCAAGTCCTCTTCACTTTCAGCAAACACGATTGCTTCAACTACATATTGCAGGTTGTTAATGACTCTTCCTCCAATCCTGATGCCGCATTATTCTGCATGTAATCCAGTTTCTCAGATTATTTGCTCAGCATAAACATTTAATTGTTGTTGTTGTCAGGTGCCATCGAGTCATAACCGACTCATAGTGACACCATGCACAGCAGAACAAAACAATGTCCGATCCTGGGCCAACCTCACTACCGCCGCCACACTTGATGCCATCAATGATGTCACCTGGCTGATCCATCTCATTGGGGGTCTTCCTCTTTTTCTCTGACCCTCCACCTTACCCAGCATGACATCCTTCTCCAGCGACTGTTCTCTCCAGACAATGTGTTCAAAGTATGAGAGGCGAAGCCTAGCCATCCTGGTTTCCAAGGAGCACTCTGGCTGCACTTCTTCCAAAACATATCTTTTGGTTCTTTTGGCAGTCCATGGCACTTTCAGTATTCTCCTCCAACACCACAACTCAAAGTCATCAATTCTTCTACGGTCTTCCTTATTCACTGTCCAGCTTTCACATCCATATGAGGTTATTGAAAATACCATGGCTTGGGTCAGGCGCACCTTAGTCCTCAAGCTGACATCTCTGCTCTTCAATACTTAAAAAAGATTTAATACATAGGATTAAATGATACAACCCTGACACACAACTTTCCTGATTTTGAACCATTCACTATCCCCTTGTTCTGTTTGAATTACTGCCTTTAGGTCTATGTACAGGTTCCTCATGAGCACAATCAAGTGTTCTGGAATAGCCATTCTTCACAATGTTATCAATAGTTTGCTATGATCCACATAATCAAATGCCTTTGCATAGTCAGTAGGGCGCATACAACAATGTTCTGCTACTCTTTGCTTTTAGTCAAAATCTATCTGATACCAGGTATGATTCACCTATTGTCATGTTCTCTTCTAAATCTGGCATGAATTTCTTGCAACTCCTTGTTGATGTACTATAAACATTTTTTTAATTACGTTCAGTAAAATTTCACTTGCACTTAATATTAATGATGCAGTTTTATGATTTCTGCATTCCATTGGGTGATCTTTCTTTGGACTATGGATCTCTTCTAATCTGTTGGCCAGGTAGCTGTCTTCCAATTATCTTAACGTAGCTGGGTTAGTGCTTTCAGTATTGACCAGTTTGTTGAAATTTTTCAATTTGTATTCTGTCAATTCCTGGAAACTTCTGTTTTGCCAATGTCTCCAGTGTAGCTTGGACATGTTCATTCAGTACCATTTGTTCTAAATCAGATGCTATCTCATGAACTGACTGAACATGGACCAATTCTTTTAGGCACAGTGGCTGTGTATTCCTGCCACCTTTTTTTTTTTTTTTTTTTTTTTTTTTTGATGCTTCCAGCATCATTCAATATTTTGCCCACGGAATCCTTCAATATTTCAGGTCAAGGCTTGAAATTTTTCTTCAGTTATTTACCTTGAGGAATACTGAGCATGTTCTTCTCTTTGGGTTCTGTAACTACAGGTATTTGCATATTTCATTATAATATTTGACTTTGGCATCTCTAGCTGCCCCTTGAAATTTTTTGTACAGTTCTTTCACTTGCTCTAAAGCAAGGTTCAGAATCTCTTTTAACATCTACTTTTGTCTATTCTTTTTTCATGTTTTTTTATAGTACCATTTACTTTCTTCATGTATGATGGTTGTGATGTCATTACATAACTCATCTGGTCTTCAGTTATTAGTGTCTAATGCATCAAATCTGTTCTTGAATTGTTAAAAACTCTGCCCAGTCCTGTGCCATCCTTACAATTGCTGTTAGGCTTGAACCCATTGCTGCTGCCACTGTGCCAATCCATCTCTCTAGGGGTCTTCCTCTTTTTTGCTGACTCTCCAATTTACCAATCACAATGCCCTTCTTCAAGGACAGAACTCTCCTGAAAATATGACCTAAGTATGTGAAATGAAATCTCACCATCTTTTCTTCTAAGGAGATTTCTAATTGCACTTCTAACACAGATTTGTTTGTTCTCCTGGTGTCCATGGCACTTTCAATATTCTACTCCATAACTCAAATGCATCAATATTCTGCAATATTCTTTATTGATTGTCCAATTTTCACATGCTTATGAGATTATTAAAAGTAGCATGGCTAGAGTCAGGCACACCTTAGGTCTCTAACTAATGTCTACGCATTGAACACTTTAAAGATGTCTTGTACAACAGATTTGCCTAATGCAACAATCTGCTAACAGTCTCTCACAACTGAAATATATAATCCATCACATCTTCCCCTATTTCCTCTTTCTCAAGCATGTTTGCTGGGAGTTTATAGACATTAAATAATTCACTGCACTACATACAGCAATCATAATAATTTTTTCATGCAAGAATCATCAATGGATGTTAATAATGGTGGATAGAAGCTTCAGGAGTAATGGGATATTTACATAACTTCTAAATATTTTTTTGAAAATGTGATTGCTAATTACAAAAAAGGAATAAGGTAACATTACAGTGGAACTAGAAGATACCACCTCGGCCATCGGATCAAATTATACATGAGCAATAGTGGGACCAACCCACATCCTGTGTTCTCAGATTACTACTGTGGTACCCATGCCCAGAGTACATAATGTGAGTCTAATTCTGAGGAAAAAAAAATAAACAAATGCAAATTTAAGAACTTTCTGCAGAATAACTGGCATATTTTTGTTTGTTTTTTAAATGAATGCAAAGTAAGACTAGAGCTGTTCCAAATTAAAGGAAACTAAACAAACATGACAGCTGAATGAAATGCTTTGTTCAGGATTTGATTGTCCCAATGATGACTTCTGTGTGGTGCTATAAGATCAACATTGGACTTTGAACCACAAGGTCAGTAGTTCAAACCCACCAGCTGCTTCTTGGCAGCCCTACATTGGGTTGCTATGAGTTGTATCCAACTCAATTGTACTTAACAAAAACAACAGTGCTGTCCCAGGGCAATACTGGCAAAATTTGTAAAATCTAAATTAAGTTTGTCAATTTTTATTATAGCAATGTTAATGTCTTAATTCTAATGACTTTATTATTATTAAACCCATTCTTCTTAAAAAAAAAAAAAAAAACTTAAGTTTTTAGATATCATATCTGCAACCTACCATCAAATAACTCCAAAATAGAAAAGCTTTATATAAAAAAATAATTAAAATGATAAAACCAATGTATTGAATAAAATGTTGACACTGGGAAGTTTGGGTGAAGAATATGCAGAATTTTTTGTTATTGTATTTTCTTGCACCTTTTCTTAAGTCTGAAATTACATAAAAATTAAAAGCTGACAGAAAAATATTAAATGGTAACAAAAGGACAAAAAAAAAAAAAAAGTACTCACTTGAAGTATGTAAGTGTCGGTTTGAATCCCATCTCTCCTGCATATGAGCTAAATGCCTTGGGCAAGTTACTTAACTTGTTCAGGCTTTCGTTTCATAGTCTGCACTGTGTGGATATTAACAGAATTTACTTTCTAGGGTTTTTAGGAGAATTATATAAATTGGTACATGCAAAATGATCAATAAATTTAATGATGGATTTGAGAGTACCTTTGTTGCTCTCAGGCAACCCAGTTTTCCTAGTAGAGCATTTTAACTAGGGAAATCCATTTTAGTAACATTTCCAAAGGGAACAATCCATCTCATTGGGGATCTTCCTCGTTTTCATTGACCCTGTACTTTACTGAGTATGATGTCCTTCTCCAGGCACTGGATGAAGTCTGGCCACCCAGGCTTCTAAGGAGCATCCTGGCTATACTTCTTCTAACACAGATTTGTTTGTTCTTCTAGTAGTCCATGGTACTTTGAATATTATCCTTCAAAACCATAACTCAAATCCATCAATCCTACTGCCTTCCTTATTTATTGTTCAACTTTCACATGCATATGAGGCTATTGAAAATACCATGATTTGGGTCAGGCACACCTTAGATCTCAGCTGACACCTTTGCTTCTTGCTCTTGAGCACTTTAAAGAGGTCTTGTGCAGCAGATTTGCCTAATGCAATACATCATTTGATTTCTTGACAACTGCTTCCATGAGTTTTGATGCTTGACCTGAGCACAATTAAATTTTTGACAACTTCAATATTTTCTCAATTTATCTTGATGTTATTTATTGGACCAATTGTGAGGATTTTTGTTTCTTTACATTGAGGTGCAAATCCTGTGGATGCCTGTGGTCTTTGATCTTCATTAGTAAGTATTTTAAGTCCTCTTCACTTTCAGTAAGCAAGGTTGTATCACTTGCATATGATGCACAGTTTAGGAGGTTAGGAGCTAAATTTAGAGTGCTGGCTCTAGAGGAAGACAGTTTCTCTTTGTCAGCTCTGGGGAAAGGTCTTTGTCTCCTTTCAGCATCTCTAGGCCCAGCTTCCCTGTCTGATCTCCAGACATCTTAACATTAATTATCCCCTGGGTCTAGGAGCTTCACAGTGCAGATACCCCAAATGCAAAGGACACACTCCATTCCTGACTTTTCTTTCTTGGTGATAGTAGGTCCCTCTTTCTCTGTTTGCTTTTTTTCTCCTTTTATCTTTGTAAAATAAAAGACATTGCAGGCCAGATCCCTTGGAAACTTCTCACATCAGATCAAGGTTATGAGATTAAGACTAATGCAGTCCACCCTTAATCCTTCTGTTGGTTTATCACCTCAGATCACATCATGGGAATCATGATGTTACAGCTACATTACATAATTACATAGCTGCCAAACCATAGAGAATTATGCCCCAGCTAAGTTGACACAAATTTGGAGTGAAGAGGACACAATTCAATCTACGATACCTCTCCACTGCTTCTTTAAAATTCCTTGATACTCAGTTTCCGGAGCTCTAGTACTTAGTAAGAAGAAGCACCTGATTAGTAAGATTAGAAGAATAAAACACATTTAAAAATAAAGACCATATTACAAATAGTAGATAATTTGGTGGTGTGTGTTTTTAACACTTAAAGTTACTGAGATACCAAGACTAATCTGTAATGATCTCTTTTAAGTGTTAAAGCGCAAAGATGTCACTTTGAGGACTAAGGTGTGTCTGGTTCAAGCCATAGTATGTTCAGCAGTTTCATGCATGTGAAAGTGGGACAAAGAGTAAGAAAAACTAGAGAGGAGTTGATGCCTTTGAATTACGTCATTGATGGAGAATATTGAAAGTACCGTGGACTGTCAGAAGAACAAACAAATCTGTGTTGGAGGAAGTACAGCCAGAATGCTCTTCAGAAGCAAAGATGGGGAGACTTTTTCTCTCATACATTAGACTTATTGCCAGGAAAGACCAATCCCTGGAAAAGGACATCATGCTTGGTAAAGTGGAGGATCAGTGAAAATGAGAAAGACCCTCAATGAGATGGATTGACACAGTGCCAGCAATGATGAAATCAAATACAGCAGTTGTAAGGATGGTGTAGGACAGGGCAGAGCTTTGTTCTGTTATGTATAGGATTTCTATGAATCAGAACCACAGGATGGCACCTAACAACAAAAAAATACATAGAATAGACTAGTCACAACACTAGTTCAGAGAACAAAAGAACTGTCACTTCCCCAGGTAGAAACACTCTGTTCCTAGTTATAGGATTCAGGCTGCTCAGGGTAAAAACAGTTTGTATATCAGTGAATTCCATCTCCCCAAATTGTTAAAATTAAAAATGGTTCTTTCATTGCCAAACAAAACCTTTTGTACTTAGTTCAAGAAATGTTCAAGACTGTCCAGCGAATTGGTGGGGCATAAGCTGAATGGTATGGTACAAAATGTTCCTGAACTCAACGTCCCTGAACTCCTGAGGTCATTGGGGGTGGGGGGTGATTACTTCTCACCATGCTAAAGACCAGCCTTGTTAAATCATCTCCCAATGATACCAGGCAGCGCCTTTCTAGGGTTCTCTCCCTTGGTCCCTTCAGTAGTGTACAGTCTTATTCATCTTGTCATGTTTCAAGGAAGAAATCAGAAATCTATCAGCTTTCAAGGCCTGAGTGATGACAACAGGAACAAAAAAAACACCTCAAATTGAGGTTGGGTAGGAGCAAAGTTGACAACAGTTCCTGAGAGGCCATTTGTTTTAAGTATTTATCACCTGCCAGGGCAGTAAGAAAAGATATATGACTCAGTAAAGCATTCAAAACTTGCCCCTACTTAGAGAACAATTGTGAGGAATACAAGAATCTGACTAGGTACAATGGCTGTTATCAATAAGGTGAAAATGCAAGTGATCAATTAAACTGAGACCTCTTGGAAAGTAAAAACCAACTATTCACAACAACATTATAAGGCAGAGTAGAACTGCCCTTTAAGGTTTCTAATACTGCAAATCAGAGCAGACAGCCTGGCCGGTCTCCTTTGGAGGAGCTAATGGATTTGAACTGCCAAACTTATGGTAAGCAGTTCAATGTTTAACCCAATACACCACCAGTGCACCTTTTGGAGAGCAAAGAGGGCAGGCACGATTAGTAGTTAAATTATTGATAGTTACAATAGATATTAACTGGAACTGTGTAAGGCAAATCAAGACATATGGTCACCAGAGTGTCACAGTAATGAAGATTTGGGACAGATATTTATTTTAATTTTGCCAAATAACTGACTGTCCAACTTCTAAGTCCTTTATTTAAAATGATTTAAACTATGCAACATAGAGATTCTATCACTCAAATAGCTCTATATTTATTTCCATTTTACACACGAAGCTCCAAGTGTAAATTATAAAGTGGTAGAACTCAGAATCTCTTTTTGGTATTGTCAGTCTAGTTGTGAGTCTGGGATTGATGTTTCCAAACTGCATTTTTACAAAGAGCCCTTTAAAATGTTCAAGAGCAAAATTTGAGGATTAAGGTACACCGTATTCAAGTCCTGGTATTTTCAATAACCTCACATACATGAGAAAGTTAGACAAATAATAACGAAGGCTATAGAAGAATTGGTGCATATGATTTATGGTGTTGGAGAAGAATATTTAAAGTATCAAGGACTGCCAAAAGAACAAATAGATCTGTGTTTGAAGAAGCACAGTCAGAGTGCTCCTTGGAAGCCCAGATAGCCAGACTTCACTTCTCATACTTCAGACACATTGTCAACAGGGATCCATCACTGGAGAAGGATATATTTTTTTGTAAAATGGAGAGTCAGACAAAAAGAGAAAGACCCCTAATGAGATGGATTGACCCAGTGGCAGCAGCAATGCATTCAAATGCAGCAATGATTGTGAGGTTGGCCCAGGACCAGACAGTGTTTTGTTCTGTTGTGCACAGAATCTCTATGAGTCAGTACCAACTCAATGGCACCTAACAACAACAAGGGGGATCTGGTGTTTCCAACACCTTCCCTTGTTGTTGTTAAGTACCATCAAATCAGTTTTGACTCATAGTGACCCTCTATAGGGTTTCCCAGGAGCTGCTGGTGGGTTTGAACTGCCAACCTTGCAGTTAGCAGTTCAGTGTTTAACTTACAACACCACTACCTGTTCAACATTGATGTCCTTCCTTACAAAAGCCCTTGTCCAGATAATCCTTGGAAGAAAATAAATTCCAATAGGGGAAAAAGGATTTAAAACTACATTTGTATAAGGGAAAATTAAGTCAAGTAAAGGAATTTGGACACTTCAAAAGAGTTACTATCAAAGAGAAGAATGAGAAAGTCAGCATTCAATTTTGCTTACTGTACAATCTTGCAAAAGATTTGACATCTGATTTTGAAGAAAGGGATATTTTAAAGTGGATGATTTCCCTTGAAAGAAGCATATAATATAGTATTAAATTTTCTTTTTGTTTGGCATCTAATTCATAAAGTACTAGGAATGAGTATGGGCCAGCCACTTTTATGTATCAATATTCTAAAATCCAAAAAGCACCTATCCAAGAATCTCTGAACATCACCACTTTACAGGAGATGGAACTAAGGCTAATTATGTAAACTGACTTACCCAAAGCAATGCAGCAACAAATTATTTTAAGTCATTAATGTTCTTGTATGTCTCCATTGCTTTCACATTTACTTTGCTTTATCTTATCCAGTGTCACATCATTAATAAGTGGCTGAGCTCGAATTTGGACCAAAACCTTCTAGTTCTAGGTCCTGTTTTTTTCTTACTTCTCCCTGCAAACTTTCTTGCGTACCAGGCAGGGAATCCAGCCACATTGCACTGTATCAGACCTGAGCATGGGGAGATGACATGAAATAGTGGGTAACAAAGGACTTTGCAAAGGAACCTGGTAGTGGATTAGTAACCGGGTTTCTAAACAAAAGGTTAGCAATTCAAATCTATCTCTTGCTACATGGGAGAAAGATAAGGCTTTCTGCTCCCAAAATGATTTACAGCATTGGAAACCCTGCATGGGGTGACTGTGAGTCAGAACCAACTCAGTAACACACAACTCATAGTCTTGACCACCACAATCAGAAAGAACTGGGGTTGTAGGACCATGGACAAAGTACTTATCGTGGATTACTCTCTCATAATATTAGGACAAATAATATTTAACTATTATGAAGAGTAGATGAGTTAACATATATAAAATGTTGAAGTTATGCAACATATGTTGTTGTTACTCTTGTTAGGTGCTGTCTAGTTGTTTGCAACTCACAAAGACCCTATGCACAACAGAACAAAACAATACTGTGTCAGATGCCACCCTCTAATTGTTGTTATGTTTGAGGCCATTGTTGCCACCACAGTATCAGTCTACTTCATCTTTTTCACTCACCTTCCACTTTTCCAAGCATAATGTCTTCCAGTGACTGGTCTTTCCTGACAATATGTCTAAAATAGCACCATCCTCACTTCTAAGGAAAATTTTGGATGTCCTTCTTACAATATAGATGTTTGTCCTTCTTACAACGCATGGTACTTTCAATAATTTTCTATCACACTGTAATTCAAATGCATTGATTCCTCTATGGTTTTCCTCGCTCATTGTGCAACTTTCTCATGCATATGAAGCAATTGAAAATACCATGACTGGGGTAAGGCCTACTTTAGTCCTCAAACTGACAACTTTGCTCTTGAAACGTGTAAAGAGTTATTTTGCAGGAAATTTGTCTAATGCAATTCATCACTTTGTTTCTTGACTGCTGCGTCCATGAATATTGATTGTGGCTTAAGCAAAACAAAGTCTTTGACAACTTCAATCTTTTCTCCATTTATCATGATGTTATTTATTGTTTCAGTGGTGAGAATTTTTGTTTTCTTTGCACTGAGGTGTAATCCATACTGAAGGATGTATTCTTTGATCTTCATCACTATTTCAAGAACTCTTCACTTTCAGCAAGCAAATTTGAGTCATCTGCATATTGCAGGTTGTGAATGAGTCTTCCTCAAATCCTGATGCCACGTTCCTCCTCATATAATCCAATGTCTTTGATTATCTATTTAGCATACGTATTATTTTGATACTTAACAGGCAACATGGAGTCCTGATGTGGTACTGCAGATTAATGCATTGGACTGCAAATTAATGCACTGGACTATAAGGTAGGTTTAAATTGCAAGGCCAGTGGTCCAACTTTGCCAGCTGTTCCTCGGAAACCCCTATACAGGGTTGCTATCAGTCAGAACTGACTCAATGGCACTTAACAACAGGCAACACATAATACATACCAAAATGATAGTAATTAACTCCCTCCTCTGCTTTTCCTTCTTGTCAAAATTGGAGTCCTCTTTCTATTTTGTCTTATGTGTGTTTCTTCTGTAATATCAATCAAAGACTCCAGGTATCATGGGCAATGATTGTCAAGAACGAAGAAGTAAGGACAAAAGTAATACAGAAAAAAGAAAGGATACTATGGGGCTGGTAGAAACATGGCCTTTCGCAGACAACAGACATAACAAAGCAAAACGCCGCTCCATCTAAAGATGTCAGTGCTGTGGCTCCAGTGGAAGCAGCTGGGAACCACTAATGAGGACACCAGTGTTTCAGGGCTCTTTATTTTTACAACAGCAATGACAAGGTACATTCCCTCATTCCCCACAGCCTTGACCTTGTCAGGAACCTCTGCCCCTTCCCAACATCCTCATGGCTCCAGAAATGTGCTGTAACACAGAAGGAAGGATTGGAGCTCAGAGGTTCATTTGCTCATCACTGCTCAGCTTCACTTTGTCAGGGTGATATGTCCAGGCCTGACCACACAGGCAGAAAGGGTCCTGTCTCCTGGCAGGTTAGTTGAGCTGGGGCGGCTTCTGATGAGGAGAATAAGGCCGCAGCAGGAAAAATATCAGGAGAATAAGGCCACAGAAGGAAAAAAAAGATGCTTCCTAAACACTAGGCAAATGTCAGGTGGGTTTTCTTTATATATAGCAGTGAGTATGATTTTTTTCCAGAACTGATGTATCATTTACTAGCCCACCCTTCCCTCTCCCTTGCATTACTACTGCATTCTAGCCCTACCATCCATCCATAAAGCCTCTTCGTGATGTGTCAACAGAACAGCCTAGACAGTAAATGACAAAACTTTCCCCATTAATGTTCACATGATTCATTAAAAATTAGTGAATTTACCAAAAAAGAAGAGGGGGCCAATTGAGATAATAAGGACAGGACATTAATTTGAAAGCTTGGTTGATAAATCTTTCTAGATGATTACTAACTGGAAATTCAAAAATTCATCAGACAGAACCCTGCCTCCAAAGGTTGACAGTTTATGAACTTAAGATGTCCTTTTACACAGGGAGACTAATAATAAAGATATAATAAATAATGATCAGGCACAACATAATAGTGGAGAGAAACAAAATTATAAATTTCCTAAAGGGTTAATTTTCATGACTACACTCTTGGTTACAATTCAGCAGACAAAAAAATGGTGAAAATCATGACATAATTAGTTCTTCTCCATGAGAAAATATTCTAGAAAACTAGATTTTAACTCCTTAAGTACCCATCCATGTAATTATTGTATTCATTCAATATAGAAATATCATATGTGTGTACACTTGGTTGCCATTTAAACAGAATATAGTAAACCTCTCTCAACCTGATGGCAACTAACTTTTCACGGGGCTACCCTGGGGAGTTACCAGGATGAGGCCAGCTCTCCCTGCTGTGTGAGTATTTTTTTTTTTCTTGCTTCCATCATGCATGTACTTCTCCCAGGAGAGTCTTTCTTCTGCTGTTTTGTGTATTGTCTCATGTACTTTATGACTGAGCTCAAGATGGCTCAGGTAACTCTTTTTTGTGTATATGTAAAATATATATAACATAAAAATTGCAAGTTAAGCCATTTTTAAGTGTAGATTTCAGTGGCCATAATTATATTATGTGCCATGGAGTCGGGTCCAACT
>NW_006408533.1:26535654-26537585 GCF_000296735.1 Chrysochloris asiatica | reverse complement strand
ACCTTGGGGAAAGACAGAGAAAGAGTCCCTCCCTGGTGCCCATTGTATTAGGTACAGGCCACACCCCCAAGGAAACATCCCTTTAATTAATTGGCTACTCATAGTCACTCATCGTCTTGGTGTGGCACGGTGGGCTGCAAGGTCAGTTTGGACCACAAGGTTGGCAGTTCAATTTCACCAGCCATTCCTCAGAAACCCTATACAGGGTCGCTATGAGTTGGAACTGACTTAACATCACTTAACAACAACAGCCATTCATCCTAAAGTTAACTATGCCTGTATTAGGTTTCATTACCATGGAAACAAACACATCTCTAGTGCTAAACTTCTGGAAATCCTGACCTAATCAAGTTGACACACACCCCTAACCATTACATATAGTCTATTCTGTTGTGTTATGTTATGCTATGTTGTGTCATGTATGTTAGTCTCATGTTGTTGTCTGCTCTTGTTGGTTATCTGCCCAGATAATTCTCTTTAGCATTTTCTGTAAGATGGTCTGGTTATTTCAAATTATTTTAATATCTGTTTATTTGTAAATGTCATAATTTTGGCATAGTATTTGATGGGCAAATTTGCTGAGAAGTGTAATTCTTGGCTGGCATTTTTTTTTTTTCTTTCAGAGCTTTATATATGCTATTCTATTGTCTTTTTGCCTGAATGTTTCTGCTGAGAAATCAGCTTAGTCTTTTCCTTCTCTTTTGTAGGTAGCTTTTCTTTTATTTCTGAGGTGCTTTCAGGATTCGTCCCTGGTCTTTAGATTTTGACACATTTAATGACAATATTCTTTGATGATTTTCTTTCAGGGTCTATCATTTTTGGAGTCTGTTTAGCTTCTTGAATGGTTATTGTTTTGTCTTTTACGTTGTTAGGAATGTTTCCTTCCAACAACTGTTGGACAATTTTCTCTATTTTTTGGTGCGCATCTCTTCCTGTTCTGGAATTTCAATCACATGTAAGTTATTCCTTTTGCCAGAGTTCTACGTAAGTCTTAGACTTTTTTTGAATTATTTTATTCTTTCCTTTTTACCATTGTTCCTTTTGCAGAATATTGAGAGATCTGTCCTTAAACTTACCAATTCAGTCTTCCGTTGATTCAGTTCTACTTCTTTGCCTTTTCAATGTACTATATATTTCTGAAGTCTTAATACTAATCTTCTGGATTTCAAATTGCTATTTTTATATGGTTTCCATTTTTGTTCATTTATTTTGTCAGTTTGTTCTTGTAGTATTTTCCTGAATTTTTCTGAAAATTTTTCTGTGTTCTCTTCCTTTTATTAGATCTTTCTCTCAGTTGGTTGACTATATCTAAATAATATTCTTTAAATTCCTTATCCAGTAGTTCTGATATCATTGCTGGTATTATATTTTCTGATACTGTATTTTGATCATTTGTCTGAGGTACTCTGTCTTGTGTAAACTGAAGTTATCTGACTTTTCTGAGACATTGTGTTTAACTTTAATTAATGATTGTACATTGGTGTGCTGTCAGACACTCATAACCTGTCTCTTGATGCATGTTATAGAGACTGGAAGTGTGAATGCTCTTCTCTGTCTGCTATTTGTGTAGAATGGATCAGGGAAGGTACACATGCCTCCAGAAGTAGGGAGGACACTCCTGACACCCAACCATAGATAGAGCCAAAGCTGCAACAGGCAGGGAGTCACTGACCAATGGATCGACATGGACAGAGACTTCCAGCCATGTCCTGTGCCTACAGGCTGCTGTGTCAAAAACCATGCATAAAATGTCAAGGTAGCCATGCCCTTCCACACCGCCCGACAGCCCGTCCATTTATCTTCATTCTCTCTACTTCTGTGCAGCTTTCTCTTCCAGTCTGCACCCAATCTAGCCTCTGAAGCTCAGGGTTCCAGGATCATCACCTGTATCTGTTCAACTGGTCTCTTGTGACATTGTTGCAGAGGATCTG
>NW_006408533.1:26534435-26535554 GCF_000296735.1 Chrysochloris asiatica | reverse complement strand
GCCTTCCCTGGAGTTCTCACTATATATATATATATATATATATAATTCTAATTATTACCCTAAACAGAATCCATTAGGTAACATTTAAGTTACTTGAAGCCAAATTACATTTCACTCTAAGGTCAAGGAATGTAGGACCTGGGTGAGGGAAAGGGGCTTCAGTGAAGGAGATGTAAGAAGATCTAAGAAGCCCTCCACCACATTGTCAAAATACAGATTTTGGAAGAAACAACTATGGGTTGTTACTGGGCAAGGAAGGACAGAGTACCTTACATTAATGACCCAACAAAGCTTGGCCCCATATGATCAAAATGGATCTCTGGAGAGAGAAGGTAGACCTGGATGACACTCAACGCTTCAATAACTGTTCAGAGGCATTTTCCATACTACTTAGCTAAGATCCTTGTATTCTGTCTATCTCCCTAAATATCCTCAGGACCCACACTGACTCAGAGTCTAATTTTGATTACAGTCTTGCTACAAAGACTGCCTACTCCTTCCAAGCCTGTAACATAAATCCTACTTGTGGCTGTGACCAGTTCTGACATCTGGCCATCTGTCGAGGTCATGTTCTTCCAGAAGCAGACTGGGAGCTAAAGGTTTAAGCAGAAGTGATTTACTAAGCAAGTTGTTCCCAGGAGGAAGCAATAAACAGAATAAAGGGGAAGAAGCCAGCAAGTTCCAGCCATAGTCTTATCCTATAAGGCGCTTGAAATATAAATCATACCTCAGAGTTTGTCTCACCTTGAGATGAAGGAGCAGGATTTTAATATTCCCACAACCACCAGTCACTGACAATACCCCAAGCAGTGTTGACAGAGGAAGGGGCTGATGACATAGATTTCCCTATAGAAACAAAGTGTCTTCAGTACCCACTGGTGACCTTCTCAAGGTTTCAGGGATCAATCTGTAGCAGCAAAGCTCATTAGACCTGGTGAATGGGTACACAGATCCCGTAAAAGGCATCTGAGGTGATCTGAGCAGACAGAACAAATTTTACCTGTATAAAGAAAGACAAAAGAACTGGAGACTGACAGAAAGTGTGCACTAGTCTTTGGAGCATGAATGGGAGATGGGGTAGAGGAAAAGTGGTGTCTTAAAAAGAAAAAGATTTAAGTG
>NW_006408533.1:26501010-26533748 GCF_000296735.1 Chrysochloris asiatica | reverse complement strand
CCCCTCATTTTAGGTAGCCAGTGTCTGAGTTGCCCATCCCTATCTACCCTGTGTACAGAGAGGATAGCATTGATACTTGATATGAAGACTCCTCCCCTCTGTGTTGGTATTTAAAATTACTGCCTCCATGAGTATAGGTCAAGTTCATCAAATTATAGCAATTTACCCTCATTTCCTTTATCAAAATTTGCTTTGTTCTTTTTCCTTTTTTTTCTTTTTTCTTTTTATCTTCCTCTGGTTGAGTTCTGATCAACTTTGGGTGTTCTTGTCCACCCCATCTCACTCCATATCAGCTAGATGCTTTAGTCTCAGCTATAGCCCTCTGTGGCTATGGAAATTACAACATTTTCTACAGTGATTTTGTCATCGCTATTGTTAGGTGCCAGTTAGTTGGCTCTGACTCATAGTGTTGCTATGTAAAACAAAATAAAACACTGCCTGGTTCTGCACCATCTTCACAATTTTTGTTACATTTGAGTCCATTGTTACATCCACAATGCCATCTCATTGGGGGTCTTGTTTTCTTTCAGTGACCCTCTACTTACCCAAGAATGATGTTCTTTCCAGTGATCTATCCCTCCTGATAATATGTTCAAAATATGTGAGACAAAATCCACCCATTCTCAATTCTAAGGGGCATTCTGGCTGTATTTCTTTCAAAATGGATTTGTTTTATCCTTCTGGCAATCCATGGTAATTCCAATATTCTTCACCAACACCATTACTGAAATACATCAATTCTTAATTGGTCTTCCTTATTCATTGACCAGTTTCTAAATACATATGAAGCAGTTGAAAATATCATGGCTTAGGTTGGGCACACCTTAGTTCTCAAAGTGGCATCTTTGTTCTTTAACACTTTAAATAGGTCTTTTGCAGCAGATTTTCCCAATGCAAAAAGTCATTTGATTTCTTCACTGCTGTTTCCATGACCATTGATTGTGGATATAATAAAATGAAATCTTAACAACTTGAATCTTTTTTCCATTTATCATGATGTTGTTGCTTATTGATCTAGTTAGGAAGTATTTTTGTTTGTTTTTTTATTTACACTAAGTTGTAATCATACTAAAGACTGTAGTCTTTCATCTTCATCAGCTGAGTGGTGGAACTGCCAGCTCAAGGGTCAAAGAATGGGTCTGCCAAAGTTGAGGAGTTAGACTCACTATTCAGATGAACTAGGGAAATGGGATAGTCCAAGCTGCAGACTTAGAGTTGTAGTCCCATTGTTCCTGGAAGCCAAACCTAAATAAAGCCCAGGCCTGAAGGGCTCCACCCAAGATCCAGAAAGTATGGCCAACACTCAGAGCCCAGATGGTTCCAAAGAACAAAGGATTCATTTTAAGTCTTGAGAGTGACTATAATTTGTTTTAAAGAATTTTGGACGTGCTTGGTGTCTTTTATCCTTTTTTTCCCTCCAGTTTCCCCATTTGTAAAGAAAATATCTACCTTGTGCCTGTTTTACCACTGTAAGCAGTTTAATTTATAATGTAAGTTTCATAGATTCACAAATACAGGAATTTGCCCCATATTGGAATACATCTAAAATCATACCCATCTTTGATTTAGATGATTCATAATTTAAGCATCAGAACTTGTCATTGATTTTAAGACTTTGATGCGATGGGGTGAATGCATTTTGCATACAGAAAAGATATGGATTTCTGGGCGACAGAGAGTAGAATGTTGTGGATTGAAATGTGTCCTAAATAATGTGTTACAAATCCTAACCTCTATGTCTTTGGTTTCACATAATCCTATAGCCCTGGTGTAGCGCTGTAGTATAAGCACTGAACTGCTAACCACAAGGTTGACAGTCTAAACGCACCAGCCACTCCTGGGAAACTCTATGCAGGGTCACTGTGAGTTAGAACCAACTTGACAGTACTTATCATTGACAATCAACATACCTTTGGTTTTACATAATCTTAGGTGGATTGACAGAGTGGTTACAAGTCAGGATGCTAAACTCAAGGTCAGCGGTTTGAAACTACCAGCCGTGCTGCACAAGAAAAACGGTGCTTTCTGCTACTGTAAAGATTTATAGCCTCAGAAACTATATGTAGGATCACTATGAGTCGAACCAACTCCACAGCACACCACCATCACCAGGTGGATTGGCACAGTCGCAGCTGCAATAGGCTCAAAGGTAGCAAGGACTGTGAGGTTGGCACAGGACCTGGCAGTGTTTCATTCGGTTGTGCATAAGGTCAGAACCTACCCAAAGGCACCAAACAATAACAACAAGGTGGGAATGGATAGTCTTTTTTATGTTAATGAGATAAGATTAGTGTAAAGTGGATTAATAAAAAATAGAGATTAAAAAAGCAAGCCAAAGAAGTATAGATGCTAAACCACATGAAGATTACACAGATGCAGAAACACAAAAGAGACAAGGGCTTTCCCAGAATTTACAGAAAGCCTTCACATAGAGCCAGCACCCTGAATTCTGACTTGTAGCCTACTTTAGTACTTTCAGCACACTCTAGTCCTCAAGCTGACATCTTTGCTCTTGAACACTTTAAAGAGGTTTTGTGTAGCAGATCTGCCTAACACAATACATCATATGAAAAATGATTACCTGTGTTTTATTGATTGCAAAGGCTTTCAGCTGTGTGGATCATGACAAGCTATGGACAACACTGCCAAAAATGAGTTTAAAAGCAGGAAAGATACGTGTTAGGGTTATATTCTTTGACCATACTTATACAATCCAAATGTTTAGCATATAATCTGAGAAGCTAGATTATATGAAGAACATGCCATCAGTATACGATATGCAACTTATGATATGCAGATGATACAACCTTGCTTGCTGAAAGTGGAGAGGACTTAAAATACTTACTGATGAAGGTCAAAGACCACAGCTTTCAGTATGAGTTGCACCTCAATGTAAAGAAAACAAAAATCCTCACCACTGGATCAATAAATGACATCATCATTAATGAAGAAAAGATTGAAATTGTCGAAGACTTCATTTTGCTTGGATCCACCATCAACATTCATGAAAGCAGCAGTCAAGAAATCAAATAACATATTGTATTAGTCAAATCTGCTGCACAGAGGGCTATAGTATGCCTGACCCAAGCCATGATGTTTTCAGTAGCCTCATATACCTATGTAAATTGGAAAATAAATAAGGAAGACTGTACAAGAATTGATGCATCTGAGTTATGGTGCTAGAGAAAACTATTAAAGGGAGAATGGACTACCAAAAAAATAAACAAATCTGTGTTGGAAGAAGTATAATCAGAATAGTCCTTAGCAGCCAAGATGGCCATATTTCATCTCTCATACTTCGGACATATTATCAGGAGGAACCCGTCTCTGGAGAAGGAGATTGTTGTGGTTGTTGTTGTTGTTGTTGTTATGTGCCGTGGAGTTGGTGCCGACTCATAGCGACCCTGTACAGGGTTTCCAAGGCTGTAAATCTTTACGGGAGCAGAAAGCCTCATCTTTCTCCCACGGAACAGCTGGTAGTTTTGAACTGCTGTCCCTGAGGTTCACAGCCTGATTCGTAACCACTACGCTACTAGAGCTCCTTGGAGAAGGAGATTATGCTTGGTAAAGTGGAGGACCAGCAAAAAAGTGGGAGACTCCCAATGCGATGGATGGGCACAGTGGCAGCAACATGAGTTCAACAATAGCATCAGTTATGAGGATGTTTTGCTCTGTTGTACGCAGAGTCACTGTGGGTTGTAACTGACTTGACTGCACCTAACAGCAGCAATGCAACAATATCAGCCTACTTAACTGTGAGAAAATAAATTCAGTAAAGCCACTCCCTTGTGGAATTTCTGTTATAGAAACACTAGCTAACAAAGACACTTGGCAAACTAGACTCTGAACATGGCAAAAGGGACTGTGAAGATGTGATTAAATTGTTGTTATTGTTAAGTTCCATAGAGTCAGTTCCAACCCCTAGCAACCTTGTATAGGGTTTCCAAGAACTGGCTGGTGAGTTTGAACCGCCAACCTTGTGGTTTAAACTGACATTCATTAACTCACAGGGCCATACCAGGATTCCTTAAGTTATAAAGGTGTGTTCAATATAATCACAAGGATACCTATAATCGGAAGGGTCAAAAATAGAGCCATATTAGGAGTCCTGGTGTGGCACTGTGGGTTTAATGCGCCAGACTGCAAAGCCCTTTGAACTGCAAGGTTGGCAGTTCAAGCTCCCCAGCTACTCCTTGGGAACCCTATTCAGGGTCGCTATGGGTCAGAGTCGACTTGACAGCACTTAACAACAACAACAATTTAAATAGGAAATTAAATTAAGGATCTTGAAATGGGAAAATAGTTCATGTTATATGCTGTTGTAGTTAAGTGCCATCAAATGCATTCTGACTCATACTGACCCTGTGTAGGGTTTCTGAGGAGTGACTGGTGAGCTTGAATTGCCGAACCTGTAGTTCAAACTAATCTCACAGTCCAGCACATTAACCCGCAGCACCATACCAAGATTTCATAAGTTATAAGGGTGAGTTCAGTGCAATCACAAGGATCCTTATAATTGAGAGGGTCAAAAGTAGAGCCATATTAGGAGATGCTATGTTCCTCAGTTTTAGTTAGGGACTAAGAGTCACTGAATACAGGTGGTTTCTGGAAGTTGGAGAGACAACAAAACAGATTCTCCCCTAGAGTTTCCAGAAATGAATGCAGCCCTTTCTAGACCTTGATTTTAACTCTATGTGACATTTGGGACTTCTGACCTTCAGAACTATAAGGTAATAAATAAATTTGTGTTATTTTAACCCACTAATGATGTGATCATTTAATACAGTAGCAATAGAAAACCACTACACTTGGCATGGAACAGGAATATCTGGGAACTTACAGAGCAATATCAACAGTCATTAAAGCTGAATTTTTTTTTTTTTAATTAATAACAGCAGTCTATGTTAAGAGATCACTTCTGATACAAGAACTGGGGTGTAGCTTGTTTATTTGAGACATAATGCCAACAAGTAAGAGTTGAGGGTGGTGAACAAGAGAAGAAGGGGAGTCTAGAGAATAGTACATTATCAAGGTCTCTGTTGAAGGCCATGGGAGCCACTTTGATCTATGGAAAGCAAATAGTACATTCTCCAGAATTGACCACCTACTATAGACTTGGAGAGATTCCTAAAACAAAGCAGAAAGATGTGCTGTGTATGTCAGGGGGCATTCTCGCTTTGTGCAGAACTGTATTGCACTGCTATGAATGAAATCAAAGGTAGGACAAAAGTATGTAATGCGGGCACAAAAAGAATTTGCTACTGTTAATGTATTATACTACTGTGGTGGCTTATATGTTGCTTTGATGCTGGAATCTATGCGTCCAATATTTCAAATAACAGTAGAGACACCTGTGGCTAGACATATTTCAATAGAATTTCCAGACTAAGAAAGACTAGGAAAAAAGACCTAGAAATATCAATCACTGTTGATATTCTTGCTTCCAAAAATTAGTGAATACTAGCCTCATGGATCCCAACAGAATATTGGCACATTTAGCGCTTCAAGATGAGTCCGGAGGTTGGAAGACATTCAAAATACACAATGACAGAAATACAATTCTGAAACATAGCAATAATCCTAAAAATGCCACAGGCCCAGACAATGTTTCATTATGCTGTACATGGGGTTCCCATAAATCAAAGGTAATTAGATAGCAACTAATAACAATAATCTATTATAAAGATGAGTTTGTTTTAAAAAATGAATAGGAAAATTATAAATTCGCCAAAAGACAAAAGAACAAAGTTTATGCTAATTCTTTGGTATAATGCTAATTCTTTGGCACTGTACCAAAGAATTAGCATAAACAATCTATTGTTGTTGGAGTTCTGGTGTGGCACTGTGGGCTAATGCATCAGACTGCAAAGCCCTTTGAACTTCAAAGTCTGCTGTGGTTCAAGCTCACCAGATGCTCCTTGGAAACCCTATGCAGAGTCGCTATGGGTCAGAATCCACTTGACGGCACTTAACAACAACAACATCAATTGTCATTAAATGCTGTGGCATAGGTTGTGACTCATATTGACCCTGTATAGGGTTTCTGAGATTTTAAAACCTTTTCAGGAACAGAAATTCTCATCTTTCTCTTATGAGTCACTGGGGGGCTTGAACCACCCACCTCATTCTTCCAAGTCCAGTACATATCCTGTGACGCTACAGAGCTCCCCAAACTACCCATGGGTGATGATGATGGTGGTGGTGTGCCATGGAGTCAGTTCCGACTCATAGTGACCCTGCATAGGGTTTCAGAAGCTGTAAATCTTTATGGGAGCAAAAAGTCTGATCTGTCTCCTGCGGAATGGCTCGTAGTTTTGAACTGCTGAACTTAAAGCTAGCAGTCCAACTCGTAACCACTACACAAACTACCAATAAGCACATGGAGAAAAGAAAAAATAAAAAAATAGAGCATATTAACATTAAAAATGCAAGTGAGAACAATGACTAACCTCTTGCTTATAAAATTGATAACTCTACACTTGTCCTGATGTGATAGGGAAGGATAAGTACAAGACTGCTAACTACAAGATCGGCAGTTCGTACCCACCAGCCGCTCCTTAGAAACCCTATACAGGGTCACCATGAGTCGGAACAGATTGAACAACCCTAAACAACAACATACATGCTAAGGAGTCCTGATATGGTGCCGTCAAATAAGTACTGGGCTGCTAACTGCAAGGGCAGTAGTGCGAAATCACCAGTCACTCCTTTGAAACTCTATACAGGGTTTCTATAGGTCAGAACCAACTCAGTGATATTTAACAACAACATGCTCGTTAAGTGAGTATAAATTATATAAACTTCCCTGGTACTTAGTTTTGCCTTGTATATTAAAATAATTGAAAACATGATTTTTCATCATCTCTAGTTCTGCTCATCTAACCTGAAGAAGTTAATAATATACTTAATAATTTAGAAACCCTAAAATAGGGGATTGCTTAAATAAATCTTAGTATAAACATATAATAGGATATTAGCCATTATCATGCAGTGACTATTTTTAGGTATGAAAATATGTTCATGCCATAGTATTAAATGAAAATTCTAAGTTACAAATAATAGGCACCCATAGAGTGATCCAGTTTTCTATAAAAATATTTTATAACTAAAATTATACAATTCAAGTTGTTAAAAGCAATTATCTTTGGAATTTTCTTGTCAGTATTTTCTACAAAGAATATGTATTCCTTTTGTAGTATAATTCAAAGAAAGGTTTCTATAATAAGAACCCTACAGCACAATCAGCATCTGTAGTCCATTTTGTAAAATGATTCTTAAGATAAGTACTGGCATGCATATACCAGTATAAACCAGTTGTCAATTCAACTCCCGCTCCTCGTGACTCTGTTGCAGAGTAGAACTATGTTCCATAGGGTATTTATGTCTGTGATCCTTTGCAAGCAGTTTACAGGGTTCAAACGATCAACATTTTGGTTAGTCATTGAGTGCCTCACCCAGGGACTCTATCTATAGTAAACCCTAAAAACAAACCCACTGTCACTGTGTTGATTCCAATTCATAACAGCCCTCTATAGGGCTTCTGAGGCTGTAAATCTTTACGGAATCAGAAAGAAAGCCTCATCTTTTTTCCCAAGGAACAGCTGATGGGGTTAAACTGCCAACCTTTAGTCGAGTACTTACCCACAGTGGCACGAAACCTTGATATTATCAAATAATTTGTCATGAAACATGGGGGAGTCTCCAAAGTTATTATTAGCATCTTATATATTTAATTTTTGTCTTAATAGAGTACTATAAGACAGTTTAAAGGAGACTTCAGATCCTTAATAATTCTACAGAACTTTAAAACAAGCCATCTTGCATTTTTGTTCAAGCATTTGACATTAGAGTTCATGATTCAAAAAATTCAAGCGGTAATCAATTGAAGCCTACAGTAGGATAGGATTAGGTGCTTTGAGTTTATCCAAGTCTTCCAACTACTTTGAATACAAAGAATTCCAATAGACTCTGAATGGAAATGTGGGTGTTGACTGGTTAGGTAAGCTTTCTTTTTCACACAACACAAACCATTCTTTCTAAAAATCAATTCAAATCTATGCAAAAACCCAAGTTCTACTGTGATGGTTAAAGATTTGACACTCTCTACAGATAGTTGTATCACTGATGTTATTGTTAGGTGCTGTTGAGTGGTTATGAACCATAGGATACTATGTACAACAGAAAAAATGCTGCACAGTCCAATGTCATCCTTACAGTCATTGCTGTGTTGCAGTCCATTGTTGTAGCCACTGTGTCACTGTACCTCATTGATGTTATTATTCTTAAGTGCATTTGAGTTGGTTCCTAGTCATAACAGCCCTGCTTAGGGTTTCTGAGGCTGAAAATCTTTGTGAGAGCAGAAAGCCTTATCTTTCTTGTGAGGAGCAAATGGTGAGATTGAACTGCTGACCTTATGGTTAGCAGTCCAGTGCTTGTCCTACAAAGCCTCCGCACTCTACTGTTGACACTGTTGTTTGCTGTTAAGTGCCAACAAGTCAGTTTCAAGTCATAGTGACACTGTATAGTTTCTGACAGCAGGCCTTCAACTAAAACCTCCACCATAACATGTCTACAGATAGTACCTGTTGGTGCATACAAATAGACAAAACCAAGTTAGCAGGAATGGCAAATTAACCATCTGCTTTAATGAATAGGAATAATTCCCATTCATCATCAAAAACATTTCAATATCTATTTTGAAGTGTAATGTTGTAATAGGATAATACCCGTGGTCCTACATAGTAAGATCATATAATACCACTATTATTCAAATTTACCCATCAATCACTGTTGTTGTTGTCAGGTGCTATCGAGTCGGAACCGACTCATAGTGACCCCATACACAGCAGAAAGAAACAATGTCCGATCCTGGGCCAACCTCACTACTGCTGCCACACTTGAGTCCATCAATGATGCCACCTGGCTGATCCATCTCGTTGGGGGTCTTCCTCTTTTTCTTTGACCCTCCATCTTACCCAGCATGATATCCTTCTCCAATGACTGTTTCCTCGTGACAATGTGTCCAAAGTGTGAGAGATGAAGTTTAACCATCTTGGCCTCCAAGGAGCACTCTGGCTGCACTTCTTCCTAAAGTGTAATATCACATGCAAGTAAAATGTTGCTTCAATCACTAAAGCCAGTGAAATGGAAGGATTCTACCAATTTCTTTGTAGTCCTTCTGTGGCGCTGCGGGTTAATGTGCTGGACTGCAAGTTCAGTTTGAACCACAGAACCATAGTTCAAGCTCACCAGCCGCTCCTCAGAAACCTTATACAGGGTCGCTATGAGTCGGAACCGACTCGACAGCACTTAACAACAACAACAATTTATTCAGTCTTAAATTGATCCAGTATGCAATCAAGATACATGAACAGTTACTGGTGATTGAAATGGAAGAGTTAGAAACAAAGAGGAAAGATCAGTAACTGGAAAATATAGACTTGGTGATAGAAATGCAAGAGATTCCATGACAGAATTTTGCAAGACCAGTGACTTTTTCATTGCAAATACCTTTGTTAAACAATATACAAGGCAATTTTACACATGGACATTACCAAATAGAATGCACATGAATCAAATTGACTACAACTGTGGGAGAGGTGATGCAGAAGCTCAATATCAAAACAAGGTCATGGGCAGACTGTGGAACAGAGCATCCGTTGTTCATATGCAAGTACAGACTGTAGCAGAAAAAATTAAAACAAGTCCATGAGAATGAAAATATGACTTCGAATATATCCCACCTAAATTTAAAGACCATTTTAAGAACAGATTTGAAGCATTAGACACTGAAGACCAGAAGAATAATAGGACAATATCAAGAACATCATACAGGAAGAGCACAGAAGGCCATTAAAAAGAGAGGAAAGAAAGAAAAGACAAAAATGGATGTCAGAAATGTATCTAAAATTTTCTTTTGAGCTTCGAGAAGGTACAGTGAGTGGAAGAAATGAGGAAGTAAAAAAGCTAAAGAGACTATTTCAAAGGGCAGCTCAAGAAGACAAAATTAAGTATTATAAAGAAGTGTGAAAAGATCTGGTATTAACAAACAAAAAGGGAAGAACATACTCAACATTTCTCAAGCTGAAAAAGTGTAGACAAGCCTCAGAATGCTTTATTAAAGGATTCTTATGAGCAAAATATTGAATGAATGATGCAGAAAGCATCAAAAGAAAATGGAAGGAATATACAGTCAGTGTACCAAAAAGAAACGGTCAGTATTCAAACATTCCAAAAGCTATTCTATGATCAAGAATCAACGGTACTGAAGGAAGAAGTCCAAGCTGTACTGAAGGCACTGATGAAAAACAAGGCTCCAGGAATTGATAGAATACAAACTGAAATGTTTCAACAAACTGACATAACACTGGAAGTGCTCACTCATTTATGCCTAGAAATTTGGAAGATAACTAATTGGAAGAGGTTCATATTTGTGTCCTTTCCAAACAGAGGTGACCCAACAGAATGCAGAAATCATTAATGTCACATGCAAGTAAAATGTTGCTGAAGATATTTCAAAACCTGTTACAACTGTATATCAACAGGGAACTTACAGAAATTCAACCCAAATTAAGAAGAGAACATGGAATTAAGCATATCACTACTTATGTCAGATGGATCTTGGCTGAAAAGATGTTTACTTTTGCTTTGACTTTGTAAAGACTTTTGACTGTGGGGATCATGACAAACAATGGACACCATTTCCAAGATAGGTATTGCAGAACTCTTAATTATGCTCATGAGGAACTTGTTAACTGGTTTAAAATCAGGAAAGGTGTATTGAATCTGTACACTGAGCAAGTAATAGGAGAAGCTGGATTCTATGAATACGGAAGTAGCTTCAAGATGGGAAGCAGACTCATTAACAACCTGCTCTATGCAGATGATACAACCTTGTTTGCCTGAAGCAAAGAGAACTGAAAATACTTATTGAGGAAGATTAGAGATGACAGTCTTCAATATGAATTACACCTCAATGTACACAAAACAAAAATTTTCACAATTGGACCAATAAATAGCATGACAAAAGGAAAAAAGTTTGAAGTTGTCAAAGACCTCATTTTGCTTGGATCCACAATCACATTTATGGAAGCAGCAGTCAATAAATCAAAAGATGTATTACATTAAGCAGATGTGCTTAATGCACATCTTTAAAGCATTCAGGAGCAAAGCTATCAGTTTGAAAACTAAGG
Source organism: Chrysochloris asiatica (assembly GCF_000296735.1). Classification (NCBI taxonomy): domain Eukaryota; kingdom Metazoa; phylum Chordata; class Mammalia; order Afrosoricida; family Chrysochloridae; genus Chrysochloris; species Chrysochloris asiatica. The sequence continues at coordinate 26,522,556 of NW_006408533.1, read as the reverse complement.
TGAGCTTGTCAAGCCATGGTATTTTCAATTACCTCGTATGCATGTGAAAGTTGGGTTATGAATCAGGAAGACTGTAGAAGAGTTGATGCATTTGAATCCTGGTGTTGGAGAAGAACATTAAAACTGCTATGGACTAGCAAAAGAACAAACATGTCTGTACAGGGAGAAGTACAGCCAGAATGTTCCTTAGAAGCCAGAATGTTCCTTTATCTCTCAGACTTTGGACATGTTAAAAGGATGAACTCTTCTCTGGAAAAGGAAATCATGCTTGGTAAATCATGCTTGGTAAAATGTAGGGTCATTGACAAAGAGGAAGACCCCCAAGGAGATGGACTGACACAAGGGCAGTAACAAGAGGCTCAAACACAACAATTGTGAGCATGGTGCAGGACTAGGCAGTGCTTTGTTTTCTTGTGTGTAGGGCGTTGTAGAATAAGAACTAGACTGCTCATCACAAGGCTGATGGTTCAAATCTGCCAGCTGATCCTTAGAAACCCTATACAGCGTTGTTCTGAGTTGGAACTGAATCAATGGCACTTAACAGCAAACACAAGTTTCACAATAAGTCAAAGTTGACTCAACGGCATCTAACAAACTACAGTGCAGACACAACATTAGGAGTAGGGATGATCCTGTGCCGTGGAGTTGGTTCTGACTCATAGCAACCCTGCACAGGGTTTCTGAGGCTATAAATCTTTATGGGAGCAGAGAGCCTCACCTTTCTCCCACAGAACCACTGGTAGTTTCAAACTGCTGACCTTGAGGTTAGCAGCCCAACTCATAAACACTATACTACCAGAGCTTCTTAACATTAGAAGTTGTGCCTGGTATTCAATAAATGTTCTTTTTTATTACTGCTACATAGCTCTGATACATCTTGTAAAGCCTAGTTCATATGGAGTCGACTGTATAACCAGTACTTAAGCTTTCAGGCCTGGTGTAGTGCTGTGGTTTAATGTGCTGGACTGCAAGGTTGGTTTGAACCACAAGGTCATCAGTTCAAGTTCACCAGCCACTCCTCAGAAACCCTATAGAGGGTTGCTATGAGTCAGAACCAACTCGACAGCACTTATCAACAACAAGCTTTGAGAACATAATAAACATTTGAGGAACCTGTTTAAAGTACAGCTTCCTATCCTGGGAGTCTGGCTGAGTAGATTTGGATGTGTCCAGGAATATGCATTCTAAATAAGCATCCTATGAATTCTGATTAAGTAGGGTTCAAGCCTCACTTTGAGAAATATGTCCTGCTGACCCACCAAAATCACTGCCATTGAGTCAATTCACACTCACAGAAACCCTATAGTACAGGTTTTTCATACTACAAATCCTTACAGGACAGATAACCTCATCTTTCTCCCATGGATGTCCTACTAAAGGCATCTCTAATTACCACTTGTCCACAGATCATTCCTGTTGTTCTCAACGTGTATTAACAATTGGCACTTAGCATTTACTACCTTATATCATTGGTTTGGAGTCCTAGTGTGGCACCGTAAGATAAGCACTAGACCACAAAGTTGGTTTCAACAACAAGAATGGTGGTTTAAATTTACCAGCTACTCCTTAGAAAACCTATACATGGTAGCAGAGTTGGAACTGAACCAAGGGCACATAACAACAACAAATCATTGGTTAGATTTTAAATTATTCAAAGTTTGGTATTTCCCATCTCACAGAACCTGGTGCCTTTCATGCATCAATGTGGAATATAAATTGGATTTTGATTGATTTGTTTTTGAATCTTTCAATCTCAGAGACACAAACTCAGGTCATCTGATTAAACTCAGTTTTGAACAACCAACAACAGACTGTGCTCTACAACATGGTCTTAGTACATTACTTACATTTACATTTCTGTGTTCAAGGGAAGGTCTTCAGATAAATCGTGGATTATATTAGGCTCTAAAAATTTTTCAGAATCTTTTGCTAAGACACTGAGAATTTACGGAAATTTCTCAAAATCATTTGAGGAAGGCATAGTATGAAAAGGTACAAATCACTTAATGACTTTGGATTACGTTGTTATATCCGTAGACCTAAATGACATATTCTGCCATGTCATGATAAGCTAGTACGGTGATATTATGGACTATTAGTTAAGTGAAAACGAATCTTCAAATTCTTCTAAAACCATTATTGAACACTAGTCAGAGAACAAGTTTCAGACTGGCTAAATTGGGAGCTTTGAAAAATCCTGATGACTACTGGGCTAACCTCACATGAACCTGACTAGTTTGTTAAGCATATTCTTAGTTCCAAGGTCTAGAAATTCCAATTCAGTAAAGATATTTAAATTACCTCCCCAAAGTGATTCTGATTGATAGTGAGTTATAAAAACGATTCATCTAATCAATGCCACCATTTTGTAAATGAGAGTTAGAAATAGAAATATGTTTACCATTACTACAGAAGATATATGTGGTCTATGCTATTCTAGTCTAACAGTCTGTTGTTATATGCCGCAGAGGCAGTTCCTACTCAACAGACCCATGGTGCTGCAGGATAATGCACTGGGCTGCAAGGTCTGTTTGAACTTGAAGGGCAGTGGTTCAAACTCATCAGCCGCTCCTCAGAAACTCTATACAGGGTTGCTATGACTCAGAACCAACTGGACAGTACTTAACCACAACAACAACATTGGGTTTCCAAGGCTGTGAATTCTTATGGGAGCAGAAAGCCACATCGTTCTCTTAAGGAGTGGCTAGTGGATTCAGACTGCTGACCTTGAGGTTAGCAGCCCAATATGTAAGCCACTTTGCTATCAGGGTTTGAAAACAGAAGAGAAATGAAGAATTTTGGAGTTTTGAAGCTGTGGAGGAAAGATTTTCAAGGAATGAAAGGTATAGATGAGTAAGCCTAACAATACTGGACAAACTCCAGTTTTATCAATTGAATTAATATGTTTGAAGCACTTAGAACTTTGTCTGACATTCAAAATTATTAGTGAAGAGTGCCCCTACCTGTAGTATTCATTCCTCTCTACAGAGTACATAGCAAAGCAATCACCTGTAGGATTGTTTTACAATCCACATTTTGTGGTCGACATAGCTGTTCTGAGGGAAAAAGATGAGACTTTCTGCTTCTATAAAGATTTACATCCCCAGAAACCCTATACAGGGTCACTATGAGTCAGAACTGACTCCAATGCACATAATGTCCCTGCATAGGGTTTGGTTGTAAATCTTTAAGGGAGCAGAAGGCCTAATCTGTCTCCTGTGGAACAGCTGATAGTTTTGAACTGCTGACTGTGAGGCTAGCAGCCCGACTTGGAACCATTATGCTGCCAGAGCTGCTTTTATTAAGCCTTTGTTGTTTTTGTTGTTGTTGTTAGATGCCTTCAAGTCAGTTAGAATCATAGTGACTCTGTATAGAGTTTCCAAGGAGTGTCTGGTGAACTTGAACTGCCAGCCACATAGTTCAAACTGACCTTGCAGTCAAGCACAGACACCAGGACTCCCTATTTAGTCATAAACAGAACAAAAACAAAGACAAAGACAAAACATCTTGATGAAAGTGGTCATCGGCATGAAGCCATAAAGGTGTTAAAGGACTCATTTCCAAGCTACTAATTATGTTGTTAAAAGCCTTGGAGTCAGTTCTGACTCATAGCAACTCTGTAAAAGGTTTCTGAAGAGCCATTAGTGGCTTTGAACCACAGACATTGCAGTCAACACCAGGAGTCCACTACTAATTGGCATTGTTTTTGTTAAGTGCTTTCGAGCAGCTTCCTTGTGGTCCAAGTGCATTATCCTGCAGCTCCAAACCATAGGTGATAGAAACAAAGGAAATCATCCCGAAATTACAATTGGCTACAAATAAATTCATCATTGTTGCAAGGGGGGTTACAGAAGGGAGAAAGGATACTCAGTTGCAGATTAGAAAAGTTTTACAGAATTGGTTCTGAGACTCTCTGGCCATCCAGCTACTTAATGGTCTGGGTATGACTCATAATGATGTGACCCTGTCATCCCAACTTCCATGAAGGACATCCCCAGACAATTTCTCTGAGGGCAGAGGACCTTCATGGATGCCTCTAGAGTTGTATTTTATATTCAAATACACTTTGCCTGAGGGCAATGTTTCTACCACATTGCTGGTTAGTAATCAGAAATTACTTAAATGAAAAATGATTGTTTGTCAAGATTAAAAGTGGAGTTAGGGCTTCCACTGTAAACCACAACCTTCTGTAAACCAAGTAGTTTAGAATTTAGGCTCTAATACAATAGAACACTCAGTGTGGTACAACAAAACACTTAAAACCATTGGTCAGAGAAGGGGTCAGCAAACTACTACTTAGGTCTAAATTAGACCCAGTACTTGTTTTTGTAACTAAAATTTAATTTTAACACAGCCATATCCACTCCTTTAAGTGGTGGATGCTATAATAGAAGAGGTGAATAGTTGCAAGAGATCATGTAACATACAAAACCTAAAATTTTTAGTGTCTGGCCCTTAACGGACAAAATCCACCTACCAAATCTCTAAATCATTCCATTCAAAAAGAGAAATTCTTGTGAACAGCCAAGGTGTTGAGGAGCTCTGCTAGCATGGTAGTTTTAAGTCAGGCTGCTAACCTAAATTAAAAGTCAGCAGATAAAACTACCAGCCATTCTGTGGGAGAAAGTTGAGGCTTTCTGCTCCCATAAAGATTTATAGCCTCAGAAACTCTATACAGGGTCTCTCTGAGTTGGAACAGACTCCACGGCACACCACCACCACCACCAAGGTATTAGTACTTCTAGGACGGCACTATATTATAATCACTGGCCTGGGAAGCACAAGGTTGGTGGTTCAACCCCACCAGCTGCTCCTTGGAAACTGTACAGGGTTGTTATGAGTTAAAATCAACTTGATGGCACCTAACAGCAATAACAACCAAGGTATTAAGGGCAAAAGTATTTTAACTAAGCTTAATTTTCTATCCCTTCCTCATGGTGGTTAGCCACCTAATTCTGCATTTTGTGCCTGCAAAGTCAGATCTATTCTAACATGAAAACAAATCACTAGGCCTTAGAATTGATACAATGACAGTGGATTTAATAACACAAGAGCCAATTATAATGGTAGAAATTATGGATCTATCCTAAATGTCTTATGAGGCTTGTAAGCAAACTCTGATATCCCATGGTTGGAATTTTACAAACTAAAAATGATGCCTCTTAAAGGTTAGAATAACATGATCGCATCCTTATGTTATAGTGTTACATGAAAAAGTCAGAATTCAAAATTACATAAATTTTTATCTCAACTAAGTAAAACAAACAAATTACACATTTTCACAGGAAATCTCAAAGAAAAACACATCAGAATGTGTTAGCTTTGATGATAGAAACATGACTTTTCTCTTTTTTATGCAATAAACTTTCTATAATAAGCAGGCATTACTTTTACAGTAAAAATAAACTTGATTTTTACAATATGGAATGTGAATTTTGTTAGCACCTAAGTCTGAGACTGACAACTTATGACAATGTGTTAGAGGTGGCACATGATGTTTTAGTGTCTCACAAACAAAACTGATACTAGGAACAATAATGTGTTATACACATATGTATAATTCTGATGTTTGCAAAGATTTCTCAGGTATGATGCCTTATCCAGTTCTTACTACCTCAAAAACAACCAAACAAAATGTCTATAATTAACCTAAAATACTGTAAAAAATTAGTCACACTTATCCTCTCCACAATAACTTTTCTCCCTCTTGATATCAAATAAGACCTAGTGTTTAGTCAATTAGATTGTTTTTCTCTTTCACATGAAATCCTGGGATTCACAATAAAATATAAAGAGTGATTGGAGTCTCTTAAGTTGTGTTTGCTAATAGCGCTATATTGATGTAAGCTGCATCAATATCCCAGAATGTTTCCAATCATGGCATTTCAAATCACAATACAACCTCTTTGAAGGTCTAGTACCAGCGGAAATCATAGTTAAGACAATATGGACTTACTGAACTTTCTCAGTGCCAAAACACCTAGACTGACTTCTTATCCAGTGAAACTTACTGGGATAATCACATCCTTCAGATGTACTGATAAAAGTCAGCATAGTAATGTGCAGATCTCCTAGGAAGTTGATTGACAACGATGCACAGAGGTAAGCCAAAAATTATTGCTAATAGGGCTCCAGATCATATATAAATTTTAACAAAACACTGACATCGAGTCAACTCTAACTCATAGTAACCCTATATAGAGAGAATCTGCGGCAGTAAAGCTTTATGGGAACAGGTACTCCCACCTTTCTTCCATGAAGCAGTTGGTGGATTTAAACCATCAACCTTGCAGTTAGCAGACCAATGCCTAATCCACTGCAGCAGTCATACATGCATGGATTTATGTCAAACAAAACATGTTTAAACATGTTTCTATCATCTGTTCTCACAGTAATACACTTGTCTTAGTCTCTGTTGTTAAGTGCAATCAGGGTGTTTCTGACACATAACGAGTTCTCAGAAGTGGCTGGTGAGTTTGAACTGCTGACCTTGTGGTTCAAATTGTCCTTGAGGTCCAGTGCTTATCTTACAGTGCCTGTTTTTTGTAAAAACATTGCCATTGAAACAGTGGCTTCTAAGGGGATCTTCTGGGCCATTTAAATTCAAGACAGAAAGATTGACTCAGGTTACGGTGACATCTTTTAGAGATTCCAAAGGGCTAATCTTGATAGATTTTCTCAAAAGAAATAGGATGATCTTGGTGGCTTCTTATGAAGAAGTTTTAAGAAAGCTGCATTGGTGAGAAAAAAATCAGGAAAGTGGCACTGAAAATTTTTTTTTTTTCCCATCACAACAATGTACCTTCTCATTCTTTGAGAATAGCAAGGGTAGTCCTACAAGAATTTCATAAAGAAATCGTACCCCATCTCCCTTATAACCCTAATCTTGCCCCTTCACAACTAAGAACAAAACCAAAGAACATTTTAAAGGAACACATACGATTGGAGTCCTTCGAGGATGCCAAAACTGTCATGTTGACATAGTGTAAATCGAAGAGGGCTTCCTCAGGAAAGGACTAGAGGACATGGAAACACTGCCTTTAGAAGACTATAGACCTAGGTGGGATATACATTGAAAAATAATAGTTTCACAATTTGATTTTTTTAAATAAAGTTTTCTATAATTTTGTAGCAATGCTTTTTCATTTTCACTGGCATCTTATGAAATACAAATTTTAATCTTAAATATTAAAACCAGGTGTATTTTGTCCTTTAGGGATTTCAAGTTTTCCTTTCAAGTCTCTCTAGAGTCTTCCTGCCACATTGCCAGCCCTCTCCTTGTCACCCTTGCTACTCCAGACTGTTGTCCCAACCACCATTCTAAAAGGTCCTTATTCTTTGGTGCTTTAAAGTGAATTCCTGCTAAGACGTTAGCTGAAAGAAGCTTCTTATTATAACAGAGACTTTTTTTCATATTAATTTGGTGCTATCGAAGAGAAAATAAACCTCTGGTGACATAGTAGTTAAAATCTTAGTTACCAATCGAAAGGTCAGTGGTTCGAACACACCAGCTACTTTGTGGGAGGAAGACATTAGCAGTCTACTTCCATACACATTTTAGCCTTGGAAATGCTGTGGAGCAATTCTGTTCTCTCCTGTTGTGTGCGGTGAGTCAGACTCAACCAGAAAGCAATGCGTTCAGTTTTGGTTGTGGTTATTGTTGTTGTCAGGTGCCATTGACCGGGTTCCTACTCATAGTGAACATATGCACAACAGAACGAAACATTGCCCAGTACAGCGCCATCCTCATATTTGTTGTTACACTTGAGCCCTTTGCTGCTGCTACTGTGCCAATCCATCTCGTTGGGGGTCCTCCTCTCATTTTGCTGAACCTCCACTTTACCAAGTGTCTTATGCCAGATTTTCTAGAGAAGCAAAACCAGTGAAACATACAAATGTATATAGAGAAAGAGAGAAGTTTATTATCAAGGAAATGGCTTATCCCAGGTCCTCAGCAGAAGAGAGAGACAAAGTCCCTCCCTCCCATGAGTTCATTACATTGGAAGCTGACCACATCCCCAAGGAAGCAACCCTTCAAGTGATTGGCTACTGATAGCCATTAAACATCATGTTAACTATGCATGTATTAGGTTTCTTCACCATGGGAATAAGCACATCCCAACCTCTGGATATCCTGGCTTACTCAAGTTTATGCAAAGCCTTAATCAGTACACTAAGCATGGTGTCCTTCTTCAGGGACTCGTCCCTCCTGATAATAGTTCCAAAGTATGAGAAGCAAAGTCTCCCCATCCTGGCTTCTAAGGAGCATGATGACTTCTTCCAACTCAGATTTGTTTATTATTCTGACAGTCCATGGTACTTTTCATATTCTTCTGCAACACCATAACTCAAATGCGTCAATAATTCTACAATTTTCCTTGTTCATTGTCCAACTTTCACATGCATGAGGTTATTGAAAGTACTATGGCTTAAGTCAGGCTCACCTTAATCCTCAAACTGACATTTTGGCTCTTGAACATTTTAAAGAGGGCTTGTGCAGCGGATTTGCCTACTGCAATTTGTTGTTTGATTTCTTGACTGCTGCTTCCGTGAATGTTGATAGTGGATCCAAGCAAAAGGAAGTATTTAACAACCTTCAATCTTTTCTCCATTTATCATAATGTTATTTATTGGTCCAGTTAAAACCATTTCCAAATAAGTGTTCTTCTACTTTTCACCCTTTCAGCTAAAAACTGATCCTTGTTTCTATTTAACGTTGCCACTTTCCTTCCTTTGTCACCTCCTTCATTTTCATAACTTGGACTCTATTTTGGGGCTTCAAAAAAATAATTGGAAGAATTACAAGATAACAGAATTTTTCCACAGAATTTTTGAAGCCCCCTCATATACCTCCTCAGGCATTTTGCTCCTCAAATAGTCTCATCCTTTGAGTCTTCCATTTTTTCCTCAAGGAATATATTTTTTAGGTAAAATTCCTGGACTTCAAGGTCAGTTTGGACTGCAAGATCGGCGGTTCAAGCTAACTAGCCACTCCTCAGAAACCCTATATAGGTCACTATGAGTAGGAATCAACTATACGGCTCTTAACAACAACAATCATGATATTCAAGATTTTCCCAAGCTGATATAAACATTATCAAAACTCCACTGTTCTCACCCACTCCCTTGATAACCTTCTCTCCCAGAACCATTTGTCATTCACTGACTATGTCTCGTTCTATCACATTTGTATGCTTTCCTCTGGGTGGTATTTTTCAATGGAATTTTATTCCAGTCCTCTGAAGCCTGATGAACCGTACCCTTCTCTCTAAAGTCTTTCAATTTCCCCAGGCAGAGTAAACAGATTCTTTCTTTGTCATTGTTGTTATGAGCTGTCAAGTTGGTTCCAACTCATGGCCACCCTGTATAGGGTTTCTGAAGGGTAGTTGTTAGCAGTCCAGTACTTATCCTACAGAGCCACACCAGGTGCCATCAGATCCAATTTAATGCATAGTGACACCATCTGACAGAGTAGAAATGATGTATAGGGTTTCCTAGGCAGTAATCGGTGTAGCAGGTGTTCTGGTTTAGCACTGTTAGATAAACACTGAACTTCTAACTTCAAGGTTAGCAGTTCAAACCCACCAGCCCTCCTTGGAAACCCTATACATGGTCACTATGAGTCAGAACCAACTCCATGGCACTTCACAAGAACAATTGGTGTGGCACAGTAGGATAAGTGCTGGACTGCTAATCACAGAGTCAGAGGTTCAAATCCACCAGCCTATATAAGGTTCAAACCCACCAGTCACCAGCCTATCTAGCATCTCTATTAGTCAGAACTGACTAGAGAGCACTTCACAACAACAGTCTTTCTAGAAGCAGATTGCCAGTTCCTCCTCATGTTGAGTTGCTGAGTGAATTTAACTACCTACCTTTTGGTTAGTAGCTGAACTCTTAACTATTATGTAACGAGGACTCAAAATCCTATTAGCAGTGGAAAATGTCTTTTTATTCTGTACATTGTTGTTACTGTTGTTGTTACATGCCATCGAGTCGATTCCAAACCATAGCAACTCTGTATAGGGTTTCCAAGGAGCAGCTGGTGAGCTTGAACCATCGAACTTGAAGTTCAAATGACTTTGCAGTCTAGACTTTGTAGTCTGGTGCATTAGCCCAAAGCACTGCACCAGGACTCCTCTGTACATTATAGTCTTCACATAATTGTGTTGTGTGTGTGTGTATGTGTGTGTAAAACATAACCCATCACATGCTGTTACAATTAGAACTTTATGTTTCTATCATCCTAATTTTAAGATTCTGTCTTATACATCTTGTGTTCTCATTTCTACACATACTACCGCTTACTTCTTTGCAAAGAGTTAGATACATACAATAATCAAAATAACTACTTAGTTACTATGGAGCAAATGAATTACTGCAGAAATAATTAGTGTCAGAATTTCAGTTATTGTAAGAGTCTGTGTGGAAGAGATGGTCTGCGTAGGCAGCTGGCCCTTCTGGGAAATTGCACCATACCAGTGTCCTTGCTATGTAATCACAGTAGTTATAAGAGAAGTCAATTTCACAATAAATATTTTCTCTCCTTTTTAAATTAAAATCAAATAAGCTTGCACTTTGAATAACCAACAATAAAATTTAAGTTAAGTGCTGCAATTAAACAAACATCACAATCAAATTAATCTAGACACTAAAAAAAACCCACAACACTGACATCTTGTTAAAAAAGCATTAATATTGCTTGTATTAGAGGAGAACAGAGCTCAGGAGCTTGAAACAGTTACCATTTTAGGTTATTCAACTTTTTCTTTCTTAGTCTTTGAGTAGACGATAAATAAATTTCTGGAAAGCCATCACAAACCAGATAGTGTGCCTTTCTCCTTAGAATACTCTTAGATTTTCTTATTGAAAGGGAAGAAAGACTCCCCTTACTTCCCATTATGTTCCCTAATCTAACTATGTTGTTGTTAAATGTCAGCGTCAGTTCCTACTCATAGTAACCCTATATAGTTTCCAAGGAACAGCTGGTGGGTTTGAACCTCAAACCTTGTGGTTCAAACCAACCTTGCGGTCCACTGGTTATCCTATAACACCAGGACTCTGACTAGAGCTGTCCTAAATATACCCTTTGTCTTGGAGACAGTTCTGACTCAAAACAACCCTACAGGACGGAACAGGCAATGTCATCACTAGAGTGGATGTAGCCCAGTGCAGTAACCCATGGTTCCTGCTGTCCCACTCTGTCAGCAAACCATCCACTTGTGGATGGAGTGGCCTGGTCTGCCTCATCACAGGGCTGTGCTTCATGCCCCACAGCCCCACCTCTTCCAACCCTACACTCCTCATGGTTCCCCATTCCTCTACCTTCTTCCTACTGCCCAAGGTATAAATATTTCTCTTAGGAATATAGCTTGCAGTCACCCAAATTGCGAGGTGAGGAGGGGAGGGGAGGTTAGGACTGTTGATGAGTTACTGCGTTGGATGATGAGTGACACAATCCTAACAATGCTACTGTCTTGTTGGCCCCTCCTGTTCCACGCTGGCTTGCTGCCACCACTGCAGATCGTGGGATCATTTTGGTGTCACCCCCTTTGACAGTGTCAAGAGATGTGGGCCACATGCCCCTGCCTCCCTAGTGGTGTTACTGTCATAGGTATCCAAGGCTGTAAATCTTTAGGGAAACAAACTATCAAATCTTTCTCCCTCAGATCAGCTGTCGGGTTCAAACCAGCAATCTTTCATTTAACCATCAAACATTGAAACATGTGGCCACCAGGGCTCCTCAACTATACCTGCACTTTCATTTAGTTCCTGTGGGATGAATAGCTTAAGAGCGTTCAGAAATCCCTGCTCCTGACGCTATGTGAATAAGAAGTATGTGTCTGGCTTTTCCACATCCACAAAGTTGTTCTCAGATTCTTAATTAATAAATCCCTGTTTCCTTAATTCGTGCTGAGCTGGTTGGCCCATTTCAAAATCTTTCCCCTACATTCTCCTGAAATTGCATTAATAAGATTTTAATCGGAGTTAATGTAAACAAAGATTATTAGGAGTTTTGAGGGGATAAGAGTGGGTGGTATAACCCAGTGTCGCTTTGAGGAAAGCAATCTATCTTAAAATAAATCCACATTAAAAATAGGTAAGAGGTTCTTGATTTTCTAAAGCAGGTAATTAATTCCTTTAAATAAAAAACTGTGCTGCACAAAGCTTGATAAATCTGTATTCAGTTGAGATGAAGAAAATTAGGAGAAGGAGGGGGAGTCTAAGGAGAGAGCAGATTCAATGGGAAAAATTCAGTAGAAAATTTTGTCAAACAGTTTTTTTATCCCAATTTTCATTGTTCCATCTTCCAAAACACCTCTCATATTTTCCATTTGTTATTTTACAGTTGTGCAATATTTTCACAATTAGAGATTCATATACCTGCATCGATCTCACAATGAGAGACCTCAGATTAGCAGTGTATACCCGACGGCACTTAACAACAACAACTCAAAGCAAAAGAATTTTGAGCAGAGGTACTTATTCCATGGATAGCATACCATATAATATACAAATTTTAATTGCATTAAAAAAAAAGAAATGCAAACTTTTTTTAGTGTGGGAAAAATCTACTGGGACTAGACTTAGTGCCTGTCATAAACAAAATTCTAAGATGCCTATAGGATCTCCACCTGGTGGAGGCAGAGCTGTAACTTGCCTATAGCCTATAAAATATGGAAAAAATGATGGACCATCATTTACAAGATTACTTGCTATATGAGTGTTTTTTAATAGACTTGAGAGAGAGAGAGATTCTCCTGCTGACTTTGATAAAGTAGCCAGTCATGTTGTGAATTGCACAGAAATAGGGCCTGAGTATAGCTTCCAGTTGACAGCCCGTCAGAAGCCCTCAGTCACAGCCTTAAGAAATTGAATGTTGCCTCCATAAATGAATTTAGAAGTGTATTCTTACCCAGCCAAGACTCCACATGAGAATGAAACCCAGGAAATGCCTTGATTGCAGCCTTGTGAAAGTTTCAACAGAGGATCTAGCTAAGTCATGCCTGTGAGATTTGAAATGCACCAGACTACAAAGCCATTTGAACTACAAGGTCGGTGGTTCAAGCTCACCAGCTGCTCCTTGGAAACCTTTTATAGGGTGGCTATGTGTCAGAATCGACTCAATGGCACTTAACAGCAACAATTTGAGCCACTAAATTTGTGGTAATTTGTGATACAGTGCAAAAATTAATGCAAGGCCTCTCTTCAAACTGAATTCTACTATATGCATGCAAAGGCATATAGGTATGAGATATCAATATGATTTAATAATCTGTAGCAGCAGCTGGGGACGTTTCTGTTGTTGATGTCAAGTGTCATTGAGTGGCTTTGGACTCACAAGGTTTCCCAGGAGTAACTGGTGAGTTTATAAAGTATTCATCCCCTTCCTCCAATATATTCTAGGGATGGATCTACTGGGAGAGATGACACTTATGACTACCAGAGGAGAGTTCCATTAAGGGTCATATGATAAAATCTGTTATTCAGAGATGGGTGAAGTGGAGCCCAGTCCACTTATCCCTACCTTGCTGGATGGTTAACACCATGCAATGCCGCTTATCTTGAAGGCGTCATGACACTAACAGCACTGCTGTTTTATGAAATAAGGTTAACATGACATCATCAATATAATGGAACAGGTGGCTACTGATGGGCTTATACCACTTTTCCAGGTCCTGAACAACTAGTCCATGACACATTGTGGAGGTGTAGACATAACTTTGGGGGAGAATTGTGAATGTCCAGTGTTCCTCATGCCATTCAAAGGCAAATTGTTCTTAATTGTCAGAGTCAATAAAGCTGTTATAAAAGGCATTGCTAGGTCAAGCATAAAGTGATAGGTAACCAAACATCCTCCAGTATCATTGAAGAGAGAAGCAGTTTTAAGTACAGCTACACGAAGAGGGGCATCACCTCATTAAGCTCACAGTAGTCTACAGTCATACACCTTGATTTGCCTGGCTTCTGCACTGGCCATACCAGGCTATTACATGGACAGTGAGTAGGCCTAACAATCTCCACACTGGTGAGTTTGGCTGTAGTGGCCGTGATATTATATACCATCAGGTAGACTCTAATATTTCATGCTGGGGGGGTGGTGGGGCTAAGTAGACTATTCTCCAGTTTACCCATCCCCAGTATACTGATTTTATCACATGGACCATTTAAACAGATCTTTCCTGTGGTGGTCATAAGTGTCACCCCTCCCAGTAGACTTATCCCTAGTATATATTTGGGGAGAGGAGAAATGTATACTTCATATTCCTGAAAATTTGCAAAGTCAAAGTTACTTGGTGCACTTTAATTGTGCTGTCCCCATATCCATCAACAGCACTCAAAGAACCCTGGACCAGTGGATGTTTCCATGAGCCAGGTTGCACCCAGCCCAGTGTCCACTAACACTAAAACAGTTTGCCCATACCTTGAAGACCAATGGATGGTTATTTCCACATGGGGCCACTGGTCCCACAATAGTCTCCATACCCAAAGGCCAAGAGAACCTTGGCCTCAAACCAAGTTAAAGGGAGAAGGCATTGTCCACACTGGGGGTGCTACTCAGTGTGACAGAATCCTTTAGAGAGTCCTTTCTCTGGTGAATCACTGTTCCCAGTGGAGTTTTTGCCAGTTTTGGCTGTTCATCAGTTTTTTTTCTTCAGAGGTGACAGTAACAAGCAAGTCAATCCACATTTGATTTCTAGTAATTCGAACCAGGCTTTTCTCATTGCCTGTCTCGTTTGCTCACTCTGCCCCTTCCTGCATTCCCACAGCCAGCACATTCTGATGGTGCACCTTTTCGGTTTCAGCCAAATCTGCTACCACCTGAGCTGCTCCACCATAGGGCTCAGTATAGACCCCAGGATTCCATACCATTGATTAGAAGCCAATTGTCGAATGGTATCCTTCATTCTGTGAGCAATTCATTATCTGGACCCTGATATTGTTCCGCATATATGACACGCTTCATCTCAAGTTTCCTAATCATTTTCTGCAGTTTCTCAATAGCTGTCCAGTATATAGGGAAAGCGGGAAAGTCTCCTTCATTTAGCCAGGCTGCCCTGCAGGCTGTGATCTTCCAGGCCAGGAGCGACACTACCTGGTTCTCACTGATTGCAGTGTAAAGGCGCTGTCTCAGTTCAGGGTGGGTAGTAACAGGAGCCATTTTAGACATCTCAATTCTGTTTAGGACTATCCCAGCTGACCCATATTCCACATGCAGAGTGACCAAGCAGCCACAGACTCTTTTCCTTTCTGCCTATACCGAGTTGCCAGTTCTACTAACTCACTGGACTTATGGTCCATCATTGCTATAAGCTGCTGCCGTTTGGGGACTGGTGGATCAGCAGGATCCATGCCAGCTGGGCAGAGATAGTCTGTTTTAATTTGTAATTATAGCCAGTCTGGCTTCAAGATAGGGGACCTCCAGCTCTCCTTCCAGGTTCTCCCCTTCTGACTCCATTGAGGACTTCAGTGGGTCCCACTTCTTGGGGTTCCATTCCACATTAATAATTACTGCTTGTTCACATTGCTGCAGTAAGTGTTGACCTTTCACTTTAGGCAAGGGGAAGCCGAAGTCTCCCTGGTGTAATCAGATGTTTGGAGACACTCAGCTAGGCCTTCTGTGCTATAAGCCTGCACTACTTGAGCCTCTTGTTCTAAAAGCAGCTTACTCTTCAACCTCTTTGCTTCTATCTGTAAAATCATCTCTGCTTTTGTAGCTGTACGGTCAATACATAAGAGGGGTCTGGTTACTGAGGTGACCATCAGCCTAATGTCTTCTTTAACCTTACCAACCCAAAATCCCTGTAGGAGTTCTAGTAATCTTTGTGGCATGTTACACACCGGTCTCCAAGTATCTAGCAACTATGCCAAGGGACCAAACATGGAAGGCCATGGCATCCTGGGGGTCCTCCATAGAGTCCTTTTCCCTCCCTTCCTATCTCGGAAGTCCAGGGTTTTTAATTTTCTTTTTTTTTTAATTTGAATCTTCTGCTTGGCTCACCAATTTTGGGGTTTAGATCCAGAAGGGAAAAGCCAACTACCCAGAATGGTATGGCTGGGGCCTCTGACAACGGCAAGAGGCTAAATGTATTCCCATAGGAATTTTGTCTCAACTACAGAAAGGTAACAAAACCAGGTAGATCCCCTTAGATAAGCAACTGCGTCAAGTGTACAACAGTTTACAGCTGGCCCCTGTATAAGGGCACCTGTAACAACACGAACACACACTACCCCATACAAGGGTCGGTAAAAGACTGTGCTACACCCCTATCAGGGGGAGCTTTGTCTTGCACATGGGACAAATAGCATGTATGTTTGCAGCAAAGAAGTGTCCTCTTGACCAGTCCCTTGACCAGTGCTGGATTACACCAGATTCTTGTACCAGTTACCAATGTCACCCCTGGAAAACACCAGCCACCCACATAGACGCACCCCCATGGGAGAGTCCCATTCGAGATAGCATTGGGCAAATTTCCAAGGAAGCCTGGTGCATGGACTGCTCGGCTTGCGGTAACTGCTCAAGGTGGATGGCTGTGGCCATACAACTAGCCATGGAAGGTCTGTGAATCAACCAGGGCATGGAGCAGAGTAGCCGATGGGCTAAGCTGAAGGCTGCTTGATGGTACTGATACTTGAGCCTGGTCCCATAGTCCTGTGCCTGGACAGCTAGGCAGTGTACAGAGGACTAACATTACGACTAACACAGAGGAAAAAGCAAGAGTGGCTAGTGAACAAACAAACCCTCTGGAAATGTAGCTGTAGAAGGACATCACTGAATATCACAGGCAGATTTGACCCAGTGCCTATCAGCTCTTCACACAGGAACCATGAGAATCTAAGGATTTACTGAAAGTGACTGTCCCCTGATGATTCCTGGAGGCTTTCATAATCTTCTCTTGCTACTATCTTGGGATCTAGCCCCAGGGAAATCCATTGTTTCCCTTCCCTGGGTATGGCCAGCAGGTCCCCTTTGGTTTGGGGTTTTTTGGCCCCATGGCTAGTAGGCTAGAGGTAGATTTACAAGTATCCGCCCCCCCATGTCATCACACACCTCCTTGGAAGGACCCCATCCCTTGGGGAACTCCTGTCCTAAGCATGGGGAGCATGCTGGACCCACTTTGAGCTATACAAGCCTTCTGTTTCAACAGGGCCTTCAGGAGCAAACAGTATGTTATTGCAATATGGGGAGGGGTCCCAATCTAGGACAATCTTGAGTGCATCTCCCTCCACTGTGTGTCCTCCCCCCTACCCCCAGTGGACATGACTTGCTTCCATTAGTACCTCTGACTTTTCTGACCTTCCATCCTTAGAGTACACAGTAATGTTTTTTGCCATTTGGGCCACCATGATTGCAAGTGTGAGGAATCAGTCAGACAGTTGGATATGTGGAGAACTCCCCATCTCCTCCACCACTGGCATGCCATGGAGAATTGCAGCAGCCAACTCCAGGTCCTGGGCCTGCTTCACAAAGAGGTATGAACAGTCCGCAGGCCACTTCCCAATATTTCCAGGTGAGTGTTCCATGCAACTTCCATCCTGGGACTATACCCTCTCCCAGATGTTACATTTGATACAGTAACAAGTCAAGGTTACATACTTTCATGGCTATGCTATATAGGATGGCCTCAGGTGGTTGTCAGCAGTATACTTCCAACTAAACTCTAAGTCCCCTTTGTGTGAACATTGAGCCTCTGCAAATAGCAGCCATAATATGGCTTGGATCTCACAAAAAGCCTTCCACCAAGTCCTTTCAATTAACTCCTCTTTGTGGTTCGGGCACAGGACCATGCTAGGGTCAGAGCCTTCCCATTACCTTGAGGCTGGCTTTAGGCATGTAGGTAGGCCCTACATACCCCGTAATTTGACAGATAGGTGCACACGAGGACACCCCTATATCCCTAGCACCATTTTCAAACAACTGCCCATTACACCCAGTAACAAGTACACAGTGTACAACCATCAGGATTTGAATTTTTCCCTATGCTAACCATAGGGCCAAATTCAAATCCTGGTGGTTTTACCTTCTTGCAGGCTTGGCTCATGGGATCACATCTATTGATGTGGAATGGCTATTTGAGCCGCTGCTGAAGCATATGACCATGACATTAAATGAAACCCATGAGGCTCTTGCCTTGTCAGCTGAGACAGAGCAGATGAGGAAGGTGGTATTACAGAAATGACAGGGCTCTGGACATTTTCACAGCTCTCATTCATATAGAATATTGCTTATACATAGCTGATTGTCACCACGACATCTCTATGGCTCTGCAATAAATGCAGGACCACACTTCTACTACTCAACATTTGTCAGTAGCCCCTTTTGCTAACTGGATTGGCTCTTTACCATCAACATGGTGATATATACTTCTATCAATATCGGTAATATTTTGCTTAGGAGCAGTACTCTATCGTAGTATATATTGTTGCTATGGCTTTTAGTTTCAATTTTCTAATATCCAGGCCCAAGGGATTGTATGGAAGACTGGCAGTAAGACAGTAAGGGTCAGTAAGGAGAAAAGCTGAATGCTTAAAAAGACCACACTAATATCAACCCAGGAGAAGCGCTTTGTTGCTCCTTCTCCGTTCCCTTTCCCCTGGTGCATAGATCTCTAACCCTGGAGACCACAGCTCTGTGTTCTCCTACAGTAGTCCCTTACCTACCAAGCCGAAACAGGCAGCTGGGTGCCTGGTTGCTTTATGGCTTCCTTTCTGAGTTACCTGCAGAGATAACACATTTTAAGTATCACTCCCAATTTCCTTGGAATGTAGGACTTGTTTACCACATAGTATAATAAGAGACTCTCAAGTTCCCTCTGGTGTGGAAAATCTTGACTGTCTAACTGGTTGCCACTGGAGAAAGTGGTCCTTGTCCTGGTTAGTAAGTCACCCTGTTGTCAAACCATCTTTTTTATTTTCTTTTCTGTAATAGATTATTATCTCTCAGATTGATTCCTGGTCACTTCTCTCAGTTTCTTGGCAACCATGTACACAGAAGTTTTTCCCTTCTGGGCCTAAACTCCAGCAAATGGAAAAACATATAATTAAGAGATTGCCTTCAAGAAGTCCATCCTAGTTACTACTTTCCCGCTTACTTTTTAGTAGTTGGTAGATCTAGTCCTTCTGCTCAGTTATTTTGCATCTACAAGCGTGATGCTTCCAAGTAGCTACAAGAATTCCTAACTATTTTCAATGCTATACATGAGGGAGAAAAAAAAAAAGCATCTCAGGACAACTTTTACAAATCCTCCTAACACTTTCTATCCAGCATCCAACATTATCATTAATTAATTCTGAAAAAAAAAAAAAAAAAAAGCATCTCAGGACAACTTTTACAAATCCTCCTAACACTTTCTATCCAGCATCCAACATTATCATTAATTAATTCTGAAAATAACAATCATGAACATCAGTAAATTATTTATCTAAATAATCTCCTGTCTTCTCACATCCTCTATGATCCTCACAGTCAGCCTTGAAATATAGAGAGCAGCTTTTTATTTTATTTTATTTGCTTTGTTTTCTGTATAAACCAAAATAAAAATTGAAAAAAAAATTACAAGACTAAGCAGAGCAAGTCACAGCAGAAAAAGACACTGAACTCTGGATTCCGGATGGAGAAACAACGTTCTTTCTACATGTACCTAAATTTCTTAGGCCTTTATTGTGAGTATAAAATGAGGTAGTATTTTATAAATTTCCTCTTCTAGGAGATTTAATATAAAATTAAACAAATGGTAAATTATTTTCCAAGGAAGAAAGAGATGTGTCACTGTTATAATTTGGCCAAACTGGAAAGGCAATATTTGTATCACCACTGAAAATATATATGTAATTCAATCTTATTTATTTCCTCAGAAATTATGATGAGCAGAAAGATTTTTGTTACTGCTGTTTCATTCCTGGCTCTGTAAAATTTACCAAGTTCCTAAAAATAGTGGAGGAACAAGAGATGTGTTTGACAATTCTAGAAACTAATTAGTGATGAAAACAAGATTTCAGACATAGCATTTTAATATTGTTTCTGTTGCTAAGTGTTGTTAAGTCATAGCAACCTATATAGGGTTTCTGAGGAGCAGTTGGTGGCTTTGAAGCACTGACCTTGTTGTTAGCAGTCCAGTGCTTATCCTACTGTGCCACATAACCTTGTCTACTTTGAAAATTTTAATATTACTGTGTATTCTAACAGACTGTTGTTTTTTTTTCTCCCCAATTCAGTGTAAGAAATAACAGAAGCATGCGTCATTAACCTGGACAAGGGGATGATAAACAACATTGTTATGGCTCTGTGGTTGCTAGGTTGCTAAAGGCTCTAAAGAGGTAACTCTCATTATTTGACATAGACAAGTCGCTAAATAAGTGTCAAGACAATTGTTGATGCCTGAAGTGGTTGAAGCAACCTCCAGAATATTTGCCTTGGCAAGAACGCTGTCTAGTCTTCAACAGTGCAACCTGCTTCACTGTGCTCACTGATTGCAAGTTTTCTCTATTCAAGTATATCCACATATGTCCCTTGCAGTACTATTGTCATCAGATCATTTTTCTATTCAAGCAAAGGCAAAATGGTTCCTAACTGTAAAAAAAGATGAAAAAGTCAAATTCCTAGATGTGCCTTTCAGCACTATGGTTATCTATTCACAATCCAGCTTTCTATTGGTATGGCCACAAGTCTGCCAAATCATTCTATCCTTACTCTGAACAGACTTATCTGTCTATCTGTCTAACTGGTGCAAAGCATAGGTATTCACACGAACATTATACATGTGCCTTGTTGTTGTTGTTAAGTGCCGTCGAGTCGGTTGTGCCTTGTTGTTGTTGTTAAGTGCCGTCGAGTCGGTTGTGCCTTGTTGTTGTTGTTAAGTGCCGTCGAGTCGGTTGTGCCTTGTTGTTGTTGTTAAGTGCCGTCGAGTCGGTTCCGACCCATAGCGACGCTGTACAGGGTTTCCGAGGGTGTAAATCTTTAAGGGAGTAGAAAGCCTCATCTTTCTCCTGCAAAGCGGCTGGTAGTTTCGAATCACTGACCTTAAGGTTCACAGCCCGATTCGTAACCACTACGCTACCAGAGCTCCTTAAGTCTACCTTTTCTCTGCCGCTTACCAATCTTTTAACCACACCGCCCCCACCCCCCACCCCCCAGGTCTCTTCCCAGTGAATTAATTTCTTAGTCTTCTAGTCCATTGTGATTATCTTATTCTCACAACTAGATTCTCCAAAAGGCTTCTAACAGAGGAAATGCTCATACTTTCATATCTGAACTCAATCTACAATACAGCATTTTAAGAAAGAAACTTTGATGCTTCTTTTTAACACTGTGCAATCGAACAGTGCATTTTACACAGATTCTTTGGTGTTTCTTAGCACATAAGTTAGATTAACATAAAATACATCTTTCCTCAAAAGACACCTTCACTTTCCTCAAAAGTGAATTTTCCTGTTGGAAAATTTCATTTGCAATATATTTTTAAAATTATTTATACTAATTAAAAAATTGTTTGGCAGCACTTTGAAGTTACACAAATTAAGTCCAACTTTTAACTGGTAGTATAG
>NW_006408533.1:26493535-26500126 GCF_000296735.1 Chrysochloris asiatica | reverse complement strand
ATTTGATTTCTTGACTGCTGATTCCATGAGTGTTGATTGTGGATCAAAGCAAAATGAAGTCTTTGACAAATTCAATCTTTTCTCCATTTATCATGATTTTTTTTTTTTCTTCATGATGCAATCCATACTGAAGGGTGTAGTCTTTGATCCCCATTACTAAGTGTTTTAAGTTCTTTTTGCTTTCAACAAGCAAGGATGTATCATCTGCATATCACAGGTTGTTAATGAGTCTTCCCCTAATCATGATGCCATATTCTTCATCATATAATCCAGTTCCTCAGATTATTTGTTCAGCATACAGATTGAATCAGTATGGTGAAATAATACAACCCAGGGACACAATTTTCCTGATGTTAAAGCATTCAGTATCCCCTTGTTCTATTTGAATGATTGCCTCTTAGTCTATTTATTTACATGTTTCTCATGAGCACAATTGTTTGGAATAGTCATTCTCCAGTGTTATTCATAGCTTGTCATGATACACACAACTGAAAATTTTGCATAGTCAATAAAGCACAAATTTGCTCAACATACAGACTAAACAATATAGTGAAAGGATATAACCAAGGTGCACACCTTTCCTGATTTTAAACCATTCAATATCCCTTGTTGTGTTGGAATGACTGCCTTTTGGTCTATGTGCAGGTTCCTCATGAGCATAAGGAAACGTTCAGGAAAACCCATTCCTTGCAATGTTAGCCATAGTGTGTCATGATCCACACAGTTTAAAGACTTTACATAGTCAATAAAGCACAAATAAGCATCTTTCTTGTATTCTCTGCTTTCAGTCAAGATCCATCAGACATCAGTAATGGTTTTCCTAGTTCTGTATGCTCTTCTGAATCTGACTTGAATTTCTGGCAGTTCTATGTTGATGTATTGTTGCAGCCATTTTTAAATTATCTTTGGCAAAATTTTACTTGAATATGATATTAATGATATTGTTACATGATTTCCCCATTCCTTTGAGTCATCTTTCTTTGGAATGGACAAAAATATGGAGCTTTTCCAATCAGTTGGCCAATAATACTTCAGATACGTTATCAGGAGGGACCAATTTCTAGAGCAGGACATAATGCTTAGTAAATGGAAGGTAGGAGAGAAAGAGGAAGACCCCCCAATGAAATGGATTGGCTCAGAGGCAGCAGCAATGGGCTCAAATGCAGCAATGATTGTTAAGTTTGTGGAGGACAAGGCAGTGTTTCATTCTGTTGTACATAGGGTCATTATGAGTCAGTACTGACTCAATGGAACCTAACAACAACAAAGCTGTCTCCCAATTTTCTTGGCATAGATGAGTGAGTGTCTCAGGTGCTACATCAGTTTGTTGAAAGATTTCAGTTTGTATCCTGACAATTCCCGGAGTCTTGTTTTTCATCAGTGCCTTCAGAATAGCTTAGACTTCTTCCTTCAATATCATTGGTTTTTGACCCTATACTACCTCTTGAAATGGTTGAACACTGACAGTTTCTTTTTGGTGTGGTGACTCTGTATATACCTTCCATCTTCTTGTGATGCTTTCTGCATAATTCAATATTTTGTCCATTGTTGTGTTTGTTAAGTGCTGTTGAGTTGGTTCCAACTTTTAGTGACTCAGTATCAGGTTTCTGTGGAGCAGTTGTTGAGTTTGAACTGACCATGTGGTCCAGGGCTTATCCTACAGCACCACACCATGAAACCATTTTGCCAATAGAATCCTTCAATACTGCAAGTCAAAGCTTGACTTTTTTTCTGCCTTTCTTTCAGTTTGACAAATTCTTAGTGTGCTCTTACCTTCTGGTTTTCTAACTCTAGGTCTTTGCACATTTCATTATACTACTTTACTTAGTCTTCTAGAGTTGCTCTTTGAAATTATCTTTTCAGCTCTTTGACTTCCTCATTTCTTCCCTTTGCTTTGCATTTCCGGCACTGTATCTGACAATATTCTAGTTGTATTCAAAATATTTTACCTTCTGGCACTTTATCTGACAATGATACTCTTATTTATAAGGTTTTGGGTCTCTATAAAATTGCCTAGATATTTCATGTAAGTGCAATCATACAATATTTGTCCTTTTGCAACTGAATTATGTCACTCAGCATGTTTTCAACTTTCATCTATGTTTTATCAAATACCATGACTTATTTCTTTTTATAGCTGAGTAATATCCCATTGTTAAACTTTTGTGTCAACTTGATTGGACCAGAATTCTCAGTAGTTTAGTAGTTATGATGTAGTAATCCCACTTGATGAGATCCAATACGATGCAATCACTTCCACGATGAGATCTGCTATGAACAGCCAATCATTTGAAAATAATTTCCCTCAGGGTTATACAACATCTTTCTTCTTACAGCGATAAAAGTAAAAAGAAGTGAGCTGAGAAAACATTCTGGTGTGGCACTGTGGGTTAATGTGCTGGACTGCAAGGTCTATTTGAACCACAAGGTCGGTGGTTCAAGTTCACTAGTCACTCCTTGGAAACCCTATACATGGTCGTTGTCAGTCAGAACCAACTCCACTGCACTTAACAGCAACATTACTACCATTTAGGAGCTTCACAGTATCCTAAATCCAGATGAAGATTTGTACAGAAATGTATGGAGCTCTCCAAGAAATGTTTGACCTACAGATGCTTTCTGTTTGCTAAAGGTATCTAGTTGGGATATATCTGTTACAGTTGTGGTTGTTGCTAAATGCCATTGAGTTGGTTCCAATTCATGTTGTTGTTGTTAGGTGCCATCGAGTCGATACCAAACCATAGCAAACTTATGTACAGCAGAATGAAACACTGCCCGATCCTGGGCCAACCTCACTACTGTTGCCATGCTTGAGTCCATCAATGCTGCCACTTGGCCAATCCATCTCGTTGGGGGTCTTCCTCTTTTTCTCTGAACCTCCACCTTATCAAACATGATATCCTTCTCCAGTGAATGGTCCCTCCTGATAATATGTCCAAAGTATGAGAGACCAAGTTTGGCCATCTTGGCCTCCAAGGAGCACTCTGGCTGCACTTCTTCCAAAACAGATCTATCGGTTCTTTTGGCAGCCCATGGCACTTTCAATATTCTCCTTCAACACCATAACTCAAAGGCATCAATTCTTCTATGGTCTTCCTTATTCACTGTCCAGCTTTTGCATGCATATGAGGTTATTGAAAATACCATGGCTTGGGTCAGGTGCATGTTAGTCCTCAAGCTGACATCTTTGCTCTTCAACACTTTAAAAAGGTCTTGTGCAGCAGATTTGCCTAATGCAATATGTTGTTTGATTTCTTGACTGTTGCTTCAATGAGTGTTGATAATTGATCCAAGAAGAATGAAGTCCTTGACAACGTCAATCTTTTCTCCATTGATAAGAATGTTGTTTATAGGTCTAGTGGTGAGGATTTTTGTTTTCTTTATATTGAGATGTAATCCATATGGAAGGCTGTGCTCTTTGATCTTCATCAGCCTTTGCAGCCCGATTCATCACCACTATGCAACCAAAGCTCCTTGTGTGTATGTGAGGGGGTTTCAAAAAGTACATGGAAAAATCCCATTATCTTTTATCTTCATCAGTCTTGTTGATAGCGACCCTCTCTAGGTTTTACGAGGAGTGGTTGGTGAGTTTGAACCTCCGAACTTGCTGCTCAACCTGACCTTGCAGTCCAGTGCATTATCCTGCAGCACCATCCAGGTCATACTAGATAACTAAGACAGACATTTGGGCTGTTTTCACCTTTTGGATATAGAGATTAATACTGCAATAAATCAGAAAGAAGCTACAATGTCTCTTGTAAGATTTTTTTTACCAGCATTTTTTTGTTTTGTTTTCTCATTCTATCTACTATTTATCATGTAACATTCCTTCCAGGTTCTTATGAACCCTAACCTGTCCCTAGATGAGACAGAAAGCTCATATTCTTGGATGTTAATTGAGAGGTTGGAGATGTGAGTCTACCGAAAGTTTCCTTAGAAGAAATGTCTCAGATATATGGCCACAAAAGTAATCTACTGAAAATCCTATGAAACACAGCTTTACTCTGACACCAACAGCAACTGGTTCCTCATATATTTGAGAGACTTTGAGTTGAAACGAGAACTAACTTTATACTGTCCATTTCCACATGACAAAATAAGTAATGAGTTGATTTAAATGTCAGACGTTTCCCCTAAAGATAAATGACTTTTAAGAATTAAAACTGCCTGGCAAAATGGGTTGTCCCTAAGAGACTATCTCATCACTGATTTTGTTCAAGTAGAAGGTGACAGCCATTTCACATCTAAAGGTCCTAAACTAGAGTAAAAGCTTGTCAGGTGGGGGCACATCAGTAGGAGGTTCTACATAGAGTTCCCAAGACTCAGAAGTGTGAACTTCAAGAAGGTTTGAAGAAATTTAGTAAGGGTGTGTTGTACTCCACCTGTCAGAAGACTAGTGTATAAATAATGTTTCATAATCGTTACAGATTATGCTTGATAACTGCTTTGGCCTCGGTTTTCCAGGCTACCTAAAAAAAAACAAAAAAAACAAAAAACAAAAAACCCAACTCAATAGTTACTAATGTTTTTTCAAATAGACTTTACGTGAATGGTTTTCTTTTCTAAATTCCTTCAAACCATCTGTTAAAATTCTCTTTTAAATGTTGATGGATACCAGTGTTAAAGCAACCAGTATAAGGTTTCCAAAAGCCACATTTTCATCTGCTGGATAAATGGAGGAAATTTTGTCTATTTTTTTTAAATCGGTGATTGTATTGGAGATTACATAGTTAAATTATTTAATCATCAACTTCCTTGACAAAAGAGCGAATGAATTCTGAACAAATGAATGCCTAACAAAAACTATGAACAAAAACCATGAACTATTACAGGAAGCCTTCTCTTATCCCTGGGCAAAATTAGCTCTGGGTTCTATACAAGTTGAGGCTGAACAAAAGCATCTTGATTTGTGTTTGTGTGTCAATCACAACATTTATAAATCAAAACCATGATCTCATATCCCCTCCCCCCTCTCAGTTCAGATTTTAGATTTGGCAAGTGTCTGACTAAGTGTTAACAACCAGCAGATGGGCTAGGAGGGCAGATGGGCTCTCCGGAAAGCAGCTAAGAAGTGATTTCAATCACTAAGGACTGAACTCATTATTCCCCCTTTTAATGAATGTGATATTTTCCTTACTGTTAAATCCAATTATGATAACAATACAGATAATAGAAGTGAAATAATCCTTGTTTCCCTTATTTTTAAGCAGTAATATTTTCAGAAGAGAGAATATTAAGGAAATATGTAAAATTAAATATATCTGTATCTCCTTGAATTATGGAATAGTCTTCCATAAGAATTTGGGATATTCACAAAGGAGGTTTCCTTTTCTATATACTGTTAAAGCTTTCAATCACATTAATTGCATATAGTGTATTCACCATTATGTTACTCACTTAACCATTTGGCCTGTATGTATGAGTTGAGTCAGGCTAGCTACTGATGTTATTCTCAAGAGCAGTATAAACTTGTGACCTTGGAGTTAGTAGTCCAGTGCTTATCTTACAGTGCCTTACCAGGACTCTGATAGATGTGTCTGCTGCTGTTATTAGATGTCGTGCATTTGGCACCAAATCATAGCAACTATATGCACAGCAAAATAAAATACTGCCCAGTCCTGCACCAACCTCACAATTAATGCCACATTTGAGCCCACTGCTGCTGCCACTGTGCCAGTCCATTTTGTTGAGGTCATCCTCTTTTTTGCTGACCCTTCTCTTTTCTGATGTCCTTCACCAAGATGTCCTGCTCCTGAAAATATGCCTAAAGTATGAAAGATGAAGTCTGGCCACGCTGGCTTCTAAGGAGCATCCGGTTGTACTGCTTCCAACACAGATTTATTTATTCTTTTGGCACTAAAGTGTACTTTCAATATTTTTCTCCAACCCCATAATTCAAATGAATCAATTCTTCTACAGCCTTCTTAATTCACTGTCCACACATTATTTCTAGAAGACATTGTCTTGTTAACTCGTGAGTATTTTTACAGGATAATTAAATTCTAACCAAGCCTGTAGAGATATGTGGTTATTGTTGTTAGGTGCCATCGAGTTGTTACTGACTCATAACGACCCTATGTACAAAAGAATGAAACACTGTCACACTTGAGATCATTGATGTTGCCACTTTGCCAATCCATCTATCTGGGGGTCTTTCTCTTTTTCTCTGACCCTCCAACTTACCAAACATGATACCCTTGTTCAGCGACTTTTCCCTCCTGACAATGTCTGAAGTATGAGAGACCAAGTTTGGCCATCTTGGCCTCCAAGGAGCACTCTGGCTTCACTTCTTCCAAAACGGATCTATTGGTTCTTTTGGCAGTCCATGGCACTTTCAATATTCTCCTCAACCGTAACTCAATTCTTCTATGGTCTTCCTTATTCACTGTCCAGCTTTTGCATGCCTATGAGGTTATTGAAAATACCATGGTTTGGGACAGGCACACCTTAGACCTGAAGCTGACATCTTTGCTCTTCAACACTTTAAAGAAGTCTTGTGCAGATTTGCTAATGTGATACATCATTTGATTTCTTGACTGCTGCTTCCAAGAGTGTTGATAGTTGATTCAAGAAGAATGAAGTCCTTGACAA
>NW_006408533.1:26491563-26493051 GCF_000296735.1 Chrysochloris asiatica | reverse complement strand
TTGCCATGATCCACACAATTAAAAGCCTTTGCATAGTCAATAAAGCACAGGTAAACATCTTTCTGGTATTCTCTGCTTTCAGCCAAGATCCATCAGGCATCAGCAATGATATCCCTCATTCCAAGTCCTCTGCTGGATCCAGCTTGAACCTCTGAAAATTCTCTGCCAATGTAAACTTGCAGCCATTTCTCTGTTATCTTCAGTAAAACTTTACTCACATGGAATATCAAACATATTGTCTGATGATTTCCACATTCCATTGAGTCACCGCTCTTTGGAATGGACACAAATTTGGATCTCTTCCAATCAGTCAGTCAGATAGTTGTCTTCCAAATTTCTTGGCATACATGAGTCTTGAAAGATTTCAATTTTTATTCCATCAATTTTTGGAGCCTTGTTCTTTGCCGATTTCTGTGATGCACCTTGGACTTCTTCCTTCAATATCATTGGCTCTTGATCACATATTACCTCTTGAAATGGTTGAACATCAACCATTTCCTTTTGGTACAGTGACTCTGTATATTCCTTCCATCTTCTTTTGATGCTTTCTGCATCAGTCAGTAATTTGCCCAGAGAATCTTTCAATAACAAAAGTAGAGGCTTGAAGTTTTTCTTCAGTTCCTCCAGCTTGAGAAATGATGAGCATCTTCTTCCTTTTTGGTTTCCTGACTCCCGATCTTTGCACATTTTGTTGTAATATTTGATATTGTCTTCTCGAGCTGACCTTTGAAATTTTCCGTTCAGCGCTTGTGCTTCCTCATTTCTTCCATTTGCTTTAGCATCTCTACACTGGAGAGCAAGTTTCAGTGTCTTTTCTGACATCCATTTTGATCTTTTCCTTCTTTGTTGTCTTCTCAATGACTTTTTGCTTTCTTCATGTATGATGTTTTTGATGTCTTCCCACAATTCTTCTGGTCTTCAGTCTTAATGTTTAATGTATCAATTATGTTCTTCAGATGATCTCTAAATTCAGGTGGGATATATTCAAGGTCATATTTTAGCTTTCATGGACTTGTTTTCATTTTCTTCAGCTTCAGTTTGAATTTGCATATGAGCAGTTGATGTTCTGTTCTGCAATCTGCCCCTGGCCTTGTTTTTACTGATGATATGGAGTTTTTCCATTGTCTTTTTCTGCAGATGTAAGTTAATTTGATTTCTGTGTATTCCATCTGTTAAAGTCCATGTGTATAATTGTCTCTTATGCTGTCTAAAGAAGGTATTTGAAGTGAACAAATTATTGTTTTTGTAGAAGTCTACCATGCGTTCTCCAGCATCATTTCTATCACCAAGGCCATATTTTCCATCTACTGATCCTTCCTCTTTTTTCCCAAGCTTTGCATTCCAATCACCAGTAATGATCAGTTCATCTTGATTGTATGTTTGATCAATTTCAGATTGAAGCAGTTGTTCAAATTCTCCTATTTCATCCTCACTGGCTTTAGTGCTTGGTGAGTAAATTTGAATAAAAGTGGTATTAACTGGTCTTCT
>NW_006408533.1:26481165-26482131 GCF_000296735.1 Chrysochloris asiatica | reverse complement strand
TTGAAAATACCATGACTTGTGTCAGGTGTACTTTAGTCCTGAAAATGACAACTTTTCTGTTTAATGCTTTAAGGATGTCTTTTGCATCAGATTTGCCTAATACATCATTTGATTTCTTCACTAATATTTTCATTAGTGTTGGTTGTAGATCTGAGCAAATGAAACCTTTGACAATTTCAATATTTTCTCTGTTTATCATGTTTTATTTATTAGTCCAGTTGTGAGGATTTTCCTTTCTTTTACATTGAGGTACAATCCATACTGAAAGCTGTAGTCTTTGATCTTCATCGGAAAGCATTTCAAGTCCTCTTCAATGCCAGCAAGCAAGGTTGTGTCATCTGCATATTTCAAGTTGTAAATGAGTCTTCCTTTAGCTCAATTGAACCTCATAGTTAATGGTAAAATATTGACAGCTCTCCCATGGAAATCAAGAGTCATGCAAGGATGAACACTATCACTTTTAATCAGCATTGTACTGGAGGTTCTAGCCAAAACAGTAAGGCAAGAGAAAGAAATTAAAACTATAAGAACTGGAATGTCCAGTAGGTGCTTCATCTATATGATTGTGACTAAAGCACAATCTATCATTTAAAGTATTGTTTAAAGTTACTTGCTATTGTGATATTAATTCACACCAGTCTAATATCCAGTTACCACCATATTCACTCCTATTGCTAAATATCTTCTTGCACTATTGGATTCACTTCACCTGCTCCCATGGAAGTCTAAAAATGACTCACGCTGGCAATACAACCTCTGGGAGCATTCCTCAAAAATGATGCCCAGAACTTTAAAAAATAAACAGTTTGCTTACTCTTTGGGTCTAACAACTCTGATGAATAGCCAGACAAAAATATCACATACCTGATGGTTCCATTTTTGCTAAAAATAATTTTTAAATGGCTGCAACAGGGAACTGCCAAAGGTTCAAGCTGGATTCAAAAGAGGACATGTAATGACAGATAT
>NW_006408533.1:26462768-26479960 GCF_000296735.1 Chrysochloris asiatica | reverse complement strand
AGATGGATTGGCCAGGTGGCATCATTGATGGCGTCAAGTGTGGCAGCAGTGGTGAGGTTGGCCCAGGATCGGACATTGTTTCATTCTGCTGTGCATGGAGTCGCTATGAGTCGATTCCGACTAGTTGACACCTGACAACAATTTTTGATGCAAAACTTTCAACCATTTGGATCATGACAAGCTAAGGACAACACTGTAGAGAATCTGTATTCTGGAACACTTAATTGTGCTCATGAGGAACCTATACATAACACCAACCAGCAGTCATTCTAACAGAACAAGGGGATAGTGAATGGTTTAAGTTTAGGAAAGGTGTGCACCAGGGTTGCATTCTTTTACCATATTTATTCACTCTGTACAGAAAGCAAATACTCTGAGAAGCTGGATTATATGAAGAATGAATTGGCATTAGGATTGGAGGAAGACTCATTAACAACCTGTGATATGTAGATAATACAACCTTGCTTGCTGAAAGTGAAGATGACTTAAAAAATACTTAATGATGAAGATCAAAGAGCAGAACCTTCAGTATTGAGTTGCACCTTAATGTAAAGAAAACAAAAATCCTCACCACTCAACTAATTCATAACATCATAATAAATGGAGAAAAGATTGAAGTTGTCAATGATTTCCTCTTGCTGGGATCCACAATCAACAGTCATGGAAGCAGCAGTCTAGAAATCAAATGAGGTATTGCATTAAGCATATCTGCTGCAGAAGGCCTCTCTAAAGTGTTCAAAGATGTCAATTTGAGGACTAAGGTACTCCTGACCTCCAAGACCTCTTTAAAGTGTTGAAGAGCAAAGATGTCAGTTTGAGGACTATGGTGTGCCTGACCCAAGCCATGGCATTTTCAATAGCTTCATATGTGTATGCAAGTTGGATAGTAGATAAGGAAGACCATAGAAGAATTGGTGCATTTGAGTTACAGTGTTGGGGAAGAATATTAAAAGTATCACAGATTGCCAAAGAACAAACAAATCTGTGTTGGAAGAAGTACAGCCAGATGCTCCCTAGAAGCCTGGATGGCCAGACGTTGTCTCTCACAATCTGTCATTTTATCAAGAGGACCAGTCTCTGGAGAAGGACATCATGCTTGATCAAGTGAAGGACAATGAAAAAAGAGGAAGACCACCAAAAGGATGGGCTGGTACAGTAGCAACAACAGTGATCTCTGGTGTAACAACGATTGTGAGACGGGTGCAGTACCAAGCAGTTTCTTCCTGTTGTTCATAAGGTCACTGTGAGACATGATTACATCTAACAACAACAAAAACCTATGTCGGAGGCTTGATGTGGCACTATAGGATAAGCACTAGACTGTTAACTCCAAGGTCAGAAGTCCAGAGCCATTCCTGAGAAACTGTATATAGAGTTGTTATTAATCAGAACATATTCCATGGAACTTAACTATAACATATACATATATAATTCTTAATTGCATGGGGTTGGTTCCAACTCCTAGAGACGCTGTATAGGGTTTCTGAGGAATGGTTAGTGGGTTTAAATTGCTTACTTTGTGGTCAGAAGTCCAGGGATTATTCTACAAAGCCACAGTGATATGTGTGTGTGTGTGTGTGTGTGTGTGTGTACATAAGCTGCAGTGGTCTTGTTTCTTTAGAGAACCCAGCCAGAAATGCAGGAAAATAATAAAGTGCTAAACAAAAGCAATAAAGTGATTATTGTTTTTAGGGATTGTTGTTTATCTTTGAGATAAACAAGAGTTAGTGATAGGCAAGGGCATGAGGAATTTTTATAGGCTCAAGTCATGCTCTGTTTTTATCTGAAACTTCCATACATTGGTGCTACTCATGCTATGGTTTGTAAAATAGTACCAGCCTGTCAATTGTTATGAGTTTTGCTGTAAAGGTTCATTTCAGCAGGCCTGAAATTGGCCAAAGTTGTTTTGTTAAAATACCTACAAGGCACTGACCTCTGACCAAGGCATGCAGTATATTAATCAGAATGGCATTCTTTGTTCCAGATAATAGGAATATGACAGTATTGAGGCTTATGGTTCCATTGATTAAGACTACTGAGAAAACCCATCTACTCTCAGGAAAACCTGTTAAAGTCTTTTGTTCAAGCAATACCAAATCTGTGGAGTTTTTCTGTAATTCTCTATTTATACACAAAATCTTCTCTGGCTTTCTAATTCAGCAAAAACACATTATTCCCCTCCAAATATACAAAACCACTATAAATCCAAAAACTCTTTGTGTTTATGCTGCTTAGACTTCCGGCTCACATCCTAAGCCCTTCATCTCCGTCAGGGTCCTCCTTGTTATGCATGCTGGGTATTGGGGCATTATTGACAGTGCTATATTGGTGTTAAATGTGATGCAGACCTGCTTCCTGATGGATTGGGGCCAAGAGAGAAAATACCAAAAGTCTGAAACTCACCACATAAATCAGAAACTACT
Source organism: Chrysochloris asiatica (assembly GCF_000296735.1). Taxonomy (NCBI): domain Eukaryota; kingdom Metazoa; phylum Chordata; class Mammalia; order Afrosoricida; family Chrysochloridae; genus Chrysochloris; species Chrysochloris asiatica. The sequence goes on along the minus strand of NW_006408533.1, from coordinate 26,477,537 downwards.
TCATGCTGTGACCATGATAAATAGATCTGAAAATATCTACCAGGAAAAGTTTAGAAGAGTCTTGGGGTGTTTGTGTTATACCTGAATTAAAAAGCTAAAAATGAACTTTTCTGCAGGCCAGTATGCTTGTTGTGTTATGTTTAAAAATGAAGTGTAGCAAAATCTCTATAAGGAATTTAAAGGCTCATGCCAATGAAAACCAGAATGAATTTGCTAAGGGCCATAATACAAGCCATACAGAAAGATAATTTTTCATAGAACCCTGCTGTAGCACTGTAAGATAAGCAGTGGACAGCCATCTGCAAGGTTGGAGGTTCAAACACAAAAGTAGCTCTTGGAAACTCTCTATAGGGTAGCTATGAATCAGAACTGACTTGATAACACTTAACAACAACAACAACCCAATCAACAACACAATAAATGGTTAGTCACGTTTTTGCTTTCACTGACTGTACCAATTTTCTTTTTCCTTCTCATTTTCTTCTCTGTAAGATTTGAATTATAGCCCATTAAAAAATACCACATGAATAATTCAATAAGATATCTTGGTAGTACATTGGGTTAAGAGTTTGACTGCTAATTAAAAGATGTTGTTATACGTCACTGAGTCGGTTCCAACTCACAGCAACCCCATCTAGGGTTTCCAAGAGCTTTGAGTGGGTTTGAACCACCTGTCTTTTGGTTAGAAATATAGGGTTTATCCTAAAATGCCACAAGATAGGCTGTTCAAGCCCACTAGTCCCTCCAAGGGAGAAAGATGAGCCTGTCTATTCCAGTAAATGTATGCTGTCTCAGAAACCCAAAGGAGCAGTTCCACTCTGTCCTATAGGCTTCATAGGAGTTGAAACTGACTTGAGGGCAATAGTTTTATTATTTGATATTCTGGGAAGATAAATATTCTTCTCTTAGGTTATTATTTAAAAGTGCTACATAGTGTCTCAGATTGAATGGTAGTAATGGCTGTGTGCCACCAAGTCAGATCCAACTCATAGGACCCTGTATTGGATTTCTGAGGCTGTAAGAGTGACAAAAGTCTCAACTTTTTCTCGTGGAGTGACTGGTAGATTCAAACTTGGAGTTAGCAGCTTAGCTCATAATCAACTATGCTACTAGACTGAACAAATATGGGGTAAGGCTACAATCCTGGCATATGCATTTCCTGATTTTAAACCATTCAGTATCCCCCTTGTTCTGCTCAAACAACTGCCTTTTGGTCTATGGACTGTATGAAGACGATCATAGCATCAGGATTGGAGGAAGACTCATTAACAATTTCAATATGCAGATGACACAAACTTGCTAAAAGCAAAGGATTTGAAATGCTTTCTGATGAAAATCAAAGTATGTATTTCACCTCAATGTAAAGAAAATGCAAATCTCACAAGTGGACCAGTAAATAATATCATGATAATCGCTGAAAGATTGAAGTTGTCAAAGACTTCATTTTGTGTGGATCCACAATCAATGTTTATGGAGGCAGTAATCAGGAAATCAAGCAGTGTATTGTTGTTGTTCTTACGTGCCGTGGAGTCGGTTCCGACTCACAGCGGCCCTGAACAGTGTTTCCGAGGCTATAAATCTTTATGGGAGCAGAAAGCCTCATCTTTCTCTCACGGAGCAGCTGGTAGTTTCAAACTGCTTACCTTGAAGTTCACGGCCCGATTCGTAACCACTATGCTAACAGAGCTCCTTAAGCAGTGTATTAGATTAGGCAAAATCTGCTGCTAAAGGTCTCTTCAAAGTGTTAAGGAGCAAAGAGGTCACTTTGAGTACTAAGGAGCACCTGACCCAAGCCATGATATTTATGATAGCTTCATGTGCATATGAAAATTATACAATGAATCGGGAAGACTGTGGAAGAATTAATGCAATTATGGGGTTGGTGAAGAATTGAAAGTACCATAGACTGCCAGAAGAACAAACAAATCTGTCTTGTAAGAAGTACAACCAGAGTGCTCCTTAGAAGCAAAGATGAAGAGACTTCATCTCTCATATTTTAGATATGTGGTCAGGAGGCACCAGTTCCTGGAGAAGCACATCATGTTTGGTAAAGTGCAGGGTCAGTAAAAAAGAGGAAGACCCCCACCTCCCCCAATGAGATGGATTGTCACAGTGACAGCAGCAATGAGCTCAAACCTAGCAGTACCTGTGTGGATGGTGCAGTACCAGGCAGTATTTGGTCTGTTGTGTATAGATAAGGTCATTGTGAGCCCACTTGATTACACCTAACAACAACATATGATGTCTTTAGAATGGATTCTGAACGTCCAGAATGATGATAGTAAATATATTTAATGAAATGACAGAATATTTGAATTTCATGAAATATCACAAAAAGCATAGATCTGTTTCTGTATTGATACTATTTTGAACTAATTTCCTATTTAATCTTCAATCTGTTCCTTTCTGAGAAACTGAATCAATTATTTTTCTCAAATTTTGATCTGAATTCATGAATGAACCTGGTGAGTTGGAATGACTCTGGATAACAACCTCCAGAAAATACAGTGGCACCTTCTTTGACAACACAATCTAAACAAGGAGTGTTAGTTGAGTTAGAACACCAAAAGCTGCTCAGGAAATGTTCCTTTACTAAATTTGTTGTTGTTGTCAAGTACCATCAAGTCAACTCCAACTCATGGCGACCTGCGTAGGGTTTCTGAGAAGCGGATGATGAGTTTGAATTGCTAACCTTGAAGCTGAAACTGAACCAGCAGTCCAGTGCTTATCCTACTGCACCTCATTTGTCAATAATGTTGTTTTTGTTGGTGTTAAGTGCTGTGCAGACAGTTCTGACTCATAGTCACCCTGTATAGTGTTTCCAAGGTGCAGCTGGTGGGTTTGAACTGCTGACCTTATGATTAGCAGTTCAGTCAATCATATTGTTGTTGTTAAGTATTTTCGAGTCAGTTCCAACTCATAACCCTGAATAGCGTTTCCAAGGAGTGGCTGGTGAGCTTAAACTGTTAAATAATGGCAAGTATTAATGGAAATAGTCAACACAGGCCTACTGACAAATGAGTTACACCCTTATTTGTCATGCAGAATTTGTTTCTTTTTTGTTTGCAAAAGAGAAGCAATGTTATTTTGAATGCCTTTTAGAATAAATTTGAAAGAAATAAATCTCTTTCCCCTCCACAAATAGTATAACGCCATGGCTAAAAGATTTAGCTCTGGGAACAAAACAGGGTGTTCTACCAAATCACCTAAAGCTATTTTAATTTATTAACCTTCAGTTTTCTAATCTGGATATCAGAATTATAAATAGTATTTATTTTGTATGTCAGTGTTTTTATTATTGTTATGTGCCATCTAGTCAATTCTGACTCATAGGGTTTCTGAGGAGCAGCTGGTGAGTTTGAACTACTGACCTTGTGGTTCAAACCATCCTTGTGGTCCAGTATTTACTTTATGGCACCACACTAGGACTCATTATATGATTTAACAGTCAAATAAACCATGCATAACAAATGCTTGAGGAATTCCTTGTACAATGTAAGGCTTAAAAAATGGAAAACTACATTAATATTTTTAATCACAAATGATAGCCATTCTAACAACAACAAAAATGCCTAGCATGTATTACATGGTAAGTACAATTTTGTTAGGAAAAAAAAAAAATACATAGAACAAAATCTAAAATGTGACATAAATAAAGCTACACATATATGCCAAAAGAACCAATAGATCTGTTTTGGAAGAAGTGCATCCGGAATGCTCTTTAGAGGCCAAGATGGCTAAACTTTGTCTCTCATACTTTGGACATATTGTCAGGAGGGACCAGTCGCTGGAGAAGGATATCATACTTAGTAAGATGGAGGGTCAGAGAAAAAGAGGGAGACCCCCCCAACAAGATGGATTGGCTAGGTGGCAGCATTGATGGACTCAAGTGTGGCGGTAGTGAGGTTAGCCCAGGATCGGACATTATTTTGTTCTGCTGTGCATGGGGTCTCTATGAGTCGGTTCTGACTCGATGGCACCTGACAACTACAACACCTCATATATAATGTATTGTAACATCAAATATCATTGTTCTGTGTCATTGTTGTTAGTGCGGTGGAGTTGGTTCTGTCTGTCCAACTCATGGTCACCCTACATAGGATTTCTGAGGCTATAAATCTTTACAGGAACAGAAATCTTCATCTTTCTCCCACAAGACGACTGGTAGTTTCGAACTGTTGACCTTGAGATTAGCAGTCTGACTCGTAATCACTATACTACCAGAACTCCTTGATGGTGGTGGCGGTGGTTATGTGCTGTGGAGTCAGCTATAAATCTTTACCGGAACAGAAAGCCTCATCTTTCTCCCGCGGTTCGGCTGGTAAGAGTATGATAACTGTGTAATTATTTCTTTCTAATCAGCCAACCTGTCTCTTTCTCATCTGGTGGATTACCAAACACTTGTTTTCTGATTATTGTGCTATTGTGGATTCAGAGACTTTTTTTTTTATTTATTTTTTTAATCAGTGACTGGGCATTATAAATTCTGTACTACAGCACTCCAAGCTAGTTCTGAAAACCAAACCAAATGAGAACAAGGATGTGAAAGTGGTTTAAGATAAAAGTGAAGTATTACTATTATTAAAAATGAAATGGATAGTGAGAATACAAAGAGTTAGCCAAAAGATTCCCAAAGACAAGTATTAGGTTTTTTAAATACATTATATGGACACATTTACATTAAATAGCAGAATCCTTGCTTTTTCCATTAAATGTTAATTGAGTGGGTTTGCCAAAGGCTGATTGAGAGAGGCCTGGAGAAGCATTTCATATTTTAATGTCTATCTCCACATTGATAATACATAGAACAGTAAGAATTGTCTATATCTTTGTGTGAGCCTGCCCTTCAGGTTTACTAACATTTAAAGAAATTTCCTTCTGTTCTTTGTGGGGCCCTGATTGCAGTGTATTTCACCTATGTCTATGTCTGAACTAAAAGTCAAACATCTAGTCTTGTTCTTATGTAATTTAACTTTTATGACCTCAGGAATTTATTAGAGTGGGGGGTCAGAAGGGCTTCCAGGACCCGTCCTAGAATGAATAATCACAACGCAACTCCCACTAATTTCCTGTTTCTAAAATTTGGGGTAGTTCAAATTTATGTATTGAAAGATGGTCCTAAGTTTCTGAAAACGACTTCAACTGATGCTCATGTAGTCAATGATCTCTTAGTGGTACAATGATTTCATTGCACCCGATTTCTTTGGAAAATGATCATCTATAACTTATAGCAATCCCTGATTAAATAGATTATTCAGTTGAAGAGAAGGTTGTTTTTCAAAAGTACATTCCTATATAGTTGAAAGTTGCTGTTAGTTACCATTGAGTGAGTTCTGACTGACGTACAACAGAATGAAAGATGGTCTGGCCCTGCTCTCTCCCCATGACAGGTTGTAGATTAGACTGTTTTGATCCACAGTGTTTTCATTGATTGATTTTTCTTGTAGTTTGCCAAGCCTTTCTTCCTTGTCTGTCTTTCTCAGGAAGTTCCACTTAAATCTGTTCGGCATCATAGCAACACTCAAGCCTTTACTGAGAGACAGATGGTGGAGGGATGCATTGGCTGGGAATCACACCTGGATCTCTTACATGAAAGGCTGGAATTCTACAACTGAACCATCACTCCCTTAATTGAGAGTTTACTCTTCCAAAATATTTCTGGTTAGATCAATAAACATGCACATGTGATTGGCTAGGCTGCCAAAGTAAAGTTTAGGCATCATATAGGTAGATATGAAAAGGCCATTGGAACACACAGGGGAGAGCTAATCAGTTTGGGAAACTTAAATTATTTTCCTTCTGATGCATTATATCAAATGTTAACATAGCAGTATGCCATGTTTCTACCCAATGTGTTTTAATAATAACTAATCCATCAATGAGATACCTATATTATTCCTAAAATACTTGCTTGTAATAAAGGATTTGTGAAGTAGTTGGTAAATATATGAAGGTGCTTTAAAAACTCATAGGAAAATTCCATTATCTTTTCATTCAATTTTTCCACGAACTTTTTGAAGCCTCCTCATACTAACAGAGATACAGCGTATAACAGATAGTGAATATAGGGCTGTGTTTAGCTGAATTTAAAAAAACAAAACAAAAAAACTCTTTGGAAACAGCAAAGCTAGAATTAACAAAAGGACAGTTGGTAGTTGCCAAGAATTAAAGGACTAGGTATATATATGCAAGATTGATCTAAACAAGTTTCTGAGCATTTTTGTATGAATGACTTTGTAGATACCACTGGATCTTATCCCACAGACAATCGGTAATATTTCACATGGCCCATCACACTGGTAAGATAAATACCTAGACAATGGCCTTGTAATAAATTCTACTTCCAACCTGTGTTAAAAAGAAAAAGAAAAGAAAAAAAAAAAAAAAACCCACAACATTAAATGCATTCTAGTGAATACTGTGCCATATTTTTGGAGTCCTGGTGTAAAATAATCCCTGGACTGCTGACCATAAGGTCTGTTGTTCAAACCCACCAGTTGTTTCTTGGAAACCCAATACAGAGTCACTGTGTCAGAACCAACTAGATGACACTTAACAACAACAGTAAATATTGCATCCAATTCTATGTTAACATAAATATACTCAGAAGATAAAGATATCTGTCTTCATTTAAAAAGGGTACCTCCAGAGAGAGAATAGTGTTCAAGTGTAGGAAGGCTTTGTTTTGAAATAATCTGATACTAGTTATTGATTATACCACTTCCATAGTACTTTGCAGTCCTAGTGTGGTGCTGTGAGTTCATGCACTGGACTGCAAAGTCGGTTGAACCACAAGGTGGACAGTTCAAGTTCATCAGATGCTCCTTGGAAACCCTATACAGGATCACCATGGGTGGAAACTGACTGGACAGTACTTAACAACAGTAACATTTACTACACTTTTGATGCTCAATCAAAATGTGTGCTTCAACAGATTTGCCAAGTCAAATGCCAAACTCAAACCTAAAGCCATTGGCATCCAGTCAATTTCAACTCCTAGTGCCTTATGGAACAGAGTAGAACTGCTTCCTGGGGTTTCCAAGCATTGCACATCTGTATGGAAGCAGACTGCCACGTCTTTCTCAGTGAAGTGCCAGGGGGGAAATGACCGAAATCCTGGTAATGTGTGCTTTCTTGTTGTTCTTAAGTGCCATCAACTTGGTTTCTACTCATAGACCCCATATAGGGTTTCCAAGGAGCAACTGGTGGGTTTGAACCACCGACCTTGCAGCTCAAACGTTCCTTGAAGTCCAGCACATTATCCTGAAGTGCCACACCAAGACTCCACACCAGGATAATTAGTACTAATATGTCAAACAGTTGAAGAAAGGAGAGTTTAAATTAGGAATCCCTGTGAAGGAGCTAGGGCGCCCAGGTGGCACAATGTTTAAATGCTTGACTACTAACTCAGCAGTGTGATCCTGCAGTCATTAAGCAGGAGAAAGATGTAGCAATGTGCTTCCATACAGATTTACAGCCTTAGAAACCCTACCGGGCAGTTCTGCTCAGTTCTAGAGAGACTGATAAATCAGAATCAACTCAATGACCATGGATTTGAGGGTTTTTGTTTTTGTTTTGTTTTTTTTGGCGGGGGCGGGGGGGGGGCGGTGGAACACTTAAAGAAACCTTGAATTATTGGGGATCTGATTAACATTTCTATCAGGTCATTCATGGTCCCATAATGAAGAGGATAACAAATCACTTTGATGATGAACCGCCCAGGGTTTTCTTAGCCCAGCTACCACACAAACTAGGGCTGGTATTTGCCTTTGCCTGCTTCTAGTTACCACTATTATACATCATCTTCAGCGAGACTGTGATCTCGTTATTTAAAATGTCATTTAAATGTCATTACTAAATTATCTTTTGAGCTCTGAAACCTAAGATATCGGGAACAAATGGAAAAAAAAACCCAACCAGAAAAGGTTGATAAATTGTAAACTGCGAGTGGAGAGTCTAGAATTGAATCGGCTTTGGTGGTATCTTTCCCCTGTTAAGGCCGTTCATTCTACTGGATTGTTCTGTGAAATCTGCTTTCCAAAAAAGGATCAATGTAAAAAAAAAAAAAAAAAAAATCTATAGAAGTCACTTGACTGTATTTATTTCTCTCATTATGCTTAGAAAAATGTTCAGTTCAGTAAAGCATAAGCTTGTAGTTGTTGCCTATGAAATGCAGTTTTATTGACTGATAGTTTTTGCTGCTGTCAGCTAGAGGCGCGTACTCTGGTGACTCGGTTGCACAGTATAAATACTGAGGCCGAGCGCTCTCCCCTGCTGTCACGCAGGAGCTCATTTGTTCACAGCTCACCTACTTAGCAACATCTGATTGCCTCAATTATGAGAAAACAGAGATTTCCTGAACACGAATGTTCTTCCATTAACTTCTGAAGGAAGTAGCTTGCGAAGAAGTCCCACCCCATCTATCAATCATAATGTCCACATTTCTTTTGCAAAGGCATTCCTGCAGTGAGAGCTCATTCAAGTGTCAAAGCAAGCTTCTAATTGCCAAGTTAATTTTTACCCTGCTAGACTTGAAAATTGCTGGAAATAAATTTGATTCCCCAAATTCCACTCAATTGTAAAAGTCCAGAATGTTTCATGAATTGACAGAGACCCCTGTTGTTGTTGTTGTTGTTAGGTGCCATTGAATCGGTTTCCACCGATAGTGACCCTGTATAGGGTTTCCCAGGAGCGACTGGTGAGCTTGAACCACCGACTTTGTGGTTCAAAGTACTTTGTAGTCCAGCACGTTTACCCACAGTACTACACCAGGATTCCCAGAGACCACTAGATGGAGAAAAATATACAACATACTATACCGAAACAAATGAGCCCGGGTGATAGTGGGTTATTCATTGAGCAGTTGGAATCCACCAGCTCCTCGGTGATTGTAAAAGGAGGTTTCTGCTTCCATAAATATTTAAAGTCTTGGAAACCCTCTACAGGGCCACTATGATTCGGAACTGACTCGACTGCACACAACCACCACCATAACAAAGCAAAGCAAACAGGAAAAAAAAAAAAAAAAAAAAAAAAACAGGAAAAAAACCCAACCTATTGTCAAGTCAATCCCAACTCATACTGAAACTATGTAGGATTTTTAAGCAGACAACACATCTTTCTCCAAGGAGCAACTGGTGGGTTTGAACTGCTGACATTGCAGTTAGCAATCTAACAATTAGCTCACGTGGCACCAGGATCCTTAGTACAAAATATTGTTGTTAAGTTGGTCAAGTTGGTTCCAACTCATAGTGACCCTGTATAGGGTTTCCAAGGTGTGGCTGGTGAGTTTGAACTGCTAACCTCACAGTTAGTAGTCCACAGCTTGTCCTACAGTGCCACACTAGGACTCTAAACAACATATTTATTGATGTTGTTTTTGTTAAGTGCCATCAAATCAGTTCCAACTATTCTAAGTATCACTTAATGTTCCTTATGGGCAGAATTCAACAGTGGAATCAACCATATTATGGTCAATATAAATAAAAATGGACCAGGCCCTGAGCTCAAGAAAGAAACACACACACATACTCTCATACACTCATACGTATTTTTCCACTGAAAATATAAATCAACCCAGTCTTAAGAGAAGTAGATATCAGATTAACCAATAAACTGCCGAACACTTAACTACAGCTTCTTGTTTAAAAAAGAAGAAACCAACAAAAACTCAATTCTAGACACAAACTTTAGTAGCGAAACTATCAAGTCTTGATTTTACAACCTCAAGGATAAGCACTCTAGCATTCATCTGTAAGTTGGTCATAATGTGGTGACTTGCATATTGATACTGGAAGCTATGCCTCAAGTATTTTAAATACCAGAAGAGTACACCCATAGAGGACTGAACTTCCAGACTAGGAAAAAGAAAAGGTGAACTACTTCTAAATGTTTAACAACTGAAAACCTTATAAATAACAGTGGAACACTGTAAGACAGCATCAGAATATTGAATATAGAAATGTAATGAATAGCACCAGAATATTGTCAGATAATGTCAGAAGATGAGTCCCTTAGGTTGGGAAGCACTTAAAATATGACAGGGGAAGAGCTGCCTCCTCAAAGTAGAGTTGACTGTAATGATGAGAATGGACTAAATCTTCTGAGACTTTTATTTGCTGAAGGGCACAACACAAAGTGAAAAGAAACAGCTCCAAATATCCATTGATAATCAGAACATGGGATATACAAAGTATGGATCTAGAAAAATTAGGAGTTGTCAAAAATAAAAACATAAAGATCAATATCCTAGGCATTGGTGTTGTTGGTAGGTACCATCAAGTCATTTCCAACTCATAACCATTTTATGCAACAATAGAACGAAACATTGCCCGATCCTGCATCAACCTCGTGGTCATTATACGTGAGCTCATTGCTGCTGCCACAGTGCCAATTCATCTCTTTGGGGGGGTCTTCCTCTTTTGTGCTGAACCTCCATTTTACTGAGCATGATGTCCTTCTTCAGGGACTGGTCACTCCTGATAACATTTCTGAAATATAAAAGACAGCCTGGCCACCTTGGCTTCTAAGGAGCATTTTGGTTGCATTTCTTCCAACACAGATTTGTTTATTCTTCTGAATGCCCATGGTAATTTTAATATTCTTCTCTAGCATCATAACTCAAACGCATCAATTTTTCTACAATCTTCCTAATTTATTGTCCAACTTTCATATCTGTATGAAGCTATTGAAATGCTATGGCTTGGATTAAGTACACCTTAGTTCTCAAACTGACATCTTTGCTCTTGAACACTTTAAAGAGGCCTTATGCAATACGTCATATGATTTCTTGACTGTTACTTCCATGAGTATTGATGGTGAATCCAAGCAAAATGAAATATTTTACAACTTCAATCTTTTCTCCATTTGTCATGCCAGTAGTGAGGATTTTTGTTTTCTTTACATTCAAGTGCAACCCAAACCAAAAGCTGTGGTCTTTGATCTTCATTAGTAACGATTTCAAGACCTCTTTGCTTTCAATATGCGAGGTTGTATCATCTGTATATCGCAGGTTGTTAATGAGTTCTCTCCCAAACCTTATGCCATGGTGTTTTTTGTTTTTGTTTTTCACATAATTCAGCTTCTCAGATTATTTTCCCAGAATTCAGATTGAATAAGTGTAGAGAAAGAATAAAACCCTAGCACACACATTTCCTATTTTAAAGCATTCAGTGTCCCCTTGTTTGGTTCAAATGACTGCCTCTTGGTCTGTATTAGTGAGCTGAAATGGACTACTGGTATTGGCTATTTTTAATATGGCAATCATATATTTACTATGTCAGGAATGATAAATTTAAGAGACATGGCATCACATTAATGATTAAAAACAATATTTCAAGATCTATCTTGAAATAAAATGCTCTCTTTGTATAGGATAATATACATACAGCTACAAAGAAGACCAGTTAATACCACTATTATTTAAATTTGGGAACCAACCACTAAAGACAGTGATGATGAAATTGAAGATTTCTACCAACTTCTTCAGTCTGAAATTGAACAAATTGATAACTACTGGTAATTGGAATGCAAAGGTTGCAAACAAAGAGCAAGTATCAGTATTTGAAACACATGGTCTCGGTGATAGAAACGAAGCTGGAGATTGCATGATAAAATTTTGCAAGACCAATGACTTCTTCATTACAAATACCTGTTTTTGTTTGTTTGTTTGTTTGTTTTTTAAATGGAATGCTTCTTTCTGGAGTTCAAAGTGTTTCTTAAAATGTGTTTAAGCAAGCATAAGTAGATTATGGAATATTTGATAATCATGGTAGATTATGATATGCCCTGATATCAAAAAATTCTCCCATCTCAGTTGTTTGTGACAATAAAGTTTGCTTCTCATTCACGCTTCATGTCCATGAAGGTCAGCTGGGGGTTGTACTTCAAGTTCTTCTCACTCTGGAATCCAAATTGATGGAGCAGCCTCAATCTGAGCTTTGTCTATTGCCTTAGCAGAGTGTGTTAGTTACCTGCTGCTGCTACTGCTGTGTGTCCTTAAATTGGTTTGGACTATTCTTTACAGGGTTTCTGAGGCTGTAAATCTTTTTTTGTTTTTTAAGATTTCATTGTGAATTATGTGGGTTTACATGGGAGAACATCAGTTTTACATTCATCCTATCGTATTTCATTTCATTGCTATGATCACAATCCCCTCCATGCATCATCAAATAACTAAAGGATATACCCCACAGGCCAGCACCCCTGCCAGCAGTCAGCGCACAGCCCCTCTCCCTCCCTGAGTCCAGTGTCCCCAGCTGCTCCATCTGTCTACATCATCCTCTCTTTCGCCATCCCTGGCATCACTGCCTCTCTGGGTAGGTTCCTGCTCTCTGCTCTTCTCACTTGATGGTCCCAAGGACCTGTGCTCCTAGGCTGCAAAATCAATCACTCTCCTCCTTTTGTCAAAAAACATCTACTTTTACAGTTCCAACCCTTACAGTCAATCCTGATGACAATTATTCACTATTTTACCACAAGAGTCTTATCCCCATTTCCTTTCGCCAGCCCAGTCCCAACAGATTGAAAATCATTCAGTGGAGGTTTTACTTACCCCTGCCCCATCTGGAACTAGGCTCCCTCTTGAAAGCTTGTAAACCAGTCACTTCTTGGCTTTATAGCACACAACCCCACCATTTTGGGTAGCCAATGTCTAAGTTGCCCATCCCTGTCAACACTGTGTATTGAGGGGGTGGGAGTGATTCTTGCTGTAAAGATTTGTTCCCTTTTTTGAGCTACTACATCCATATGTATAGGTAAAGTTCATCAAATTGTAGTGGGGTACTCTTTTTTTTTCTTCTCTCTTCTTTCTTCTTCTAGTTGAGTTCTGATAATCCAACCATCGAAGCCAGGTCAAGTGGATACTATCTGCAAGTATGAGTGTTCTTGTGCATCTGCCCTCACTTTAATACCAGCTGGACGCTCACTCTCAGCTCTGGTCCTCTGTGGCCATGTCACTGCCTCTGGGCCCAGGAGTCCCCGGGTCATGCTGTAACTGGTGGCCATCCAAGTATCCGCCTGAGTTCACAGGAGTCTATTGAATGTGGTCGGACTTAGATCCCAACTTCATTGCTGTTTTTCCCCTCTCCCCCTTATCGGTGACCAACATGGTCACTACCCAGACTACATGCTTGCTCATGTATTCCCCCTGAGTCTTAGTCTTGGAAGGAAGTTTGCTCTGAGGGGACCTGACCACTTGCCTTGATGGCTCCTGGGTGAACAGATTATTTGTTCTTGTATTAATCAATCAGACTGCCATTATTGTTTAGGATTCTTCCTGCCGGTCTTTCTTTTTTTTTTCCAGAGTGGTTGGGCCATTTTACAATCCCACCAACAATGTAGGAGGGTCCCAGTCTCTCTGTATCCTCACCAGCTTTTGTTGTCCTCTGCTTTTTGATCTTTGCTGTTATTGCTGGTTTGAGATGATATCTCATTGTTGTTTTGATTTGCATCTCTCTGATGGCTAGTGATTGTGAACATTTCTTCATATGTTGGTTGGCTGCCCAGATCTCCTCCTTGGTGAAGTGTCTGTTCATGTCTTGCCCGTTTTTTAATTGGGTTATTTGTCTTTTTCTTGTAGAGGTGTTGTGGTGGTGGTGGTGGTTATGTGCCGTGGAGTTGGTTCCGACTCATAGCTACCCTAAACAGGTTTCTGAGGCTGTAAATCTTTAGTTTCCTATATATTTTAGAAGTAGGTCCATTATCTGATGCAATGAAACTATCTCCTCCCCATGCAAAATCATTTGGCTGTATGTGGTTTGGTTAATTTCTGGACTCTCAATTCTGTTCCATTGATCAATGTATCTTTCATTGTACTAGTAGCAGGCTGTTTTGACCACTGTAGCCATCTAGTAAATTTTGAAATTGGGCAGTGAGAGGCCTCCAACCTTGTTCTTCTTAAGCAGTGCTTTTCTTATCCTAGGTCTCTTTCCTTTCCATATAAAGTTTGTAAGTGTCTTTTCCATCTCTTTGAAGAATGTTGTTGGAATCTGGATTGGGATTGCATTATATGTGTAAATTGTTTTGGGCAGTATTGACATTTTCACGATGTTGAGTCTTCCTATCCAGGAACATGGTATCTTTTTCCACTTCTGTAAGTGTCTTTTGGTTTCTGGTAGTAGCGTTTTGTATTTTTCTTTGAATAGGTCCTTTCTTTCTCTGATTATGTTTATTCCTAAATATTTCATCCTTTGGGCAGCGGTTGTAAATGGTGTTGCTTGCCTCATGTCCTTTTCAGCACTGTCATTGTTACTATAGAGGAATCCAACTAATTTTTGTATGCTGATCTTATACCCTGCCAGTTTGCTGAATCTTCCAATGAGGTCTAGTAGCTTTTTTACTGAGTCTTTGGGATTTTCTCTGTATAATATCATATCCCCTGCATATAAGGAGAGTTTTATTTCCTCTTTGCCAATTTGGATGACTTTAATTTCCCTATCTTGCCATATAGCTATGTCTAAGACTTTCAAAACAATATTGAATAAGAGTCATGACAAAGGGCATCCTTGTCTGGTTCCTGTTCACAGAGGGAAGGCTTTTAGTTTCTCTCCATTGAAAGTGATGTAGGCTGTTGGTTTTGTATATATGATCTTGATTATGTTGAGGAATTTCTCTTCAATTCCTACTTTGAGTGTTTTTATCAGTAATGGTTGTTGGATTTTGTCAAATGACATTTCTGCATCAATTGATATGATCATGTGGTTCTTTTCATTTTTCTTATTTATACGGTGGATTACATTGATTGTTTTTCTAATGTTGAACCATCCTTGC
>NW_006408533.1:26448375-26460192 GCF_000296735.1 Chrysochloris asiatica | reverse complement strand
AGAATGTGGATATCATTGGACAATATCATTAATATCGCATGCTAGTAAAATTTTGCTAAAGTTAATTGAAAAACTACTGCAACAGTACATTGACAGGAACTGACTGAAGTAAAACGCAGATTCAGATGAGGGTGTGGAATGAGGGATATTGTTGCTGATGTCAGATGAATTTTGGTGTAAAGTAGAGAACACCATAAAGATGTTTACCTGTGCTTTATTGACTATGCAAAGACTTTTGACTGTGTGGTTCGTGACAAGCTAAGGACAATGTTGTGGAGAATAAGTATTATGGAACAATTAATTGTGCTCATGAGGAGCCTGTATATAGACAAATAGGCACTAATTCAAACAGAACAATGGAACACTGACTGTTTTAAAATCTGGAAAGCTGTGTGCCCAAGTTGTATTCTTTCACCATATTTGTATGCTGAGCAAATAATCCAAGAAACTAGATTATTAAAACAAGTCTACAAAAGCCAAAATATGATCTTGAACATATCCTACTTGAATGTAGAGATCATTTCAGGAACAGATATGATGCATTAGAAATGAATTACTGAAGACCAGAAGAGTTGTGGGGTGACATCAAGAACATCATACAGGACAAAAGCAAAAAGTTATTAAAACGACTAGAAAGAAAGAAAAAATCAAAATGGATGTCAAAAGATACTCTGAAACTTGCTCTACAGCATTCAAATGGGAAAGTAAACAGAAAAAATAAGGAGTAAAAGAGTTGAACAGAAAATTTCAAAGGGTAGTTCAAGAATGCAAAGTCAAGTATTACAATGACATGTAATAATAACTGGAGTTAGAAACCCAAAAAGGAAAAACATACTTAGCATTTCTCAAGCTGAAAGAACTGAAGAAAAAAATTCAATCCTTGACTTACAGTATGGCACTGTGGCTCAAAACTGAACTGCGAACCACAAGGTTGGCCTTACAAACGCACCAGCTGCTCCTTGGAAACCCTATACAGGGTTGCTATGAGTTGGGACTAACTCAATGGCACTTAACAACAACAACATAGCAAAATATTGAATAATGCAAAAACATCTAAAGAAGATGGAAAGAATACACAGGAACTTGGGCTAACCCACCAAGCCCCTGGAAGGAACATAAAAGATAAAGTATTTGAAAGTGCTTCCAAAGGTATACAGCATCTAAGTAATATAGCATTATTTAAATCTGTAACTGGCTAGTTCATTTTTTTAAGTTCCCAGAACATTGCATACTCGGCCAAGTACACTTTTCCTCTCAATAACATAGTTATTGTCCTCAAAGTCTTCAAAAGAGATGGACTTCACACTGTCAGGGTTGATGGTGCTCAGTGCCTGACTTCCTGTTAACAGCTGTTCAACATGTGCACGGAATCTCCACAGGGCCAGGTATAATGATGTCTGCTTTCTCCACTACAGGTAACCAGCACCTCTTCCAGGCTGGAGATTGTGTCCTACTCAAAAGGTGGAAAGACAGACCCAGTTAGAAGAGAACCCTGGGAGATCCTGCTGACCACCTCTACTGTTCTCAAAGTCATGGGCCCCAAGACCTGGACTCACCACACACAAGTCGAGAAAAATCATGGACAACAATGGATAGTGAATTCTTCCTCCAATCTCAAGCTGTGATTAAAACTGCATTAGTCATCTTTCCCCTACTAGGGGGTTGGACACTCAGATGTAATCTCCTATCTCCAGGATGAAAGTGTTTAATATACGCAAGCATGTAATGAATGTGCCTGATTCTGTTTGAAGGGGAATTGTATGTTGAACAATCCTTTACCTCCTGTCTGATTGGGGTTACTACTTCTAAAACACAGCTTTAGCAAGGTAGTTTTCCTCTGTGGAATACATCCCCACTAACTCTACTAAGGCAGGGTAGTGGGAGGAGAGGCCCTGTACATTTGGAAGGCTCACCACCTTCCTACCCCAGAGACAGGACCTGACTGATAGACCTCATTGCTAGTGCTCCCCTCACTTAACTTCTGTTTTGATCTACATCTGTTCAGTCCTGCTGATCATGTGACCCTACCCCTTTTAATAATGCTTGTGATGGTCTTGACCCTAAATGTGAAAATCAACAGACTTGCCTGTACAATGGTAAAAAACCTTAATGCCACCTATGAGACATTCACTGCCTGAGTGTAAGGGCGTCTTTAGAGCGGATAATAAAAGTTAATTGTCTTAGTGACCTAATTTAAAGTGGTTATCCATGTTAATAGTGAGGGTCAGGTTTGTATTGTCACAGGAATTGTCACGTGTTGCTGTATTCAATGCTCACCTTGTTATATCACCCTTTGTAAAACTTGTTGTTTTTCATGACTTAAGCTAAGTTCTTTTGATCCAAGAAACCATGCCCAGGATCAAAGTAACTATTTTCATTTAAAGCAAATTTCATAGAAATGAAATCTAAAAATATGAGTGGGAAATTATAGCATGGATATACTGACCTAAACTAAATGAAGTCAGTTTAGTCATTAGGTCTCCAATGAGGAGGACCCTGCAAATGAGGAACTTTAAAAAAATTAGCGAAGATGGCCTTATGGTCCTAGGAGAACAGGACAAGGAGAATAGTACTTACTTAAACCCACCCAGAAGGTGCTTTGGTAGAGTAGTGGTTACGAGTTGGGCTGATAACCTTAAGGTCAGCAGTTCAAAACTACCAGCTATTCCACAGAAGATGAGGTGTTCTGCTCCTGTGAAAATTTACAGCCTCGGAAACCCTACACAAGATCTCTATAAGTCAGAACCGACTCCATAGCACACCACCATGAAACCCACACAGAAAATTATCTCAGAAATTAAGCAGCTGAGACCCTGGAGGTACAGTGTTTGAGAAAGTTTGTTGTTTAATGTTCTTGTAACCTAAAGTTAGAATGTTTGAGGAAATGTATTACCTTATTGTTTCTTTTTCCAAAGAATGTTATCTTGATGCTAAAACAGGCTAAGTGTACATCCAAATACGATTTGTCCTGTATAATGTGTCTGCTCTTTGTGAAAGACAGAACAGTCTTGAAAAATTATTCTCTCCATCCTCCAGACTGCTAACTTTCTGCTAATAAAGCTTGGATTAGATCTCTGAAAAAATAAAAAATTGATAATGGGAAAAACTCTAAGAGAAAAAACTACAAGGTGAGAGAGAGGACGTTTTAGAGAGTTCAGTGATTTAAGCCCTTTTTCTATTTTTGTTCTCTGGAGATGATAACTAGACTTCTATATCCCTTAAGGGCAATCCTTATTCTTAAAATATCTACAAATAAAGTTGGATGTTGGAAGAAAATCATACTCATGCCTTTCTTTCCAGACAACTTGTTCTGTGTCCATCTCCTACTTCAACAGTATTTGGAGAATGATAAGAACAGCCAGATAAGTCATTTCACTAATAGTGGCAATGTGGGTCTTCATTTAAATTCAATCATCTGGATTGACAGGAATTTTGCCTGGTAGCAAATCATCAGGCCTTTTGCCTGCACTGGTTTGACACTAGATTAAGCTTCTTCATCCTTCATGCTGCATTAAATCCACATCTTCACAAGAGGAAACACAATTTGTTTGGATCATGTGAACACCTAGTGTTGATAGTAGCCAGCTATTTTCTGAAGTAAACCCCCAGTAAATATTCTGGGAGTGATTCAGTCATGTCTTGATTATGGATTCCATTTACAAAAACTGAAAGCTAGGAAAAAACTTGGAGAAAAATTACTTAGTAAAACTACTAAACCTTTCCTAAAAAAAAACAAATTAAACAATAAAAATCCTATTATAAAGACTGTATAACCTCAAAGACACACATGGTGGTGGCGGTATGCCTTGGAGCCAGTTCCGACTTGTAGTGACCCTGCATAGAGTTCCAAGGCTATAAACCTTACAAGAGCAGAAAGCCTCATCTTTCCCCTAATAAACAGCTAGTAGTTTAGAACTGCTGGCCTTGAGGTTAACAGCCTGTCTTGTGATCTCTACACTACCAGATCTCCTTTCAAGTACACATTGTTGTTGTTAGTGTGCCATCAAGTTGGTACCAACCCATAGCAACCTTATGCACAGCAGAATGAAACATTGCCCTATCCTGGGCCAACCTCACTACTGTTGTCATGCTTGAGTCCATCGATCCTGCCACCTGGCCAATCAATCTTGTTGGGGATCTTCCTCTTTTTCTCTAACTCCCCCACCTTACCAAACATGATATCCTTCCCCAGTGACTGGTCCCTCTTGTCAATATGTCTATTTTCAATAACCTCATATGGAAGCAAAAGCTGGACAGTGAATAAGGAAGATTGTAGAAGAATTGATGCTTTTGAGTTATGGTGTTGGAGGAGAACCTGCTGGTCCAGTATTCTGTGTTGGTATTCTGTGTTGTTGCTAACGGAGCTCCTCACTGCATGTCTACCTGATCTGCCATCTTGAAATATTTCTTATACATTAGCATTGCTTTTTCTTACTTTCCCTGAGATGAGAGTAAATAGCAAGTACTGCTACTCTACACACAATTGTTGTTAAGAGTTGCCAAGTCAGTTCCGACTCATAACAACACTGTGTAGTGTTTCTGAGTAATGACTAATGAATTTGAACCCCCAACTTTGTGGTTATACTGACTTTGTGGTGGAGTGCTTATCCTACAGTGCCACACCAGGACTCCTCTCCAAATTATATATATAATAATAAGAGCTTTGGACAAAACTTTGAATTTAATGGAGGTAGAGTTCTGGTGTGCTACTGTAGAATAAGCATTGGACTACTAGCCAGCTACTCCTTAGAAATCTCATAAAGGGTAAGTATGAGTCAGAACCGACACTTAACAGCAGTGACAACAACAGACGTTTAAAACCAGAGGTGACTTTCTTCTCCTTGCTTTTCTGAATTTTCCTACTCTGCGTACCAAGCAGCAGCCTTCAAGCTATGGGTAACTTGTGCATATTCAATTTTTTTAAAAAGTCTCTCAAAAGGAGAGTGGAGGTAGGGGGCTTGCAGTGGTGGTTCAATGGTAGAATTCTGGTCTTCTATGCAGAAGGCCAGGTTTGATTCCCAGCCAATATGTTTCAATGACCCTCCACTACCCATCAGTCAGTGGAGCCTTGAGTGTTGCTATAATGGTGAACAGATTTCAGCGGAGCTTCTAGAATAAGACAAACTAGGAAGAAAGACCCGATAAGTACTGGGCCAATTACGAATGTTGTTGTTAAGTACCATTGACTTGGTTCTAACTCATAGTGACCCTGTATAGCGTTTCCAAGGAGCAGCTGGTGAGTTTGAACTGCCAACCTTGTGGTTTAAAATGACCTTACAGTCCAGTGCTTCATCGTATAGCACCACACCGGCTAACAAAAACTAACAAGATTATACAGCTAGAATGTAGTACCAATGGCTCCAAGTTCAGATTTAGACAATAAGGTTCTAGTTTTTTTAAACAATAAAATTCCACTATACTGTACACCCTCTCCCTTCTCACATATGACAGTGAAACATATTGCTGATGCTACAGATTTCCCATTGAATTGCCCTTTAATTAATTCATAAATATTAGACTTCCCTCAAAAAAGCTTGGGAACTCTTTGACAGAAGGACACTGTTTTATCTTTTCCTTCCATCCCTCCCCACAATGTGTGGTAAATTTTGACATGAAGACAAAAGAACATGCAGAAGAATGTGGTGTCTACAGAGTGTCTGGATAAGGAATGCTGGAGGGAAATCAAGAAATGAGGAGTCGGTTTGAGGAAAACAAATGTCAAGTATGAATTTGAGTATGCAAAGTAAAGGCATAAATTAATGAGACAAAGAAGGTGGCAATTATAGTCATGAAAGTGACCACTAAAATGCCCAGGAGGAAGGAGGGAGTACCGGCAAAGACTTATATGGCCTCTAACTTCACAGAGGCAGGACACCCTATGGAGTGAAGTGACTGGGTTTAGCTTGATGCCAGTACCAAAGAAACTGAGATACATTACAACGACCTAGAAAACATTCACAATGTCTTATATTTGAGTGGGTCCTGCTGTTCAAAATAGGGTGTGTTTCTTTGTAAACATCAACCTGTTGGAAGGGACTCAGAGAGTATCTGCTAACTATGCCTTGTGTGTTCTTAAACCGCACAGACTGTCACCATCAAGAACAAATGGCATCCGCTGCCACCATGCTGTGGCATTCCATTTTACAAAATGATATGTCGTTATTAAGCAGCAAGGGATATTGATTTCTCAGTATGTTTCCTGCTTGCTCAATTGCTTTAGTTACAACAACAACAATGTATATGTTAAATACACTGGGTAGATACAAAAGGTTTTATCCTTGGGTCCTCAATAATGTGGGACTTGCTCTGTGTCCTGTCAAATCATCAAATTTCCATCTTCATTCTGTTCTCTCAAAAGGAACCTGACTTCTTTTCCTCATTGAAAGTTTTTATTTGTGAGAAATCTCCTCATATGGAGCTGAGATGGCCAAGTGTGGTGCAGGGTCAGTCCCAACTTAATTCATAGGTCACAGAACCTCCTTCAATTTCCACCTTTGTGGAGGGAGAGTGTTGTACACAATTTTTTTCTAAGAACTCTTTGAAAAATGTTATGAATTAAATTGTGCTCCCACAAATATGTATTGTAAACCCCATTCCTAAATCCTGGTGTGGACACTGTAGAATAAGCTCTGATCTGCTCATCTTAAGGTTGTTGATTGAAATCCACCACCCGCTCCTCGGAAACTCTATATAGGATCACTATGATTTGGAATCAACTCAACGGAGTTTGTGGACTTGAAAAAAAAACAGCCAAGGAGAGGAAAGGGCCCATGACTTGCAGCAACTCTTTGAAGCTTTTCCAGTTGATTTCACAGAAGAAAGCCTGAAATAAGGAGAGGGCCAACATGACTTGGATTAGCAGAGATGTCTTGACTCAATTAAATTCTCAGCAGCAAAGTGTCTACAGTAATGCAGCATCCAGAGTAGGATTTCATTGCTCCCTAGCAATCTACTCTGAATTTTTTATATGAGCTCGTGCTATAGAAAATGAAGTCCTGGGATCAGTGGTGTAGGATAAGTGCTTGATCACAAGGTTGGTTTGAACCTCAAGGTTGGCTGTTCAAACTTACCAGTCACTGCTCAGAAACCATATACAGGGTCACTATGGGTTAGAACTGACTTGATGGCAAAAGAAAAAAAAATGTACCGGGCATTATTCTAAACCATAGTGATAACATCAGTTAAAAAGCAAAACCCTTGCTATCCTGCAGCTTGGTCTGCAACAGATATACTGGTATTTTAAATATAAACAAAAAAAAATACGTGATGGCAGATGATGGAGAGAAATTAACAGAGTAAGTGGGAAAAGCACAGGGGAGTGGAAGTAGACATGGATAGAGAGTGAGCTGATAATGTAGTTTGGATAACCAGGAAAGCCTAACCGACAAAGTGGCAATCTTAGAGACGACTGCCGACTGCTGCGTGATTGAAGAAGTAAACCTTGCAGATATCTGAAGGAAGAGTATTACAGGTAAATTCAACCATAAGTTCAAAGGCCCTGAGGCAAGAGTGTGTTTGAAGTGTAACAGCAATCAGGCCCAAATGTCCAGGCTTAGAGGGATATGCAGAGAATACTCTGGATTTTGCCAGTGTTCTCTGATCTGCCTTCTGTCCCTGCTGTCAAAATGATACAGACTTGACCAACGTTGTGAGCAGCATTGAAGCAACAAAACAAAACATACCCTTGAAAACACAGAAAGCCACAGCTACCCCTTCTGAAGCCTGACACAATGAAGAGAAGAGATGTTCAGGAAGTACATATGGAGCTGGAATTGTCTTCTTCAGAAACAGTAAGCATTGTTATGAGATCTATTCTTTTTCTGAAAAGGATAAAGTTAAACTCGGGTAGTTTGAGTTGTGGTTTAGGGCCATGGAATCGATTGTGACTCATAGCAACTTTGTATAGGCTTTCTGAGGAGCAGCTGATGGGTTTGAACTGCTGACTTTGTGGCTCACAGTCCTGTGCTGATCCTACAGTACCACACCAGGAGTCTTAGGTAGTTTGAGAGGTAAAGCTAAAAACCAATTTTGTTCTGTGGTGTTGGGAATGGTCCTCTCCTAAATATCAGCAACCGAGAGAGCATTTGTAATTACAGCCACACAATCACCTGGTAGATGCTTAATAGCTTAATAAGATTTTTAATGAGTCTCTTTGAAAACGAGAAACCCCGCTGCATAAAATGGGCCTGTAAAATGTTATGCAGCTGTGCTGTGGCCTCGGACAAATCACAGACCCCATTCTCTAGCCTGTAAGATTAAGTACTGAATTTAGGTGACTGTAAAATTTAGGCTACATTTGTCTCCAAGAATACTTAAGACTTCAAACACCTCCAGAAGCAGTCCCACAAACAGATAGACTGGGTAGCTGACTTCATGGAGAATCCTGAAAAATCCCTTTCTCCTGTTTGCATTTCTTCTTAAGATACTGTAAATCTACTCCATCTGTCCAGAAGTGGTATCCCTCTAATGATTAATTTTTGTTAATTCACTTATTTTGTTGCTGTTGAGAATATGCACAGCAAAACACACACAAGTTCAGTTTTCTACATGGACAACCCAGTGGCGTTGATTGTATCATTTGAGTTTTGCATCCACACTGATCATTCTTTTCTAAAATTGTTCCTCCCCTGGTAACATAAAGTCACGCTCTCTAATGATCCTATACAATCTTTCCAATTGCTATTGCCAGTTTTATCCCATGTTTGTTGTTATTGTTAAGTGCTGTTGAGTGGGTTCCAACTCATAGCGATCCTGTACAGGGTTTCTAAGTAGCAACTGGTGTGTTTGAATCCCTGACATTACAGTTAACAGTGCACTGCTTATCCTGTAGCACCACACCAGTACACCTTATTCCATATGTTGTTGTTATTAAGTGCTCATGAATCGATTCTGACTCATAGTGACCCAGCATAGGGTTTTTGAGAAATGGATCATGAGTTTAACCTACCAACCTTGTGGCAGAGTTCGTAAAAGAACATAATGCTCAAGAAAATTTTAACTAGTTATGCTAAACTGTTGTTTGGTTTCAAGAAGACTTCAGAAGATATTTTGGATTTAAGGTTTAAATATTTTCTAATTTCAATGGTTCACCCAGCTATCAAGGCTCTAGAAAGTCTTTGAAAGAACTAAGATAGTCTCACTTGTCATTAACAAGTATAACACACCCAAATTGACTCTCCCCCAAAGTGACTATCCCATTGTACTGTGCTATCATCACATTGTATCTGAAGTGTTAGATTACATTTACCCAGTAACATTGTTTAAAAGAAAAATTAATGTAACAACAGGAATCTCTCAAATTATGTCCAGCATTTTTAGTCAAATAACATGTGTCTTAAATATTTTTTGCCAAACATGCATTACCCACCCTCACTATTTGCATAATCACATTGTGCCATGTATTTTATATATGGGTGTATTATTTACATGGACACCACTACTTGCTAAAATATATGATAACATTACAACCTTATATGAAGCATAGTTGAAAGACCTCGATCTGATTGAGGTATTAGACTGATTGTCATTTAACACCGTAGGTTTGTCCTTTGTGAATCCAGCAAGTCATATAGGATTAATAGGTTCAAGTTAAACAAGGTGGTTCAGCTTAAGTAAAAAGGACTTTATAATAACAGTAATATTTATTCACTAAGCCCAATTATTTTATGAAGCCAGGGTGCCAAAAACTTCACATAGAGTCTCATACTTGGTTGCTATCACAACTCTGTGTGGTATTGTACCTCAACCTTGCTTCACTTACTCCCCCTAAATCAGTTGCCCAAGACCACACAACTACTCTAAACATGGAAGCAGAAGTCAAGAAATCAAACGACGTATTGCATTAGGCAAACCTACTGCACAAGACCTCTTTAAAGTGTTCAAGAACAATGATGTCATGTTGAGGAATAAGTTAATACCCAGTCATGGTATGTTCAACAGCTTCATATGTATATGCAAGTAGGATAGTAGATAAAGAAGAGCAAAGAAGAATTGATCTATTTGAGTTATAGTGTTTTAGAAGAATATTAAACGTACCACAGACTACCAAAAGAACAAACAAATCTGTGTTGAAAGAATTACAACCAGACTGCTCCTTAGAAGCCAGGATAGCAAAACTTGGTCTCTCAAACTTCAGACATATTATCATGAGGGACCAGTCCCCAGTGAAGGACATTATGCTAAGTAAAGCGAAGGGTCAGCGAAAAAGAGGAAGCCCACCAGTGAGGTGGATTGGTGCGTCCATGGTAGCACCAATGGGTTCAAGTGTAATAACAATGGTGAGGGTAGCACTGGACCCAGCAGTATTTCATCCTGTTGTTCAGAGATTCGCTATAAGTTGGAACAACACACAAGTATTCAACAGTGGGATCAGAATTCAAACCCGTATCGGTTTGACTTCACAGTCATTAACCCCTGTGCTCCACTGCTTCACAGACAGCACTTTCTCAAACAATCAACTAAGTTGCATCCAGACTCTTGAAAAACGCTCCATTGCTGCAGAAATGAGTATTTCTTGTCAAGCTCTAGCCTGACATCTTAAGGTAAAAGGATTTTTATTTACTTCTTTCATTTTAAAAAAATTAAAAATAAGATTATCTAACTACATTTCCTGTGTTCTTTGCATCTCAATCATTTAATCATTTGAAATTGAGTGCTCTTTGCACACATCTGCAATATGCTGGTCTTTCTTCCCCGTGTGTCCCAGCTAGTTTACTCCAGAGATGAATTTCTCAAGTTGTGTGACAAGTGGAGGGAAACCTCTCACTACCAGAAAATCACAGCAAAGAGTTGAATTTTTTGTTGTTGCTACTGCTTTCACTTTTATATTTGTCTCACTCCAGTTTCTTTGAAGACCAAATTACTCTATATACATTTTACTCTGAATGTTTTCATCTTGCTCTAAAGGGAGGATTTTCCAAATAGAAAAAAAGGAATATTAATCATGGCAAACTGTGCCTCATTCCTGCTTTGATATCAGTTCTTTTGAATTCAGCTCTTAGGTCCATACAAGTTATGCAAAAAAGTCTAACACTTTATTCTTGGAGCTTGGAAAATCCCAATGAGGGTGATATCTATTTTTATTTTAAGACACAATAACAAAGTATATGTGTGTGTGTTGTGTATTTAATGGTTAGAAAGATTACTTTTGCTATCAGACAAAGCTGAATTTGGACTTCTTTTCCCACTTTTTAATTGTAAAAAATAGGAATAATTATAAAGCTTCTCCAATTGCCTCCTGTGAGTCCTAAGTGAGGTAACATTTCATACATCTAGTATAATATATAAGAGTCTCAGGTAGCACTGTAGTTAAGGGCTGACTGTTAATTTGATGTTCTGAGGTTCAAACCCACCAGACACTCCATGGAAGAAAGATGTTGCAATCTTCTCCTTTAAAGATTGGTGGTGGTGGTGGTTGTGTGCCATTGAGTTGGTGCTGACTCATAGCAACCCTGTATATATAGAGAGTTTCTCTGGCTTTAAATCTATCTTTACAGTAGAAGAAAAGCTCATCTTTGTCCCTTGGAGTGGCTAATAAATTCTGATGGCTTCCCGTGTGATTAGCAGCCTAGCTAGTAATCCTCTTCTAGTTACTGTAAAGGTTGCTGCCTTGGAAACTAGATGAGGCAGTTCTACTCTATCCTGTAGGATCACTTATAAGGTGGAACTGACAATAGGTTTGTTTTGACTTTTTTTTTAATTCAACAGCACAATTTCTGTCACACATAAAACCCATTGCCATTAGGTCAATTATGATTTATAGTGACCTTGAATAGTGTTTCTGAGACTATAGATCTTTAGAGGAACAAAGAGCCTCAT
>NW_006408533.1:26447765-26448275 GCF_000296735.1 Chrysochloris asiatica | reverse complement strand
GGAGTTTTCCATCCTCTTCTATATTCTGGAATAATTTGAGTAGAATTTGTGACAGCTCTTCCCTGAATGTTTGGTAGAACTCACCCATGAAGTTATCTGAGACTGGACTTCTTTTGGTTGGTAGGTTTTGATGACCTGAACAATTTCTTCTTTTGTTATAGGTCTGTTAAAGTTTTATACTTCACTCTGTTTAATTTAGGTAGCTTGTGTTTTTCTAAAAATGTATCCATCTCTTCTGTTTTTTAATTTGTTGGAGTACAACTCTTGTCATAGTATTCTGTTATTATCCTTTTGATTTCATTTGGTTTCATTGTGACATCACCTATGTGGTCTCTAATGTGATTTATTTGTGTCCGCTCCTTCTTTTCTTTTGTTAGTTTTGCCATTGGTTTGTCAATTTTATTAATCCTTTCAAAGAACCGGCTTCTTGTCCTGTTGATTCTTTCTATCGTTTTTCTGTTTTCCATCTCATTTATTTCTGCTCTTATCTTTATTATTTCTTTTCTTTTG
>NW_006408533.1:26436599-26442306 GCF_000296735.1 Chrysochloris asiatica | reverse complement strand
GTTGTTAATGAGTCTTCCTCCAATCCTGACACTACGTTTTTCTTCATAGAACCCAGCTTCTCGTATTATTTGCTCAGCATACAAGTTGAATAAGTATGGTGAAAGAACACAACATTGACGCACACCTTTCCTAATTTTAAAACATTCAGTGTTCCCATGCTCTGTTCGAACAACTGCTTCTTGGTCCAGGTACATATTCCTTAGAAGTACAATTAAGTGTTCTGGAATACTCATACTTCTCAATGTTGTCCATAGCTTGTCATGATCCTCACAATCGAAAGCCTTTGTGTAGTCAATAAAGCATAGGTAAACATCTTTCTGATATTCTCTGCTTTCAGCCAAGATCCACCGAACATCAAATAGGAGGCATCTTATTAATATTAACACCCTTTGCTTTCCAATTTGTCTTCTCAATTTAATGAGAAATCATTTCTTTCCTAAGCACTATACCCACAAATACTCAAGCAGCAACTGCTTACTCCAACTCAAGAAGAAGAAGAAGAAGAAAACCTCCCCAGATAATTACTATCTGCATGAAGGCTATAATTCTTGAATTTTCAAGAGCTGCACTGTTAAATTTCTGAATGAAGTAACTGTTCATTGTATGCATGTCCAGTTTGGTAGCCTCTCACTCTGTGTTTCTACAGCACACTTGAGGTGTCCCCAGAGAGAATGATTGAGATTTCACCATTGAGAATGAGGAACTGAAATGTTAAGTTTTATTTAAGTTTAATTAATTGAAATTTAAATAGTTGCATAGGGTTACTAGTTCTCTGATTGGACAACACAGCACTAGAGACTGGCCCCACTACAGAGCTGATTGAATTTTTTTTCAAATCCCTAGAAGAATTAAAATATGAATGAATTCAGTATTCCCTAGAGATATGATAGGACTTCATGAATTTCAGCAGCTTTGGCAAATGGATACTGCAATCCAGGGTTTCCTGCTTGCTCCCTGCTTTTACATCACCTTACTCTAATTGCATTCTAATGCATACCTTACCCTCATCTCACCATGGTATTATTTAAGAAAGTGAAATTAGACATAACTAAATATCAAATTATTAAAGTAGGTCTCATGGTCTTTGGACATGTGTTCAGGAGACACCAGTATCTTTAAAAGGACACCATGCTTTGTAAAGTAGCATGTTAACAAAAAAGAAGACCCCCAATGAGATGAAGGATAATCCCTGGACTGCTAATTGAAGGTCAACAGTTCAAACTCAACAGTCGTCCCTGAGAACCCCTACACAGGGTCGCTATGAGTCAGAACTAATTCGTTGACACCTAGCAACAGTGTCACGTGACTGAATTGATACAGTGGCTGCAACAATGGGCTCAATCCTGGCAGCCCAGAACTGGGTAGTGTTTCATTCTGTAGTGCATAAGAATGTTGAGTCAGAACCAACTTGATGGCACCTAATAACAACCACAGGGAGGATTTTCTGAGGACTATTTGATGTGGCATTAAGGTCATGCCATAAAAGATTTAGAGAAACCAGAAGATAAAAAACAAACAAACCAAAAGATCTTCTTACTAATGAAATTAGGGAAAGACTCACACCATTTTTGACTTGTGTTAAAGCAAATGATGCTACTGGTGCTACCGGGATGAATATGTGGCTTGGTTGACACTGTACAGGGAGAAATCTGATTGGCCATTCCCAATTGCATTTAGTTATCATGAACACTGATTGGCAACAAGCTCAGTGAGCTAGCAGTTGTCAGCATTGCACAGCCCAAGTGTGCCAAGACTTGCTATCAACTCTCTTTGTATCTTCACTGTGTTAAATAGAAGTTCATTCTTTTATGTGAAGAAGTCCACTCTGTCTCACCACACATTCTGAAATCTTTTTTGCATTCCAGAGGAAAGATGTGACTAGTCTGAGAAAATGAAAAAAACCCAGCCTGTGACCTTGACCTAATTAGCCCTGTGCTGCATCCAATGGAGTTAACCAGCCCAGAAAAGGGGACCAGTCATTAAGGAAGGCCCCAGGAGTGACTGACTGACATCTGAAATGTCTCCAGAGAGTACATCTTTAACCTGACAGGATTCCAGGCCACATATGAGAAGCCTGGGGACAAGGCAACACTTCCTCCCTGGGGCCAGCTCTTAACACTCAGGTAAAAATAGAAGCTTTTTCCTTCTGTGAAATGTCACTTCACATTTTACCACAGTCTAAGACTCAGAGGCCCCTGTTCATTGTCCTCTCCACCTGGCTACCATTAAGTGTTCTGAAGCACTCTGTAGTAACTAAATTAATATGCAAATCAGCTATTTTTCAAACAGCATTTGAAAGACAGCTAGTGTGCTAAATATAAGGAAAAGAGAGAAGGGAAGAAGGAGGGAGAGTGGAGGGAGAGGAGACATTCATCCTGTGTCAGGAAATAGACCATAGTGGCTAAGAATATTGATGGAAATATTGAAAATCAATTTTAAGTGTTCCCTACATGGAAAATCATAAGTAGGACATTTCATACATCACTACTGGCCTGATTCTTTCATTCTTTGCTTGTCATTTTGACTTTGTGCTTTTTTCTCCTTTTGTCAGGTTGTTTTCTTCTTGACTAAAGTGGAAAAAAAGAAGCTGACTAAAAGTTGTGCCAGTTGTGATATTTCTTTGTAGAAAAAGCTTTACAGATTGTGGCTTCCTCAGCTCTCCCAAGTCCAATCAAACACAGAAAACAACTAGGAGGCCCTTTGGAGGAAAGGGGTATTCTGAGTTCTAGGGAGATTGGGTACATGGGTAATTTAGTTAACTGTGAGAATGTTCTCTATGGAGGACTGTTGAAACGTAAATTTACCTCTATGGTAGACTGTGTACTGGTCTTCTATATTTTGCATCCTTCTTTCTGGTACTCTTCTCATGGAAGGATTATATGTAAAACTTGAATAAGGCAGAAACCTATCCGAGAAGGAAAACAAAAATAGTTTCCACTAAACAGAGAGCAATAGGAAAGTGATGACACTTTTTTCTTGGAACCTGGCATATACTAATGAGTGTGATATTATTTATTTTTAAGACACAATAACCAAGTATATGTAAACATGTTACATACTTAATGAAGGATTTACTTCGGCATCAGCAAAGCTGAATTGGACTTCTCTTTCACTTACTAATTGCAAGAAATGGGAATCATTAAAAAAAAAAAGCCTCCCTCATTGGTTTCCTGTAAGGTAATAGTTAATGCACTTAGTACAATATCTAAGGATCTCTGGCAGTACAGTGGTTAGGTCTGACTGCTAACTGAAAGTTCTGAGGTTCAAACCCATCAGCCATTCCATGAAAGAAAGAGGCTGATGTCTTCTCCTATAAAGATTATAGCCTTGGGAAACCTATGAGGCACTTCTACTCTATCCAGTAGGATCATTAAGTTGGAATTGGCAATAGGTTTGGATTTTCAGTTTGTGGAGCTATAAGATCAGCACTGGACTGCTAACTGAGGTTCAAACCCACCAGTCACTCCTTGGAACTTACTTGACAGTACTTAACAACAACAACAACAAGCACAGCATCTACCACACAAAAATCCCACTGCCAGCAAGTCGATTCTGACTCATAGTGACCCTGTATAGGGTTTCCATGAGCAAATAGGCTCAAGTTTCCCCCAAAGAGAGGTTGGTGTGTTTGAACCACTGACCTGGTAGTTACTGGTCCAATGTGTAATGCATCCTATCAGTATCAATACCCTACCCTAGCCCACTTATCTTCTAAATTTAATTAGAAATCATTTATTTGCCATGCTCAGCATCCACAAATAACCAAGCAGCAACTGCTTACTCCAAACTCAAGAAGGAAAAAAAAAAAAGAAAGTTCTGTCAAATTCCAGCTTTGATCGGTTTCACTGTATATCCTTCTGTTGTTGAACTCAGCATAACCATGTTACTTACACTGGCCAATGAAATGTAAGGTGACTGTCTGTCAAAAACTTTAAATGCCACTGTATAGTTGTACAGACTCTCTTTTTTGTTTGCTTTAGATTTTAGTAGACAAAATTTAGTTCTTTGAAACCTATGTTGTTGTTAAGTGCTGTCGAGTAAGTTCCGACCCATAGCGACCCTGTACAGGGTTTCCGAGGCTGTAAATCTTTACGGGAGCAGAAAGCCTCCATCTTTCTCCCGCGCAACAGCTGGTAGTTTCGAACTGCTGACCTTAAGTTTCGCAGCCCGATTCGTAACTACTACGCTACCAGGAGTCACGGTAAAAATTTCAAAAACCCTGCTTCTTGAAAATGAAAGCTTTAAATTGCAATCTATTTTTTCTGTGTGTCCTTTACAAAATCAAAACTGATTTCCTTTATTCCCACCACATTTGCCTTTCTCCTGTGGGCAGTGCCTAAAGGAAATTGTTCCTGATACCCAAAAGATAGGGAAGGCGTTGAAGAGTTCGGGAAGAGAAACTTCTGTTAATAACTGAAAATATGATCTTGACATATGTCATAAAACATGTCCTGAGCACAAAAACAGCACTGACTTGCCTCAATACCAACACCACATGTACACATGTGTTCCATGATCACAGTTATTCCCCTATGTTTTCCCTACTGTGGTAATATAACCACATGGCTCTTAGACATGTTTTACTCTTAGGAACAATCTATGTTTTATAGATATCCCAGATCCAGATTAACTGTACTCAAGGGAAGACTACACTTCCATGAAAATTATCTATATCTGTAACTTTTTTCTTTAATAATCAAATTCATCAGTGTCAAGAAATACCTGGTAAGAAGTCACACCTTAGTTTTTGTTGGAGGAGTGGTTTGAAAGCTGGAAAAGACAGCCATATTAACTGATAGAAATGGATTCTTCAAGAAGGAATCTCCATGACAGATAGTTTTAGTCATTCAAATCTCAGACTGCTGCCTTCACATCATTTGGGAGATGTTAAGGTTAAAACAGAAATCTAAATACAGGAACTTCAGTCTCAGAGTCTGTGTTCTGTTTAGTAGGGTGCTATAAAATGGGTATACAGGGACGCTATGAGTTGGGACCAACTCCAAGGCACGTAACAGCACCAAAATTCGTGTAACTTTTTACATAATTATGTTTATGATGTTTTCCCCCCTAAATCAGAATTTAAAGAAACCTATACAGAAAGTCACTGTTCTCTCTTGAGAAGAGTGCACACGTGTTCTAGCTCAATATTTTTTAATAGAAAATTAGTAAAGAACATAATTAGGCAGAAGGCACATTAAGTATTCTTCATTTTAGTGGTAAACAGGTCCTCAGAGGTAGCTTTTGAACAGGTCTCTCCTTAAAGTCTAGAGCTCAATGTTGCAGCGCAGAGGGAAGAAAAGTTTGTTTTTTTTCCCCTCCAGAGCTGACATGTCCTGCTTTCCTGACCTTCTTCCAATGATAGAAGATCATTCTCACTTCTATATTTTTCTAAATTGAGAGGACTCAACTTAGGTAAATGTTTCTTGTTACTCTTAGGTGCCGTCTAGTCTATAGGAACTCATAGCGTCCTTACACACAACAGAACCAAACTGTCCTCCACCAACGTCACTATCCTTGCTATATTTGATCCCCCTGCTGCTGCCACTGTGCCAATCCATCTTGTTGTGGGCTTCCTCTTTTTTAAGGATCATCCAACTTACCAAGCATGATATTCTTCTCCAGGGACTGGTCTCTCCTGATAATATGTCCAAAGTTTGTGAGGCAAAGTCTGGCTATCTTGGCTTTTAAGGAGCATTCTGGCTATAC
>NW_006408533.1:26434399-26436049 GCF_000296735.1 Chrysochloris asiatica | reverse complement strand
TCTTCCTCCAATCCTGATGCTACATTCTTCTCCATATAATACAGTTTCTTGGATTATTTGTTCCACATATAGATTAAATTAGTATGGTGAAAGAATATATCCCTGGTGCATACCTTTCCTACTTTTTTATCATTCAATGTCCCCTTGTTCTGTGTAAATGGCTGCCTCTTGGTCTATGTACATTTTTCTTATGAGAACAATTGTTTTGAAATACTCATTCTCCACAACATTATTCATAGTTTGTCATGATTCACAGTCAAAAACTTTTGTGTAGTCAATAAAGCACAAGTAAAGATCTTTCTGGTATTCTGTGCTTTCAGTCAAGATCCATCTGATATCAGAAATGCCATCCCTCATTTAAAGTCCTCATCTGAATCCAGTTTGAGCTTCTTCCATTTTAAAATTATATTTTAAAATTATCTTTATCAAAATTTCACTTGCATGCAATATTAATGGTATTGTCCAATGATTTCCACATTCCACTGGGTGACCTCTCTTTGGAATGGACACAAATGTCTTCTCAATCCACCAGCTATACAGCTATTACATGGCAGAACTGGTGTCCTCCTGAGCCTGCTCCATTGTCTGTTCTATACAATGTCTGCCAGTTCTCATATTTATATAAAATACTGGTTAGTATATTATTTGACCATTACCCTTGCCTGCATTAACTATGAACTTAGTTTGACTCTGAGATACAAGAAAAAAATAAAATAAAATAGTGTTTATTTAACTGGAGCAAAATTGAGACCATCCTATACAAACTCCCTAGACAAAAACACAGTAAATGCATTATTAATTCAGAGCCAAGTAAATAGTAAAGGTTAGAGGGACCAAACAGGCTAATGGAGGTCAGGTCATGGGTCTTACTAAGTTGTGTGGGCTTCTTGTCTGCCCTGGGTTTGAATGATTTTCTTGCATTGCCTTCACTCTGACAATATAATCTTATATCCCTATTGCCCCATAATAAAATGCAATTGTCTCTGGGCTGTGAAATTCTATAATTCAACCTACCTCATTTATTTGCCAACAACTCAGCAGCATGTTGATTTTTCTATGCAATCATAATTGGAGAAATTATGAGACTACAATAAAGGAAGGGTGAAAATGGGCTCTTTTCTTAAGTTATGGATATGCCAAAATAGTCAGGGCTAACTATTACTTTATTCCCAATAAAATTTGGAGCCAACTATGTGTAAATAATGACCCAATTAGTTCATTTAAATTAATTCACTAATTTAAAATGAGTTGT
Organism: Chrysochloris asiatica; assembly: GCF_000296735.1. Classification (NCBI taxonomy): domain Eukaryota; kingdom Metazoa; phylum Chordata; class Mammalia; order Afrosoricida; family Chrysochloridae; genus Chrysochloris; species Chrysochloris asiatica. The sequence continues at coordinate 26,434,797 of NW_006408533.1, read as the reverse complement.
GATCAATTGTTAGGAGTGGCTTACATTATCTCAGCATCTTGGATATTAATTTCATACAAAGCTGACTGTATATTTAATTCAGAATGAAGGCAGTACAAAGCAAAGCTATAAAACATACAACATAAGGGAATAAAACTAGTGAAACAGAAGCAACCCCAATTATGCCCACTGCTTAGAAACTAGCAGCTTCTCAAATGCATCTTATAATATTAATATAAAAAATATGTATCATTGGCTTATTGATACTATTTGTCAAGAATATAATGAAATAAGTTACAATAGAGGAAAAAATAAATAAAGTTTCCATTAGCTACAGCTGACTAAGGCAAAAGATTTACTTAATTGGGTGTTGTAGTTGAACCTTTTGCTGTTCTACTGTTGTTGTTGTTGTTAAGTGC
>NW_006408533.1:26433070-26434061 GCF_000296735.1 Chrysochloris asiatica | reverse complement strand
GATAATTAGGTGTCAGAAGATTCAATATCTATTCAAGTATATGGAGTCGGGGGCTAGGGGAAGAAGATGCTAGAAAATATCCCCCTTCTCAAGTGTCTTCTGGGAAGTTTACAGAAGCATGTCCTAGTAACAGGAACATACCTGTGTTGATTAAAAAAAAAAAAAAAAAATTCAAAAGTTATTTAAAAAATCGAATTAAAAATTAAAGCATTCCAGAAAAGGAGAGGCTTTTGTAACATGATTCACAAGAAAGGGATTGGCCAGTTTCTGTCAATCATTATCTGCTTTATGATAGATCAAGGACCACCATTAGTCAATCATGAGCTCACCACCATAAGTAATACAACACGTTGTTGATCAGACATTCTTCCCTGGTGTCATTGAGAAGAGGCTAGCAGCCAGAACCTCTACCTTTCTAGTAGGAACTGTATTGCATAAAAACTTTTCACTCTGAAATTCTAATATTTCAAAACTGTGCCCTGATATTCAAGCAGTATGGATACAGATATTGTCATTTATGACTCAATGTCTTTTTTAAATTTTTCCCTTTTTTCTATGCCTAGTATTCCTTCAACTATACCCTCACTTTTAGGCATCCAAACATGCAAAAACCTTCTCTTTCTTTCAGAAAAGTGCTTCTGAAATGACTATTTATTTGAAGCTCTGTCTTTCTTCGGTTTTAGGAGCTCTTACTAAAAGACAGGAGTCCCTAGGTGGTTAACACACTTAACTGCTAACCAAAAGGTAGGAAATTTGAGTCCACCAAGAGTCACATTGGAAGAAAGACCTGGATGTCTACATCTGGAAAACCGGTCACTGAAAGCCTATTGGAGCACCATTCTACTCTGACATGCATGGGGTCACCATGAGTTAAAGCTGACTTGACAGCAACGGGTTCCTTATAAAGAAGCTTGGCACAACCCTTGCCTGAAATTTGATTTCCCAGAAGGCTTTTCCTGAACTCCACACCAGGTTAGTTCCCAGTCCCCAC
>NW_006408533.1:26426228-26432385 GCF_000296735.1 Chrysochloris asiatica | reverse complement strand
TTTTTTTGTTTTTGTTTATTTTGTTTACCCAGAAAGATCTTCACCCTAGAAGATGTTCCAGAAGAAAATCATGCCCTCCCACACGTTTTGCCATTGCCCATCAAGGTGAATGGTGGCCTCTAAGGTCGAGGAAGTGAATTTAGCCCATCTGGTTTGAAACCCATTACCTTCAAATCAATTCTAACTCATAGTGAACCTGATTAGGGTTTCCAAGCCTGTAAATTTTTGTGCGAGCAGAGACTCAACTTTCTCCTACAGAGCAGCTGGTGGGCTTGAACTGTTGACCTTGTAGTTAGCAGTTCAGTGCTGAAGGTTTTAACAATTGATCATTCACATCTACTGATGCTCAATAGCTTTATTAGAAAAGGCAGTTTTTTCAAGGAGGGAGAGAGCCTTACGAGGCACAAGATACTTCATGTGGCCTAGAGAGGGTACATGATACTAATGAAGCTCAAGTTTTACAAAACTTCGTAAGACCCAAGAGACCTTTCTTTGAGGTAAATTCTGTCCCAAGCATGCTGTTTACAGTGCAATCCTTACTTCTTTTACTTCTCTCAAATGAGAAGTGATGGGAACCTTTCTAGCAGCTGGAATATTGTCCAGGCTTATGCCCCGTGTGACACTCTAAAGAAGAGAGGACAGAGTCTATTTACTCTGTCGACCAGAACTACCATTTACTTGGTGGAGCCCAATAACAATTAAGAAAACAAATTTCTCTGAGAAGTTGTTCTTGATAGAATAAATGCCAACGAGGCCAGCATTCAGTATTCATTGTTTTCTTTCTGAGCCACATGGATATTTCCTTGTTTTAAAAAATAACTAAAATATATATAAAAATAAGGGTTATAAACTGTTAATTATGGCTCATAATAGTCATAATTCCAAAGAATTTGATCATTAACATAGTTAATGACCAGTTTGTTAGAGAGTTAACTGCTCTTAGCGCCATCCTGGGAGACACAATTAGCAAGCCAGTCATTAAATACTAGTAATGACTAATCATTCCAGGATTAAAAGCTTAAGTATAAATAAAACTGAGATTGAAACTCTTTAAATTCATGGGTTAATGCGTCTTCTCTTTACCATGGCTGTACTGTATATTAGGTTTATGAACAGTGTTATTTCTAGAGGGGATATGGCTGTTTCTGAGTGGGAATCAATTTATGTCTGCAGCAGATGTTTAATCTACCACATATTGGCTATTGTTTTACAAGTCCCTATATGTTCCCTTAATGGAATCTCCTAAACTCACATATTCCTTGGGGGGTCATTTTGACATGTTCAGGTTTGTATTTTGTTGTAGTTTTCACTTTATCCTTATGTTCTCATTTCAATCAGGGAAGTAAACAGGCTACAATTCAGGATCAGAAATGGTTTTTGCCCCCTTTGAGCATACATACACAGGCATCTTTGCCACATTATCAATATCATTGTTGTTAACTAATATTGAATCCATATAAGCTTGGTCCATGACTTTCTCAATAAAACAACATGTTACCGTTGGATGGAATTTCATTACTTAAAAGTGATTTGAGGTCCAGTCACATAAATGTGCATTGATATATCACCTCTATTCCACAAAGAATATCTGAGCTGGAAGGAGTAGGCTTATATTATTCCCATTCTTTAAAAAAATAAAATAAAATAAAAAGCCAAGGTGGAAAGGGGTCGCTTGAACTGCCCCAGGCCACACAGCCGGGTTATTGTCAGAGAGAATGTTGAGAGTAAGTGGTGTAGTGGAAGGATGCCAGAGTTAGCAACCAGGGAAACTTGGTCCTTTTTCTATCTCTGCCAAGCTAGAAAGATGTATAAGCTTTAGCACTTTCGTTTTCTAGATGACCAATTCCTCACTAGCACAACTGGACTTTTAAACTTAATAACATCCATGGTTTCCTCCTATCCTCAACTTCTGAATTCCTGTCTTTGATATTTATGTATCTGCCAGACGTTATGCCTAGAGGCTGCTTAATTAGCTCAAATGAGTAAAGGAAATAAGGTGAACAGAAGTGGCGAAAGACAATGTTATGGGCAAGGAAGGGCATGATGTGTGACCTAAATGGCAGGTTCCAGGGACAGAGAATGGCGTTTTTGGTAAAGAAGACATTGAAACATGGTTAGGGAAACAGGATAAAGTCACGTGTAAGTGAGAAACTACATAAGGTCATGTGAAAAGATCAAGATTATATTTTAGTAGTTTAAACTCCGTAGTTGTTGTTAAGTGCCGTCAAGTTGGTTCCGACCCATAGCGACCCTGTACAGGGTTTCCGAGGCTGTAAATCTTTACGGGAGCAGAACGCCTCATCTTTCTCCCGCAGATCAGCTGATAGTTTCGAACTGCTGACCTTAATATTCGCAGCTCGATTCATAACCACTATGCTACCAGAGCTCCTTTATTCCACAGGATTTCAGAAAAGGGAGATAGTAAGAGTTGTTTCTTTGATGGACTGTGGCATTTCTTTCCTTTATCATAGTTTGATAAGTCTTTATGGACATCTCTCTCCTTTCTTCCTCTGAGAATCTCAGAAGGGCAGGCCAGAGCTTTTGGGCTTCTGGCTTTAATACTAAGTTAGATCATTCAGATGAAGTGTCTATGCCCTTCAGAGATTCTGCATACTACCAAATGTTGCCCAGTAGACAGACAGACAAACAGACTCACATATACATACACATTTTTTCTTCCAGGGGACTTTAGGCTATAAGCATACAGACAGAGTCTTTAAATTTGGGTGAGATATTAGGTAGTCTCTAGGTAAGTCAGGTCAAGAAAGGTACTGACAGGGAGAGAAACCCAGTTATTTTTTAGTTGCTCAGACAATATTGACAAAATGTCTCTCATGTTTGATTCCATCTTGGTTACTAATATTATACCTTGGACATCATCACAACTTAGGCTACTATAACACCTTTAAAAAGCTACATCTCATTTAATAATCACAAAGCCCCGTAAAGTTAATAGGCTTGGGCCACAGTGACCTGTGTGTAAATGAACTTCTCAAAGACAAGAAGAGTGAATAGTTTGCTTCACAAGGATACTATTTTCATCACTGATATGGTTGGAACCCAGTCAAAAGGGTTAATTATTTACTGAACTTTAAATCAATAAGAAAATAATATTTTAAGTTGTACCTTTTGCTGAGAAAAAAAAAAAAAAGAGTCAGTTTTCAATTAGGCAGTTCTATCACATCCCCCAACCCAAGCCATGGTATTTTCAATAACCTCGTATGCATGGCGAAAGCTGGACAGTGAATAGGGAACACCGTAGGAGAATTGATGCTGTTGAGTTATGGTGTTGGAGGAGAATATTGAAAGTGCCATGGGCTGCCAAAAGAACTAATAAATCTGTCTTGGAAGAGGTACAGCCAGAGTGCTCTTTGGAGGCCAAGATGGCCAAACTCCGGCTCTCTACTTCAGACATATTGTCAGGAGAGACCAGTCACTGGAGAAGGATATCATGTTTGCTAAGGTGGAGGGTCAGAGAAAAACAGGAAGACCCCCAACAAGATGGATTGGCCAAGTGGCAGCATCGATGGACTCAAGCGTGGCAACAGTAGTGAGGTTGGCCCAGGATCAGGCAGTGTTTCGTTCTGCTGTGCATAAAGTTGCTATGGGTAGGTACCAACTCTATGACATCTAACAACAACAACAATCATACCTAGTCAGATCTATGATATTTTTAACTGACGAGGTAGCATAAAACAAAAATATTGTCCAGGCTGAACCTCAAAGAAACTAAGAATATATTTTTGTAATAATACACCTTATTGTTAGGACTATTGTTAGGATTTTGACCCTTGTAACTGAAGAAGGTAGTTCTGGTCATGCCTCGTAAAGTACATTATCCACTATCATTGAATCAATTCCAACTCATAGGGATCCTATAGGAATATAAACTAGAATTGTTCCCTAGGATTTCTGAGGCTGTAAATCTTATGGGAGTAGATGGCTTCATCTTCCTCACATAGAGTGCTTTGGTGGGATTAGTAGCTCAATACTTAACCCATTGTGGGGGTTAGTTTCTGAAATCCATGGCACTGAGGGTCCTTAACAACACCAACATATATAATAAAAGCCCAGTGATCCTACTCTTCATTCTCCCCCCACCAAAAAGGCTCTTGGCCATATAAAAGATGTTCAGCCTTGTTCACCAGAGAAATGCAATTTAAAGCCAAAATGATCTATCCTTTTTCACATATTAGATTGACAAAAATCCCAAAACCCAAAATTGACAGTATACGCTGAAGGTAGTACTGTGAGGAAGAAAGTACTCTCATACATTTCTAATTGCAATAAAAATAGTATCATCATGATAGAATATGCACTTACTTTTTGACCCAGTAATTCCAATTCCAGGAATCGATCCCAAAGTTTAATAACAAAAATGTGAAAAGATATATGTAAGGAATTCGTTTTCAGACTATCAGTTATGGCAAGAGATTAGACACAAGTACAGGCCCATCAATAAAAGATAATTCAGATCTTGCACAAAGGACACAGGAATCCACTTGAAGACTTTTCCACTGGCCAACAATAAGACGAGTCCTGGTGTGGCACTGTAGGATAAACACTGGACTATTAACTCTAAGGTTGGCAGTTCAAACCCACCAAGTACTCTTTGGAAACCCAATACAGTGTTGTTAGGAGTCATAACTGACTCGATGGCACTTAACTACAACAATAAGACATTTTGATTAACAATAAGAGTAATAAATATAAGAAATAAAAACTGAACTCTCTGTCTCTAAGTCAATTCTGGCTCATGGCAACCCCTTAAGGCAGAGTTTAACGGTCCTATACTTTCCTCATGCAAGGTTGATGGTTCAAGCTCACCAACTGCTCCTTGGAAACCCTATATAGGGTCACTATGGGTTCAGAATGGACTTGACGGCACTTAACAACAACAACAACAACATACTTTCCTCAAGACTGTAAATCTTTACGGAAAGAGATTATCATATCTTTTACCCACAGAGTAGATGGTGAGTTTGAACCAAAAATATTCAAATACCTATAAAGGTATGAGTTTATAATGATTAAAAAAATAAATAAATAATTGAAATTCATTATTGAAGATGCTAGTAGTTCAAATCATTATTTTGAAAACAATTCTTCAAGTTGATATCTGAGTCCTTTTGTCAAGACCTTATTTGTCTTCTGTTGACGTCCAATTCTTGCTATTGCAAATAGTATGAAAATGAATCTTTTGCATATATGTCTTTTTGTGTTTTTGTCAATTAGCTTTGGGATATTTGTTGTTGTTTCTAGGTGCCATTGACTTAGTACCAACTCATAGTGACCCTGTGCATAAAAGAACGAAACACTGCCCAATCTTGGGCCAACCTCACAATCATTGCGATGCCTGAGCCCGGATGAATTTCTGAAATTGGAACTACTGGGTCAAAATCTAAATGTATGTTTTGCCAAATTCTCTTCTGTTAAGATTGTTCTAGTGTATAAATAAAGAGAAAAACTTAAGTATTTATCCAAGATTATACAGATAGAAGGAGCTGTGGTAGTGTAGTGGTTATGAATCAGGTTGCTAACCTCAAGGTCAGTAGTTCGAAACTACCAGTGGTTCCGCGGAAGAAAGATGAGGCGATCTGCTCCCATAAAGATTTACAGCCTTGGAAACCCTGTGTAGGGTCACTATGAGTTGGAACCGACTCCATGGTACTTAACAACAACAACAACATACAGATAGAACCACGGGGTCACCAAATAGTTAATAAAGTGAAGTTTCTTGTTCATAGAAGTATTATTAGAGCTAACAAATGAGCGGGGTAGGAATATAAAATGTCATCATTATGAAACCTCCTATGAATCCATGAATCAAAGCATTAAACATTAATGGCTGCTGATATCCTAAACAGAGTCAAAGCTAGGCCTTAAAGGTCTCCTGACAGAAGAAAGCAATACCACCTACAAGTTGACTTGACAAAAAAACAAATTAAAACTGAATCTGATCAAGCTTCCAAATCCAATAACCAACTTCAGCAAATACAGTACAAGTGGAACATATCAAATGGCACCACACTGTTGCTATCAGCAAAATCTTGACTAGGGAAAACTGTACAGGGCAAATGACTCAGTGTCTCCTGCAATTAATATGCAGAGGAAATAAAAAAGATGGGAGGGAATTATAAATTTAAAAAAAAAAAAA
>NW_006408533.1:26424820-26426128 GCF_000296735.1 Chrysochloris asiatica | reverse complement strand
CTGATTCATAACCACTGCACTACCAGAGCTTCTTAGGACAGAGTAAAACGACCCTAATGGATTTCAGAAACTGTACATCTTTACAGAAGCAGATAGCTTCATCTTTCTCCTTCAGAGTGCCTGGTGGATTTGAACTGCCGACCTTGTCATCAGCAGTCCTCTGTGACACCAGGACTCCTTCTATGTGCCACAATGGGTTTCCCACTTTGCCAAGCACCACAAGCACCTGGAGGACTTGTAAAAGCTGCGGGCTGTACTTCTAATACTGATAAGGCTGTACTTCTGATACTTAAACCGCCAAGGCTGAAAACTGACATTTCTAATTAGTTCTGACTTGTTTGTCAGTTTTTCATATGCAAATAACTTACATATTGCTGTGACGTTGGAAGCTAAGTCACCAGTATTTCAAATAAATACCAACAGGGTCACCCATGGTAAACTCTGTAAAGTGTTAAAAAACAAAGATGGCATTTTAAGGACTAAAGTGCTACTGACCCAGACAAGCCACGGTCTTTTCAATCACCTCATATTATTTTGGAGTTGTGGTGTGGAACTGTAGGATAAAGCACTGGATTGCAAGGTCAATGGCAATTAACAACAACTACTTTACCAAGCATGATGCCTTTTTCCAGGGACTGGTCCCTTCTGATAATATGTCCAAAGTAAGTGAGGCAAAGGTTCACTGGCTTCTAAGGCACATTCTAGCTCTTCTTCCAAGACAGATTTATTCTTTCTTTTGGCACTCCATTATATATTCAGTATTCTTTACCAACATCATAATTCAAAGGTATGAATTCTCCTTAAGTCTTCTGAATTTGGTTTTTAGCTTCCACATGCATATTGCTTTAGGGCATGAAATTTGAAGATTTTTGCATGCTTGGTAAAGTAGTTGTCGTTATTAGGAGCGGTCAAGTCAATTCCAACTCAAAGCGACCCTACGCAAACTAGAGCAAAACATTGACCGTTCCTATACCATTCTCAAAATCATTGATACATTTGAGCCCATTGTTGCTGCCACTGTGTCAATCCATCTAGTTGGAGGTCTTCCTCTTTTCAGCTGATCCTCTTTTGTACCAAGGATGATATCCTTCATGGACTGGTCCCTCCTGACAGCATGTTTTGTGTTCCTCGCTTTTAAGGAGCATTCTGGTTACACTTTTTACAACACAGATTTATTTGTTCTTCTGGAAGTCCATGGTAGTTTTAGTATTATTTTCTAACACCACAACTCAAAATGCATCATTATTTTGTGGTCTTATTCATCATCTAACTTTTGCAATCATATGAAGCAACTGAAAATTCCATGGG
>NW_006408533.1:26416847-26424720 GCF_000296735.1 Chrysochloris asiatica | reverse complement strand
TCTTTTATGAGATTATGTTGTTTCTGTTAAGTCAGTTCCAATTCATAGCAATCCTATAAAGGGTTTTCTAGGAGCAGCTGGTGAGTTTGAACCGCCAGATTTGTGGTTCAAACTGACATCAAGGTTGAGTGCTTATCCTATGATGCCACACCATACCAATTACTAATAAGGTATGGGTCTTATTTGGATACAAATTAAATAACAAATTGCAAATATATATACATATGGAACTGTTAGAACTATTGAATGATATTAAGAAAGTAACTTATCTTGTATGTGATAGCAGTATTGTGGCTATGTTTAGTAGGAAGTTTATATCCTTTAAAGAGGTATACAGGAAAAAAAAATATGCGACTTCTGGGAGAAGCAGGTCACAATATAGATGAAGCAAGAGTTTCCGTGTGTCAACACATTTTGCGTCAGGGTGATACATGCAGAAAGGCTCTATGCTATCACATCTAGGTGTATATATGTTTTAAGTATTCATAATAAAAGGTTTTTTAAATGTAGAAGGTGAAAAGGTGGAATTGGTCAATTTTTATGGTTAATAACTTGCCCACTTTTTAATAACTTTTACCATTTCACTGGTCAACCCATGATTTGTGATCATGTGGACACAATCCTACATCACTTGAAAACCTTTATAAGACAGAAGCATCTGAGCCTTGCAATCTTCTATATAAATCATACTTCCTCCCACCAAAGGTTAGTGCAAACAAACCTCTGTATATCACGCTTGACACATTCCTGAAGAGCAGCTGTAACTGCAGGGCCTCTGGCCAACAAGGCTGAGTTTTGCTCAGATTTCCCAATAAAAGGTCCTCTGATAAGGGAGCTTGGACTTAAAATGGGGTTTGATTTTTTTTATTTATTTATTTTTTTACTGGCTCACATTGCTAGCCACAAATGTTTAGTAGACATCTGCTGAAAGAGTCAATGAATGTGTCACAGCAATTAAGAGTGTGGACTTTGCAGTTAGGAGATGGGAGTTTAAATCCTAATGAGTTCTGTGGGTCTTACCTTCTTTGAGTCTCCAGTCCCATGTTAGTAAATTGGGAATAATAAAACATAATCAGGTAGTTTTGAGAACAGTAAGTGTTACATGATGACATAATAAAGGATCTAGCATAGTGTTGGGCATGTAGTGAGCATTCAGTAAATAAGTGTTAAAAATATGGTACAGATATTTCAGAAAACCTCTGGTCAGTTTCTGTTTTATGAGGGGTACTTCAAAACCGAAAAATGGAATTAAGATATAATGGAATTTTTCCCTGAACATTTTGAAGTGCCTTTGTATATATAATATGGATAATACCATGAACAAAAATGTATTGGACAGAAAACTGAATTAGAACTTCACTCTACCACGAATTACACATTTGACATCAAGCAAAACACTTAACCTCACGAGCCTTGGCAAAGTTAAAAACCACAATAATAGGGTTTATTTAAATGTCAGGACTAGTTCAGCAGTTCTGTCTTTGACATGAAATATTTAGCATAAGGCAGACATAGATCACTAGAGCATGGAAAAGCAGTGGCTACTTATGGTTTTTCTAAACAATAAAAACACACAGTTAATGACAATTACAGAACTCAGCTCTCCTAATTCTAGCTTGGTTAATTTTCGTATGAAATGTTCCTCTCCTATGGATGACTATGCCTGTCCCCACCCCACCATGCTAGATCTTGGATAGCAGTGAGCTTCTAGGATTGCAGAAAATGTTAATTAATGGACATCTGAAGGCTAATTCAGTTGTTGTTGCTTAAGTGCTGTCAAGTTGGTTCCGACTCATAACAACTTTGTTTAGGGTTCCTAAAGAAGGGCTGGTGGGTTTGAACCACCAACTTTGCAGTCAAGTGCTTATCCTACAGCACTACACCAGAACTTCAGAAGGCTAGTTAAAGGGGACAAAAATGTTTCCTACAGAAGTGCAGACTTACCCCAGATCTCTCAACTAATTTGTAATGAAATGAGGACCAAAACCCTGCCCTCTTTCTTAGCCTGTCCTCTTCACAACCCATTTGCAAATGCACCTATTTTCAGTGTTTATACACATGTGCTCCTGTTACTTTAATGTATGGCCATATAAGATTGGAGACCTCAGGTCAATATGATTTCAGATCTGGATAATGTACTGGACCGAAAGATCAGCTTGAATCACAAAGGCGGTAGTTCAAACTCACTGGTCGCTCAGAAACCCTATAACAAGGTCGCTATGACTCAAAACCAACTTGGCAGCATTTAATAACAACAGCAACAAAACCTAAACATGCAGCGGTTCATAGGAGGTAATACAGAAAGTTCATGGTAGAGATACGATTTTTCAAAAAAGAGAAAAATCATTGCCATCAAGCTGATTCTGACTCATAGCAACACTATAGAACAGAGTAGAAGACCCCTGGGGTTTCCAAAGCTATAAATCGCCTTTCTCCTGTGGAGCAATTGGTGCATTTGAACTATAGACCTTGTGGTTAACAGCACATTTAACCCACTAAGCCACCAAGGATCCTAGAGATAGGACCAATTCTCTTACCACCCTGCCCCCACCCTCAACAAATTCCACTGCTATTTCAACTAGCTAATGTTGCCCTGGTGTGGTGCTGTAGGATCAGTACTGGACTGTGAACCACGAGGTTGGCAGTTCAAACCCACCAGCCTGCACCTAGGAAATCCTATGCAGGGTCACTGTGAGTCGGAGTCTACTCGATGGCACTTAACAACAAAAACAACAATGCTGTCCTGGTTTTCTGAAATCTAAAAAGGAAAAGGACAACAATAGACACGTGTAACTATCAGTTCTTGGTATCTTCCTTATAACATCCTGTACCAAATACCCCAAATCGCATACCACTGATTGGCTCAATAAAGACTGCCAGGGTAATAAATAATAAATAAGCTAGGATTTCTGTGCGTCTCATTCTGTGACATTTACACATGAAACCACATGCTGTCTGGTGCACAGAAACATCAGGGAGAAAGTTGATTTTGCAGTATTAACTATGACTTTACAAAACAATGACTCCAGTAACTAGTATCTGCTTAGGGAAGAATACAGTCCTAGGACCCAGAATTCATAGTGATCTTTCCAACTGGCTCTCCCATTTAAGTTAATTGGGTAATGATAAGCAGGGAACTGAATCAGTCTATATCCTCCAGGAAATACAATTTTCTTCCTCTATTATAACCTGTAAACAACCTTTTGAAAAGTCCTCAGCATCAAATAAAGAGACAGAATGACATTCAAGCTTCACTTCTGGATTTGGGCAGAGCATTTTCAGATACCTGTGGAGGAATTGAGATAATTTTCTGACCATGATAGATTACTAGAGCCACGAGGCCGCAAAATTGCAGGCAGAGCAAGAACTGGCAGACTGCTATGCAGATCAGTCAAGAGAACCTGCACAAGGTAAAGGCAGGAGGGGGAAATAATACTAGACCACCCTCACCAGGCCCCAAGTGCCTCTCTAGCACAGAAATTAGCAAGGCCCATACTTTCAGTAATATTAGAAAGGGAATCCCCAGTAAGTCCCTTGGCAAGGGATCAAGAGTATTTTGTGTGACTGTTAAGGTGAGAAAAAAGGAGCGGTACTATGGCTGGTTTGTATCCTCTGGGATCTGTATTGTAAGTCAGCTTGTATGCAGGGCAGGTTAAGCTTACCTGGGCAAGGGCTCAAGCCTGGCTAGGGAGGTCCTTCTTTTCTGCCCTGAATGCTGGAGCTTACAGAGAGGGGGAAGGGACACTGCCGAGAATGGTTTACTCTTTCTGCCAATACTCTCCTTTTTTAAGACAGAAGGTAAGGAAGTTGATACTAAGATCTAGATATAGATGGAGGCTGTAAATATATGCAAGTATAGTCATAAAAATGCATGGCAGTCTTTAATCTAGCTTTACCAATAACACCCGTTGATTCCTATGATCGAGCTGCGATAAAACCCACATCTCCTAACCACCACCACCTCCTCAGTCCACTGCTATTTCCACTAGATAATATTGCTCCAAAATGTTGGTGTTGGCTCTCTAAAATACAATAATGAGGACAACACCTATTCCTAGGTATCTTCCTTATAACCTCCAGTCCCAAAGCCCCAAAATTCCACATCAGTGATTGGCTCAATAAATGCCACTGGAATGAACTAGGTTCCTGTTTCTCAACTGATTCATAGATCTGTGAAGCAGAACAGAGGTTTATTATGCATTCCCTTGCCTCCCAAAACCAAACAACTCAACACTCTCTTCAATAGATCTGGCATGGACCACTGCTTCAGTGAGAACTGGACTGTCACCACTCTCATTGCACACCCAGTTATGTGTACTTGGAAAGGCAGGGCTATCTCACCATTTGGGGGTTTCCTATCTCTGTCCCAGTGATCAGAATGAACTCAATTTTCTCATTTGAAAAATGAAGGGGCAGGCCTGATAGCAGATCTAAAGTCATTCCCATTTCTAATATTCTCAGAGTTCACATGCCTAGTAAGACAATAAGAGCAATTGCACTAGCAAAAGGAATAATATCAGTCATGGAGGAGCCCAGGAAATCATCGGCAGGTGTTGGGACTAGAACTGGCATTGTCAAAGGGACAGAAAGTGGGCATGCAGGAAGGATAGGAGGACCTTCCAAACAGGGAGAGAGCTTGAGCAAAAGTACGAAAACAGAAAACAGTCTTAGAGTTGTGTAAGGTTTCCAGTTTCATAAATATAAAAATTAATCTAATTTGTTGTCTTACACAGGATTCTTAGAAAGTTGAGACTCAGAGCAGTTAAATGAAAAGATTCTTTAGCTAAAACATGCTGGGTCCAAACTCCTTCTGCCAACTTACTGTTACACATGTTTCTCTGTCTTTTTGTGTGTGTTGTATAGCTCATGTTTAAGGGAGAGAGACTGATTGAATGAAGCAGAGGATTCATACAGAGCAACATGAGCATTGATTGCTCTAGGTCAATTATCAAATAAGGATTTCGAGTGCCTTAGGGTCGATCTAATTCTCTCATTAAGATGACTGAAATAACCAGCCCACTAAACAGTCAATATGGTTATTTCATCCATCTTAATGACCCAATAAGATCAACTCTGGGGAGATCTTCAGTACCAACTCCAGAGGGGAAAACTCATGTGTAGACAACAGCAGCTTTTGTTGAGCTCTTCTGATTAAAGATGGACTAAATCACAGAATGATCCCTTGAGAAATATGAGCTGAACATTTATCATATAAAAACAATGATATTGAGGTTCATATCATAATGAGGCAAAAGGAGAACACTATAATTTCAAGTGAATGGACAAAGGTTGGAGAGTAAGTTATACATAAAGCATCAAAAGCACATTTCTTTGACCAGGGCAGTAAGTTCATGTCACAGAAATATGAAAAGGTGAAAGACACTCAATGGTGACAAACAAACTGATGGAGGAAGTGTAAGTCAAATGCATGATGTCTCAATCAATGTGTAGTCAGCTTGACTCAGTCCCTAGCAACATAGCAAAGTTTCAAGAAATTATGACAATTCTAATGATGGTGATGGTAATGATGACTTTGATGACAACAATGTGATCCTGTTGGCTAGAGGAGAACAATTATAATCAAGAAAGACCAATGGCTGAAATAATGAAAAAGAGGTCTAGGGAAGTTTCTGTGATTGAATATAAATCAGGATTGGAAGCAACCAGAACTGTGCAATAGTTTTAATAAAGTTGTAACTGTAAATATGTAAAGTTAGGAACAATTGTGGAGAGAGACTAGCAAGTACCAAGGATATTTGCTTTGCTGAAAGAGCACAAAATGTTCTCTTTCTGTCATAGACAAAATAGTCTCTTTGTAAAAAATTGTAAGATAAGCATAATGTCCTCCTAGACTTAGGTTCTTACACTGGGAGAGTTAATGTGGTTGATGACCCTGTATAGGCTTTCCAAGGCTTTAAATCTTTGTGGGAGCAGAAAGTCTTATCTTTCTCCTGAAGAGGGGGGCAGGCTCAAACTGCAGACCTTATGGTTTACAGTCCAGTACTTATCTATGGAGCCACTGGGATCCCACAATGGGAGAAGAACAATACCAAATTCCTAGTGACATTGTGACAATGCAGAGTCATAAACAGAACCTCAAAGAATGCAAACCCAGACCATAATGTTTATACATTCTAATACCAAACACAGATATTTAGAAACTTCAGATATTAGATTAATTTCCCACTTCATTCCCATTCATAGCATTTGCAATTCATACCAAATATACAAACATTTATCAAATTGACCTAGTATGTTGTTATTGTTATAAAGTGTAATAAAGTTGGTTCCCATTCATAACCATCCTGTATATGGTTTTGGAGGAGCAGCTGGTGGAATTGAACTGCCAACCCTCTGACTCTCAGTCCAGTGCTGATCCTACAGCACCACACCAGTATGTTAGACTCAAATAAATTCTCTTAGCAGAACTGTGAAATGGAGAGTTTCAATTTTAGAACTCTGGACTAAGTCACACATTTCACCTCTCTCAGTATATCCCTCATTTCACTCCAAACACCCAGCTTTCTTTGTCACCCCACTTTATAAATCTTTCCCATAGTCCTATGGTTTCATTAAATGCACGCATCTTGAATCTCAATTGTTTGTCTTCTCTTCCTATCAACACTAATCCAAGCAAATGACTGGAACTATGGGACTCTTGGTGTAGCGCTGTAAGATCAGCACTGGACTGGAAGCCATAAAGTCAGTGGCTCAAACCTACCAGCTGCTCCTCAGAAATCCTGTACAGGGCCACTATGAGTTGGAATCTACTCAAGGGCTCTTAACAACAACAGCGGTGATGGTGGTGGTTATGTGCCTTGGAGTAGGTTCCAACTCATTGCGAGCCTGTACAGGGTTTCCCAAGGCTGTATAGCAAATTGGGTAGACGTGCAGTGAGGAGCTCTGTCAGCAACAATACAGAATACAGGACTAAGCAGGCTCACGGGATGGCGCTAGAACTCTGAACCACATATAAAGGAATTCTTAGAAGCTTGTAAGGCTTACAGCTAGGGGAATTTGTAGCAGAGTCAAGAAATCCATTGCTTTCTAATTCAAGATGCTCAGCTGCTCCCAAAGCCTCCATCTTGGGAGAGACTAAGTGGGGGAAGGATGAGAACAGCCACGAATGCCTGACAGAACCGCGGAGATACAGGTGTGGACTTTCTTTTTTTTTTTGGTATCTGTTCATTAGTCTCTTGCTGTCTGCGCACCTCCATTCTGGTGACTAGAGAAGATGCATGAGCAAATGGACACCCCAGCCCCACTCCTGGAGGGTTCAACTGTGCATGTGCACAGATCTCCTTGAAATTTAAAGTGACCGTTTCCACTTATAATCAAATGGCTAGTATTCGTTTGTCAGTTTGTCTTATTGTGGTGGCTTATGAGTTGCTGTGATTCTGAAAGCTATGAACCAGTATTTTAAATACCAGCAGGGTCACGCATATTGGACAGGTTTCAGATGAGCTTCCAGATGAAGACAGACTAGGAAGAAAGAGTGATGAACTACTTCCAAATATTTATGAAAACCTAATGAATATCAGAGAAACACTGTCAGATATAGTGCTGGGAAATGAGCCCCTCAGGTTGGAAGGCACTCAAAATGCAACTGGGGAAGAGCTGCCTTCTCAAAGTAGAGTTGACTGTGATGACATGAATGGAGTAAAACCCTTGGGAGAAAAGCCCATGGGACCTTCATTTGCTGATGGGGCACAACTCAAAATGAAGAGAAACAGATGTAAACATCCACTGAAAATCACAACATGGAATGTACAAAGTATGAATCTAGGAAAATTGGAAGTTGTCAAAAATGAAATGGAACACGTAAACATAGATATCTTAGGCAATAGGGCATTAGTGAGCTGAAATGAACTGG
>NW_006408533.1:26392224-26416747 GCF_000296735.1 Chrysochloris asiatica | reverse complement strand
CAGAGCTCCTATTTTACCAGTAGAACCCTTCAATATTGCAACCCAAAACGTGAATCTTTTCATCAGTTCTTTGAGAAATAAATGCTAATCGTGTTCTTCCCTTTGGTTTTCTAACTCCAGGTCCTTGTATTTCATTGTAATACTTAACTTTGCCTTCTCGGGCTGCCTCTTTCCATTTTTTTTGTTCAGCTCTTTTATTGTTGCTGTTGTTTATACCATCAATTAAGTTCTGACTCATAGTGATCCTGTATAGTGTTTCCTAGGAGCAGCTAGTAGGTTTGAACCACTGGTCTTTGGATTCAAACTGACCTTGTGGTCCAGTGCATTATCCTGCAGTGCCACACCAGGATTCCTCAGCTCTTTCACTTCCTCATTTTTTGCAGTTGCTTTAGCATCTCTATGCTCAAGACCAAGTTTCAGAGTCTTGTCTGACATCCCTTTTTGTCCTTTCTTTCTTTCTTGTCATTTAAATAACCTTTTGATTTCTTCCTATATGACATTCTTGATGTTGTCCCGTAACTCTCTTGGTCTTTGGTCATTAGTGTCTAATGCATCAAATCTATTCTTGAGATGGTGTCGAAATTCAGATGGGATATATTCAAGGTCATATTTTGGTACTCTTGGACTTATTTTAATGTTCTTCAGCTTCAGCCTGAATTTGCATAGGAGTAATTGATGGTTTGCTCCATAGCCAGCCTCTGGCCTTGTCTTGGATGATGATATTAAGTGACTCCAATATCTCTTCTCATAGAAGTAGTTTATTTGATCCCTGTGTATTTCATCTAGTGAGGTCATAAAAGTTGCCCTTTATGCTGTTCTAAAAAGGCATTTGCAAAATTATACCATGCAAGCTCCAGAGTCTTTCAATCACCAAAACCATATTTTTCTAACTACTATCTCCCTCTTTCTTACCAGTTTTTGTATTCCAGTCCCCAGTAATTATCAATGCATCTTGAGTGCATCTCGGACCAAATTCAGACTGAAGAAGTGCATAGAATGCTTTAGTTTCATCTTACTGGTTTTAGTGGTTTGTGTGTAAGTAAATTTGAATAGCAGTTGTATTAACTAGTCTCCTTATAGGCATATGGATATTGTCTATACCAGATAGTATTGTACCTCAACATAGATATGGAGTCATTCTTTTAGTTGATGCATGTGATGCTATTCCACCTAAATTTGACTTGCCCTGCAATAGGTAACCCATATAATTACCCCATTCAAAATGTCCAACATTGGTCCATTTCAGCCCACTGATGTCCCAGATATCAATATTCATGGGTACCATTTAATTTTTGACAAGTTGCAATTTTCCTAGGTTCGTATTTGGTTCATTCCATATCGTGATTATTAATGGATCATTGCAGCTGTTTCTTCTTATTTTGAGTTGTATCCCATCACTACCTGAATGTCCCAAAAGATTTGCTTCATTCACATCATTATGGTCAATTCTACTTTGAGGAGACAACTGTTACCAGTTTTATTTTGAGTGCCTTCTAACATGGAGGGCTGATCTTCTGGTACGATATCTGACAATGTTCTGATAGTATTCATGAAGTGGTTAATCATTCAGAAGTCATCCAAATCCCCTTCTCCCTAGTCTGTCTTAGTCTGGAAGCTCTGCTGACATCTGACCACCGTTGGTGCCCTTGCATAGCTTGCAACCTCATAGCAATACACACGCCACCGCAGTATGACAGAGCGGTGGTGGTAAAGAAGAAGGTCAGCAAAAGAAAGAAGACACTCAATGAGATGGATTGACATAGCAACTGCAAAAACAGACTCAAACAGCATTAAGCGTGGTGCAGACCTTGGTAGCATTGCATTCTGTTGTTCATGGGGTCACTATAAGCCAGAAATGACTTTCAAATACACAACAGCAACAGTTAATTCACAGATGATGCTGATTCTGCTGGTCCTGGGACCTCATTTTGAGAACACTGAATTGAGCAATGCTTCCCAAACTGCCTGATCATTACAATAACCAGGGTAGGTTATTGAAAAGGAGATGTTGAGGTTCCCAACCCCTAAAGATTTTTATTTAATTGGGAAAAAATGGGATAGAGCACTGGCATCTAAAGAAGGCACTGTCTAGCCAGGGTTGCAATGCACTAGTTCAGCAAAATGTAATTAGAAACATTGTTGTTAAGTGCCATTGATTCGGTTCTGACCCATAGCAACCCTGTATTGGGCTTCTGAGGAAAGACTGGTAAGCTTGAACTACCAACCTTGCAGTTCAAATGACTTTGCAGTCCAGCTCATTAACCCACAGCACCACACCAGGACTCTAATTAGAAACAAAGGTGGTGGCTATTCTTCAAAAGGCTCCATCTACAAGGGAGGAAAGATAATCAATGTCTCACAGACACAGTGGGATCCTGGCATCTAGATGGACACCTCCCATAATGGGTCAGTGCACAAAAAGAAGCAGTATCCTAAAACCAATTTACTCTCCATTTCTCTCTTCCTCTGCTTAAGGTCTGTCTCTCTCCAGACAGGGCCCAGCCTTCAGGACAACTGCTGACTGAATGTGTTCTTCTCCAATTCTCCTGTGTAGCTGAGTTTGCAGCCCAAATAGGCTCCTGGGAGTTCTTCCTCTCTTTCCTCTTCATCTCTCTTCCTCTCCTTCCCTACCTCTCATCCCAGATCAGCCTTCCCCTGAGCCAACCTCATAGATTCTTTCCCTCAGCCCCATGAAGCTGGGAGGCAAAGTGGCTGATGCTGGGGGAGGAGCCCACTGTAAGAGAAATGGAAAAGAAAATGAACAAAGCTGCTGTCAGTGTGCCCTTTGGTCCCACATTGACTAAGCCCAGGCTTCCAGAAGGCAGCGTGAGAGGAATCTCATTTTTCAAAGCAACTGAGAGAGAGAATCTGAAACGAACTAACCAGCCATCTCAGATTCAGGAACTCCTCTGCTCCCATCCTCAACAAACACACAGTGCTCATTCTCCCATTATGGAATTTTACTGAATTCATCAGCTCTAAGTAAAAATAAATAAATAAGAGCTGATCTGCTGTGTCTTTACAGATTTTGAGCTGATTTAACAGCCATCTGATGAACACACCCTGCATCTCTAATGCCCTCTAACCTGACTTCTGGATGTAAAACTAAGAAACATCGCCATCTTCTGGCCCACAAGCCCATGTGCGTGGAAATTTCCAACTCCAAAGCCTGCAAGCAGCAATGTCTGCGGAAGCCACCCTTAGTATGGGGATTCTACTATCTGAAACTTAGAGCAAATCAGTTGTTTTCTTTCATTAAACACAACTAAAAACTATGCCATGGGATTTTGACTGATATCCTGGTGTTTTATGTGTGTATTATGACTGGGAAGATTCTGGGCAAACGAGGGTTTTTGCTGAATACCTCCAGATCCTTCATTTTGTTGCCTCTTTTTTTTTTTTTTTTTTTAATTCTTAGTCTTGTGAATTAAACAGATTAATTCAATCAACATAATTTAGCATCTCCCACCTGTAAAGAATTCATATCAAAAGAGTTAAATGACTGAGACAAAGGAGAGACAAATGGGAAGAAGCTTTATTCCCACAGACTATATGGAGTTGTAGTCTGAGGCTCTGTGCCTCCTGACAGTGAAGCTCTGAATGAGCCATGCTGGAAGGAGGCTTCAGCATTACCAGGCTCAAGTTTGCCACGGTGCCTTTATTGCCTTCTCCAAATTATATCCTTCTCAGTAAATGAGAGAGATGAGACTCTCATATTCTAAAAGGAGGTGTCTTGTCCAAGATTTGTGTGACTATGATCCCTCCTCCTCCCCCTTCCTCCCACAAGCCTTCTAGACCTTAGATATAGCACCTTGTCCAAACCTTTCTCAGTGTCTCACATTGACTTCTACAATTCTGACATGTGAGACAGCTCAAAGCACATATGCATAAGGTTTCTCTGGCTTTAGTGTTAATACTAGCGAACCCTATTTAAAACACACAGAATGATGAATAGGGGAAGAACTATGGGGGAGGGAGTGTGCCAACAAAAAATGCAATGTATGGAAGTTGGAGTTGTTTTGTCATTGGTGATGACAAAAGGACACGTGATGCTTTTTAAGCTGATTTAGGGTGACTGTAGTCTATTTGATGCTTGGAGCACTACTGCATTCAGACTCATTAGCTGTGGCATAACCCTTTTCCTTCTTCCAGTGTTTGAAAGGACGTGTGTACAAGCCAGAGCACAGGAAATCGCTCTTCGCTGTATAGAACTCCTGGACAGCTCTGACAGCCCTTTCTACCCCTCTGTCACTTCTTCTTCCCCCTCCCCACACATCCTCTATATTAATAGGCCAATGGGGGGAACCCCTTGCTTTTATGACTGGGAGTAGAGAAGTGGGAAATCATTGCCAGGCACTCTAATGATTTCCTGCCAGTGATGAGCTGGCTTGGAGTCAGTCCTGCCTGCTTTGCCATTCTAAAATGACTCAACATAGCAAGAGAGGAGTCTAGCTTCCGGCACGGAGACAAGAGTCTGAGTTTGGTGATGGCTCTTGTTCATAGATGAGATTAATTATTTTCTTCCCCCAGAACACTGTTCTTGGGAAGGAGCGACCTCTACATGGTTAGAACAAGGAGGAATTATCAACACATGAGGTGAGTTGGCTAGGAATTGATTCCCAACCTCCCACATCTAAGGCAAGAATTCTGTCACTAAATCACCACTACTTCTTCCTGTAATATAATGGTTGTTGTTGTTAAGTACCATTGAATTGGTTCTAACTCATAATGACCCTGTATAGAGTGTTGAAGGAACAGCTAGTAGATCTGAACCATCAACCTTATGGTTAGCAATCTAGTGCTTATCCAACAGCATCACACCAGGACTGTAATATCACAAAAAGTATAAAATCAAATTAAATGTTTTTAAAAGAGTCTAGGACATAGTAATATTAGCTTTTATCTTTATTATGCTGTTACTGAATTACCAGCTGTTAAACATGACGTTGAGTGGAAAAAATCACTATTTTCTCAAAACTTACGAATTATGCATACACCAATCTTCTCTCTACTCTTTTCCAAGATAAGGGCACTGAATTAAAAAAAAAAAAAAAAAAGGAAGAAGAAAATCCTTGACTTTTAAAATAAAATGTTCTAAAATATGGGAGGACATATTCAGAGTGTTATTGTTATTGTGAAGTGCCATCGAGTCAGTTCTGAATCATAGTGACCCTGTACAGAGTTTCTGAGGAGCAGCTGGTAGGTTCAAACCACCAACCTTTCAGTTAGCAGGTCAGCACTTATCCCACAGCACCATGAGGCTCAATATTCAGAGTCTGGTTGTTGTTAACTGCTGGTGAGTCAGTTCCGACTCCTAGTGACCCTATATAGGGTTAACAAGAAGTGATGGGTGAATTTGAACCACTGACCATGCAGTTCGAACTGATCTTGCTGTCCAATGTTTATCCTATAGCACCATACCAGAACTTCATTTTTAGAGTTGTTGTTATTAAGTGTCATCAAGTCAGTTCTGACTCAAAGCGACTCTGTAGAGGGTCTCCAAGGAGAGGCTGGTGAGTTTGAACTGTGTAGGTATAGCTTAACACAGCAGCAGACCTCTCTGCAAAACTCATGTTTATCTATTTTGCAAATGTGTCTGTTTTAACAGTAACTACAAGAATGAGTGAATCACCTTCTCTATGGATTTAAAATGGAATCCTGGTGTGGCACTGTAGGATAAGCACTGGACCACGAGGTCAGTTTGAACTACAAGGTCAGTGGTAAGAACTCACTAGCTGCTTCTCAGAAATCCTATTGAGGGTCGCTATAAGTTGGGACTGACTTGACAACACTTAGCAACAACAACAACATGGATTTCAAAGGAGTCCAGATGGTGCTGTGAGTTAGAAATTGGACTGTTGACCACAGGGATGGTGACTTACCTCCACCTGTCACTCCTCAGAAGATAAGACGGTCTATTCCCATTAAGATCTACAGTCTCTGAAGCCCTCTATAGGATCACTATGAATCAAAACCAACTTGATGGCAATGGAGAGTTTGTGGATTTCAAGTCTTAAAGGGTAGTCCTGAAGGCAGGGTCACAACTACATGGAAAGGACATTCAAAGTCAAATTACTTGAAGATTAGCTCCATAGTTCATGATTTCAATATATAGTAGAATCTACAGTCAAGAATCAGAAAGTGAATTCTAGTCCCGGACTCATAGTGAGTTTGCTATAAAATAGTCAGTCATTTAGCATCACTTGGCCATAGCTTCCTCTTCTGCAAAGTGAGACATTGGACTAAACCATAGCTGAAGCCTCATTGAACTCTACATTTCTAGTGTTACTTCTCCATGAAGTATTTGTAATATAATAATATTGCTGAGCAAAATTCATACCAAGCAAACTCATAATTGGTGGTAAAGTTCCAGGTATCAGTGAAGTGTATGGGGATTTTCCCATTTCCCTGTGAATTTTTGCTGATCCTCTCTCCTGCTACTCTCTGTGGGTCTTCCAGGCTGCTGGAGACTTGACTCATGTAATGTTGCCCTTTCTAGAACAACAATCTCCTGGATCACCAAACCTCTCCACATTCCCACACACCTCATTTATTTCTGTAGGTATTGATTGATTTCCTCTTCAGCTGAACTTCGTGAGCCTTTCCTCTTTAATCTTCAGTGAAATGTGTGTGCTAGCTAGGGACAAGTGATCCTCTTGAGGTAAAATTCATGGACTTCATTTTCCTGGAAGTTTTTTTTTTTTTACGTTGGCAGTCAGAACACCCAAAATTCACCAGACAATTGATGCTTCTGATGCATAAGTATAGACCTAACTTGATAATGTGGCATGCCAACCACATAATATGTTTTAAAAATGACAATTCAATTTTCAACCACTAGGACTTCCATTAACTGCTGACTCAAGAGAGTGTTGAGTAAGGACTATTGAGAGTTTCAAAAACTGTTCTACTTTTGGTCAATTGGAAAAATTGGCTGATTTCTGGGGATTTGCCGAATTTAACTGGGACTAGACAGCATGGGTCAACCTGTATGGCCAAATCTGTTCATTCAAATGATCTGGGGTGGGGAGGGGAATGAACCAATTTGAGAGTCTTCACTCCTCAAAAGCCTATTTATGTACCTTTGCCTTTGCTGTGAAACTTAATCAAATCCAATCTACAATAGGCTGTTTGAGTTGATCTTAAATTCTGCTCTCATTGAATGATGAGAATATAAGTATGGAAGCTGTTTTATATCCTTTTTGTTTTGAAGCATTTCTGCCTTTCACTTTGAAAGAGGTCAATGTGCATCTTCCCACATTTTGGTCTCGAGGAGCACCAGCCTTCCAGATTTTTATGAGCTCCAGCTGGAGTTGTAGAAGCTGTCCATCGCAACATCAGAGTGATTTGTGTAGCATTAATAGTCCTTCTGTTCTACGAACTTCAATTCCCTTCAAAATAGGAAGTTATTGAACTCGCCATTTTGTATGGAGAATGAAGGAAAATGTTCGTCTGGATGAGAGCTTATGTGCTATGGTTATTGATACTGACTTGATGATCACACTTGCTGCTGGCCGTTAGGCCCCTTGGAGCTTAGGACATCGATTAGGGTTGTTGGATGTGTTGCAGGTCAGAATGAAAAGCAGTAAGTCACAATGCAATGCTGCTGTTAATAACAGACCTTTGCGGATTGCTGTTACGTTGCGGAACGTGCCTCTTTTACCAGCAAGAACTAAAGTATTACTGACACAATATAAGGTTTCATCTGTGAATAAGTTTTGTAGCAACAAAGGGGCTTTCAAATGCAAACCTATCTTATTAAAAAGGTAAAAAAAAAAAAAAAAGCAATATCTAGTCTGGGTCAATATTTTAAAAGGAATTCTATTTCCCATTGCTGCCTTTCAAACTAGTCATAGCAGAAAAAAAAGAAGAAGAAAATTCATGGGAAAAAAATAGCTGCCTTGCTCCAAAGAATGCTGCTAGAGCAACTTTTCAAAAAAATAAAAAGCTCAGCCTTGTCAAGTCAGTGCCAAAGGAGAATCACAAATGATATCCAAGATGTAGAATTTAAAGTAAGACAAACAATGTCCAGATGTTCCATAAAGGCAAAATTGATCTTTAAATTTGATTTTTAATAGCAAATCATCATATGAGTCTAGCCTCTTCCTTTCCAATTTCACCTTCACACTGCTGCTAAGGTTTTATCCCCAAATACCACCGGCATCAGCCATTTCTTTGTTTTCCAGCCAGCTACATCAACTGGCAATCTCTTCTATCTGGCTAACAAGGGCCTTCCTGTATAGGACAAACCTATGAATACAATCTCTTCCTTCACAAGCACCAGGCCGTTCATAGTCCCATTCACTAATTGTGCTCTTGCTTGAGTGATCTCCTGACTTGCCATCAGCTGAGCGAGGGTGATACAGATCAAGTTGTGTTTAATAAACAGTGAGTAGAGTATGCTAATCAGAGTTCAAGTGGCAAAAGGAAATAATATAATATGTATTTAGTAGTTTAATTTGGATCCAATTACAAAAAGATTTTTTTTTAATTCTATTGATCTTTTAATACCCAACCAAAATGTAAACTCATTCATTGTTGTTGCTACATGCCATTGGTTCTGACCCGTAGTGACCCTATATAGGCTTTCAGAGGAGCAACTGGTGAGCTTGAACTGCTGACATTGCAGTTCAAATGGTTTTGCAGTCTGGCACATTAACCCACAGAGCCACATCAGGACTACAAAACATTCATTCATAGCCACTACAAAATCCAACTTTTCCAATAAAGAATTCTTTCAAACCCAATCAAAAGTCATAATACTTTCTTTTCTCATGTCTGTATTACCTTAATAGATTGTACTAAGCATGTGTCAAATTTTAATGCTCCTTTGCATTTACCACAAAAATCTTTTATTTTTTTCAGATACATGAATGAAACATCATTTTTTTCATTTGTTGGTGGTGGTGCTGCTGAGTTTGTTCAACTCATAGTGAATGCTATGTCCAATAGAACAAAACACCACCCAGTTCTGTGTCATCCCCACAATTATTGTTACACTAGAGCCCATTGTTGCTGCCACTGTGTCGATCCATCTCATTGGGGGTCTTCCTCTTTTTCATTGACCCTCCACTTTATTATGTCCTTCTCTGGGGATTGGTCCCTCCTGATAACATGTTTGAAGTATGGAAAACAAAGTCTTGCCTAGCTTCATTGAAGCATTCTGGCTGTGCTTCTTCCAAAACAGATTTGTTTGTTCTCCTGGCAGTCCATGGTGGTTTTACTAGTCTTCTCCAATACCACAATTCAAATGCGTTAATTCTTCTATGGGTCTTCCTTGTTCATTGTACAACTTTTGCCTGTATAAGAGGTATTTGAACATACCATGGGTTTGGTCAGACGCACCTTTGTCCTCAAAGTGACATCTTTGCTCGTTGGCACTTTAAAGAGATTTGCCTACTGCAACTGGTGAATTCAAACTGCTGGCCTTGTGGTTAGCAGCCCAACACATAATCCAGTGTGCCACTAGGGTTCCTTTACATTGGGCAAAGATGAGACAAATAAATCATAAGGCCAAATCCTCCCAGTGTTTTGGCCCCCAAAGGCCTATAGGAATACCAGAAGGGGAGTAAGAAATAAAGTATTAGAGCGACAACTCCACAAAATAAATAACACCAAAAGATAAGGAATCTCAGGCTACACATGAAAATTAATTTTATTACTACTTTATAATCATACCACAAATAATAAACAGTCACAGGTTTTTATTCTTACAAAAGAAAAGAATAAATCTGAGCCAGTAACAGATTGGAATTGTGGAATATTTTTAATGAATTAAGAAGGATTTGTTATAAATATATGCAACCTCATCAATTGTCAGATAAGTATAAATTTCTTGCACAGTGTTAAATGCCATCCACACCGACCCTTTCTCAGCTTCCTGACCTCCTCTACCTCCAATGTCAACTGTATACTCCATTCTCAAAGGGTCCCTATGCCTTTGCTCATTTCTATGTGGCTTGAATGTATTAGTTCTCATTTTCCTTTCCTGGTAATTGACAGCTATTCAAGTTGTTGTGATCTCAAGAGTCTATGCAAATGTCACCCTCTCATATATATTTTTTTTTCTAATTCCCAATCCTACCAACTTTTTTACATGAGTTTACCTAGTACAGAAACATTCCGTTGTCTCATTAAATTGGATGAAACAGGTGCTGCTATTCATTTCACTTTATGAAGAGCAGAAAGAACCCTAGTGACACAATGGTTGGCATTTCAATACTTTATTTGTTTATTGATCAACTGCTAAGATGGAGGCCTGATGTGGTGCTTTAAAATAAGCCCTGGACTGCTAACTACAAGGTCAGTGGCTTAAACCCACAAGCCACTCTCAGAAACCCTAGAAAGGGTCACTATGCTTTGGAACTGACTCAGTGGAACTTAATAAGAAACAACAATGTTAACAAAGATCAATGGTTCAAACCCACCAGTGGATCAAAGGAGAAACGTTCTTGAGATCAGTTACTATAAAGACTGTACTCTAGGTAATCCTAGGGTCAATTCTGCTGTCATATGGGGTCTCTATGGATTGTTATGGACTTCATGATAGGGTTTAGAGAATCTGTGTGAGCTCTTATGGAACAGCTACATAAATGGTGGTGAAAATTCATACCCATGTTTCCTGACTCCAAAACCACACTGAGTCATGTTCTCAAGACATTACTTTTACCTTTCTATTGCTGGGTAATCCTTCCATGGGTTCGGTTGAGTTGTTTGTTTATGATCCTCTCCTACTGGTTGTAAAATCTCAGAGAACAATAAATTATATTTATTTATTTCTGTATTCCAAAAGTCCCTAGCACAGAGGTATGAATATATCAGAGTTTCAATAGAAGTGTGTCAAATGGATAAGTATGCATGATCAATACCATGGCAATGAGGCCTCCCATGAGATCACTTTACTGAACACATTCTCTTGCATCTGTGTAGAAAATACCAAAAGCTCAAACAAGTGTGTTTTTCTTTAATTTACAGTGTCATTTTCTTCCAAATTTTTCTATCACAAAAAGTACATTTCATTTGAGTAATGTCCAAATTGCTATTATTTCATATGTAAATTTTGATGATTCTGAAGCCATTACATAGAAATTTACTGCCTCCAGGAATCTGAAAGAAAGCCGGGTTCCCTGTTAATTTTAAAAAATAAAGAAAACCCAAACTCAGAGTGTAAGCAAACTGCCCAAACCAGTCCCATGACTCCCAGCTTCTACTGTATCCAATATGAAGGGAAAAAAAAAAAAAAAAAGCTATGAGTCAATTCTCACTAATAGTGACCCTAGAGGAGAGACTAGAGGTGATGTTTTGGGTTTCCAGGACTGTAAATCTCTATGGGAGCGAACAGTCAGACAGCCTCATCTTTCTCTCACAAGGAATGGCTGGTGTGCTTGAATTGCTGACCTTGCAGCTAGCAACCCAATGCTGAACCCACAGCAACACCATGGATTTTTATCCAAAACAAAACAAGTAAACAACAACAACAACAATCCACTGCTATCAACTCAGTTCCAACTCATAGCGACCTCACTGTACAGAATAGATCTTCTCTTTAAGGTTTCTGAGACTAGAGGAGACAACCTCGGCTTTTTCCCAAGGCGTTGGGTTTGAACTGCTGACTTGGCAGTTAGCAGCCCAATGTCGACCCCACTACACCATCCAATCTCCTTATCCAATACAAGGGTCCTTCAGTTTGAGGTCAGGCAAGGAGTTAGAGCTCTCCAAGAACTGTTTTCATCTCTGTTGTCATTTCTGTGACTTTAGACAAGTCACTTACCTGTCTCTCACTTTCCCCTGTTTACAAAATAAGGATAATGCAGCTATTTGGAAGGCAGTGTGAGTCACCCTGATTAAAGATGCTATTAAAGTGCCAGGTGCCATTCCACAAATAAATGAAAAAAGTAGCAAGAGGAGATCCTCATTCAATCATCCCTTGCCTTGTTTATCCCCCATTCTCTCTCAGCTCTCCCAGCACTAGGCAGGCACCTAGCCAAGTGGAAGGATGAATAAAACTAAGCAGATGATGATTAACCTTGGATTAAACTTCCTCCGTACAAAACAGTCATTGAAATATTCCTTTGCAACGTCCCCCACCTATTTCCTAGAACACATGATGATTTCCAGATCATTATTTTACCTTGCTTTTTAAATAGAACCTTTTTGAATCATATATAATCAATTGGAATGTTGGCAATGACCTTCAGAATGTCTGTGAACACAGTCCACTGGTTAGGAATACTGGGGAGTTATTAGATTTTGAATATTGCTAAAAACATATAAGTAATAATCCACTAATACAGTAAGTCAAGAGCAGATAACAATGTATCTTTTGCAGAACTCTAGACAGAATTAATAAATCAGTCTACTCTTTGTTCTCTGCTAAAGTCAAATAGATATGATATGCTACTGATATGTGTAAAAATTATTATTCTGAATGGTCAAAGTAGATGTTAAGAGAACTTGACATACAAATTCAATTGCATGACTATAATATAATAAAACTGAGTTTTAAAATTTTTATTATTTTTCTTTGTAACTTTAGTAAAGATGGTGGCATTCTCAGTAACAGACAGAATGAATGTCTATAACCCTTATTCTCTCTATCATCTATAGCAGCGATTTTTACCATCCTTCATTATCTTTGTATAAATGCACTCTTCACGTGTAGCGTATAAACCTTGATTTCAGGACCACATCTTTTATTTCTCAGGAGCCTTCACAACCCATAAAATGTTGAGCATCTGATAGAACCTCACATATAATGCAATAAAAGAAGGAAGGGAAAGAGGGAAGAAACTCTTAAGAGTTAAAAATCAAGGGCAGAAGAAAGGAAAGAGAGAGAAAGAATGAAAGAGAGAGAGAGAACCACTAGGCCAAAGAAATCCTGTTTTGTGACCAGCCACAAATATTAGAGAGCTTTGAAAAGTTCACATAAAATTTGAATTAAAGGATAATGGGATTTTTCCATGAACTTTTTGAAGTCCCCTTGTACTCATGAATTACAAAATAGATTTCTAACAGCATGCAATTTGTTTATAGGCCATTAAAAGAAAGTTCAGGAATTATCTAATGAATATGACAGTTAATAGTCAATCTGTGTAAATCCTGTTTATATAGCCATTTTTCCTCTGAATATTAGCTTGTGTGGGTACCATATTCTAGACCAGCCTATTATCTGTGTGTGTGTGTGTGTGTGTGTGTGGCAGGAAGAAAGGTGTGTTTGGCCTAAGTGTTTAGAAGAGATAACATGAACACATCCTCCAATTTTACCATCATATTTAGGTCCACTATTACTAAACATTTACTCTTTAGTCATAGTGGGGAAGAAAAATAGATTAGGTACCTCACTTTCTAGCATAGGTACAGTGTGGTCTGAAAAACGGTCCATCAACAATGAGGAGATACTAGACTGTCAGTGTGGAGTCTATTCCACTTAGTTGTAGGTAATGGAAGGAAGAAAGAATGGAGCCAAATTTTGAAAAACTTTGAATGAAGCAAAGGGATTTTTATTTTGCCAGTAAATAGAAGACTGTATAGGAAAAAATTGTAAGCAGGGATGTGATGTGATTAGCTTTGCTCTGAGAACTATAAATCAGGTTGCAGGGTAATGGGAAGACTGGAATAATGAGAGAAGGGTGTGATTCCCCTATCTGAGAGATTTGTACCGCTAAGGATGGCACATAAGGCCACTCTAGGAGAAGAAATGAGGTAAGCCATGGTAACAGAGAAGAAGGCAAAGACTGAGATATACCGATGAGACAAATTTTGTGAGGGATAACCTTTGTATATTTTTCCTTGTTCTCTGGGGATAATGATTTTCCTATTTTGAAATTCCCTCTGACCACTCCTAAACCTTCATTAAAATCTATTACCTGAGACAGCTTTGGGAATTCTGGTAGGTTAAGCACTGTACTACTAATTGCACGATTGACAGTTCAAACACTCCAGCTGCTCCTTGGAAGCCCTATATGGGGTTGCTATGACTCAGAACTGACTTGATGGTACTTAACAACAAGACAGCCTAGTTAGTGTCAGTGGTGCTTGGTGGACTGAGGTCAGTGTAAGGGACTTCCCATCATTCGCTTACACAGAAACCAATATGGCAATAATTAGAAGGAGAATGGAAATCTCTGATCTAAGAAATGATGAGCAGCAAGATGAGTGTTCGCTAAAGGAGAACTAAAATCAATCATGTAGACACCAGTAAGAAAAGAGGGTCTGTTTTCAGTATGAACTAACTCAGCAATTGATGAAAGAAAAATTCGGTTTATTACAGAGGCGGTGGTGGTGGTTATTGCTAAGTGCCTTCAAGTCTGTTCCGATTCATAGCAACCCTGTATAAGGTTTCTAAGAAGTGGCTGGTGAATTTGAACCTTGCAGTCCAGAGCATTATCCCACAGTGTCACACCAATAGTTGTTGTTGTTGTCAAGTGCCATCAAGTCAATTCCGACCCATAACAACCTTGTATAGGGTTTCCAAGGAGCAGCTGGTGAGCTTGAACCACTGACCTTGCAGCTCAAACGGCTTTGCAGTCTGATGCATTAACCCACAGCGCCACACCAGGACTTCACACCAGTAGTAGGTGACCTTTATTCCAGAAGTAGGGGCCGATCTAATAAAATAGGCACTACATATATGAAACTGACACTGAGGATGAAAGCATTTTAAATGTGCCTAATTCGCACACCTGCAAGTGTCCTCTAGTTATTAAAGAAACTCATTGGAATGTTGCAGAGCAGAAGTTAACAAACTACAACCTACAGGCCAGGCCAGAAAGAAAGTGTTTGTAAAGAAAGCTTTGTTGGAATACCACCACACCCTTCACTTGTGTATTGCCTGACTGCTTTTTGCAACAGAAATTTTGTGGCCAACAATGCCTAAAATAAGTATGTCTGGTTCATTATAGAAAACATTTTCTAACCTGTTACAGAGGAAGGAACAAAAGCATTTAACCCACACCCAGAAAACCTGAATCCAGTCTTAGCTCTATGACTTAATATGACTTTGGTGAAGACACTTAATGTTTCTGAGCCTAGCTTTTTATTTGTTTGCTTAAGTTTTTATTGTGAATTGAGCGATAGTTTACATGGAGGAATATAAGTTTTATACTCATTCTATTGTATTTGTTTCATTGTAATGATTATAAACGTATTCGTTTCATTGCAGTGATTACAATCCCATGCATGCTTCATCATTCAACAGTATTTGCTTCTATTCTCTCTGTTTTTGTTTTGTTTTGTTTTATTTGGATGTGCACCAAAACACTCAGGAATATACAATCATTCAAAGACCCAAGGGCACACCCTACAAGTCTGCTCCCGGGGCCGCCAGAACACATCCCCTTTCCCTCCATGAGTCTAGAGTCCTCAGCTGCTCCATCTCTCCATGTCATCATCTTTGCTTCTATCTCTGGCATCGCATCTTCTCTGGGTAGGGTCCCACACTCCACTTTCACTCTTCTCCCTTGATGGTCCCAGGGTCCTCCCCTCCAGGACTGTAAGTTTGACCACGCACCCCTTTTTGCTACAAAACTTGTACCTTTACAGTTGCGACAATTGCAATTATTCATGATAACAATTGTTGTTGTTAATGCCGTTGAGTCAGTTCCGACCCACAGCGACCCTGTATAGGAGATGCTGGTGAGCTTAAACCGCCAACCTTGCAGTTCAAACAGCTTTGCAGTCTGGCGCATTAACCCACAGTGCCACACTGTAACAATTTTTGTTGTTGTTGTTATGTGCCGTGGAGTCGGTTCCAACTCATAGCGACCCTGTACAGAGTTTCCAAGGCTGTAAATCTTTATGGGTGCAGAAAGCCTCATCTTTCTCCCACTGAACAGCTGGTAGTTTCAAACTGCTAACCTTCCGGTTCACAGCCCAATTCGTAACCACTAACAATTACTCACTTTTAAATCATAAGCGTCTTGTCCCCATCTCCTTTCACCAGACCTGTCTATAACAGGATAAAAACCACTCAGTGGGGATGCTACCTTCCCCTGCACACTCTGAATCTAAACTCCCTCTTGAAAACTTGTAAGCCAGTCTCTTCGTGCCTTTACAACATCCCCATTTTAGGTAGCCAATGTCTAAATTGCCCTTCCCTGTCAAACCTGTGTACAGAGGGGATGGGACTGATCCTTGCTGTAAACATTCTTTCCCTCTTGGTTGGTATTTTTAGTTACAACATCCATAAGTATAGGTCAAGTTCATCAGATTGTAGCAATTTACACTTGTTTTCTTGAAAATTTTTTTTTTTTTTATTTCATGTTTTCCTTCCTCTAGTCGGGCCATTGAAGCTAGGTCTGATGGGCACTATCTGCAAGTTTGGGCACCCTTGTGCATATCCCCTCACTTCATATCCGCTTCACTATCAGCTCTAGCCCTCCATGGCCATGTCCTTGTCCATGGGCTCAGGAGACCTCAGGTCTCACCATACTCCAGGTCGATGGGGGTCTATGTAACTTGGTCCGACTCAGCCCTGAGCCTAACTTTTTTAGTCTATAAAATGAAACTTTGTTAACTAACCTGTATGACAGGATTGTGATGAATTGATGAGTTGTGATGATGTGATGAATTGAACTGATGTAAGAAGGATTGGAAAAATATAAAGGCTTATGCAAGTGCATGCTCATTTTTCTATTTAACCATATTGGAGTGCTTAATAAGGAGACCTGGTGTTATAGAGTTACTTGTAGCGTTGCAAACCGCATGGTCATTGGTACAAACTTACCAGTGGCTCTGCGGGAGAAAGATGAAGCTGTTTACTCCCTTAAAGATCTACAGTCTCAGAAACGCTATAGAGTAGTCCTACTCTGCCCTATAGACTTCCTGTGCGTTGGAATTAGCAATGGTGGGTTGGATAGCATTGGAGTGTTTACCTTAGAAGTTATATTGTCCAAGGTTTTGGGGGTACATAAAGCGTTCATACAGTTATATGTCATTGTTGTTGTTAAGTGCTGTGAAGTTTGTTCTGACTCATAGCAACTCTATAGAGGGTTTCTGAGGAAATGCTGGTGAACTTGAACCACTGACCTTGTGGCTCAAACAGACCTTTCAGTACAGTGCATCAACCCTCAGTGCCATTCCAGGACTCCTATAAGTTATATTTGTTGTTGTTGTTAAGTGCCATTGAGTCAATTTCAACCCCTAGTGACCCTGTATAGGGTTTCCAAAGAGTAGCTGGTAAGCTTGAACCACTGACCTTGCAGTTCAAACAGCTTTGCAGTCTGGTGCATTAACCTCAGTGCCACACCAGGACTCCATACTGTTATACTGTTGTTGTTGTTAAGTGCCGTCGAGTCGATTCCGACCCATAGCGACCCTATATAGGGTTTCTGAGGAGCAGCTGGTTATATTTGTTTTTGTGTGTTATGTGCTGTGGAGTAGGTTCCGACTCATAGCGACCCTGTGTAGGGTTTCTGAGGCTGTAAATCTTTACGGGAGCAGAAAGCCTCATCTTTTTCCCGCGGAACAGCTGGTAGTTTTGAACTGCTGACTTTAATGTTTGCAGCTCAATTCGTAACCACTACGCTACCAGAGCTGGTTATATAGGAGGTTACAATTTACGAAGTGGTTGTGTTGTAAAATTTGATGGTGGATGAATGTGTAACTTGGAACTCATTGACCTCCAGACACAGAATCACAAAGAAGCTTTGCGGCATCATACCTTGACCTCTGACTGCAGGCACACTGTAGTTGTCTACATGCATTGTTTCCTGTATCACCTGTGTCTTTGCTCACAATAGCCTTAGGCTGGACACCCTCTTCTCGCACTATCTCGCCAATCTGTTTCATCTGAGTAAGTCTCTCTTGCACATGAGCTCAAGTGTCACCCCCCGGTAGGAATCTTTCTTTGGACCCCTTGTCATGAATGAGTCATTGTTTCTTAGTGTTTGTTTAATGCTGGTTGTATATCCTTGTTATGGGCTTTCCATGGTGTATTAAAATTAAGTCTTCTTTCTCAGAGAATTGTCTGATTCTCTTCAGCTACAAAGTTTTATAGGAAAGTAAAATTCTCTAAAACATGAAAATACATATTAGTAAGTCCATTACCTACATAATTAGCTGCTTCTGCCTTCCTGCATTTCAGGAGCTTAGGCATTACCTTCCCTATCCATTTTGGCAGTCTTCTTTCACTCATTTCCATTTATACTTACTGCTTTATCTGCAATACAAAATGATTGCAAAGCAAATTAGCAAATTTTGTAGAAGATTCAAAATTTCATAAGATCTAGTCCTGGTGTGGCACTGTAGGATAAGCACTGGAACATTGGTTGGTTTGAACCACAAGGTCAGCGGTTCAAACTCATCAAATGCTCCTCAGAAACCCTATACAGGGTTTCTATGAGTCATAACTGACTCAACAGCTCTAAAAACCTGGGGAGCATGGTGGCTCTATACATAAGCATTGCACTGTGAACCACAAGGTCGGTGTTATGAGCCCAATAGCTGCTCTGTAAGAGAAAGATGAGGCTTTTTGCTCCCGCATGTCTCCTACAAAGATGCTGTTGTTGTTGTTATGTGCCATCGAGTCGTTTCTGACTCATAGTGACCCTGTACAGGGTTTCCGAGGCTGTAAATCTTTATGGGAGCAGAAAGCCTCATCTTTCTCCCACGGAACAGCTGGTAGTTCCGAACTGCTGACTGTGAGGTTCACAGCCTGATTCGTAGATGTACAGCCTCAGAAACCCTATACAGGGTTGCTCTGAGTCAAAGCCAAATTGAGGGACTTAACAGCATCAACAATAAAAGTGGTAATGAAACAATGAAAACTGCTCAGAAAACACAGAAAATCTTTAAAAATGAAACTGTAGAAGACTTGAACTTGGTAAAAAGAAAATTAATGATGACAGAATAGTTGCTTCAAAAGAAAATCATTTAAATATCAAAAGATTCAGAGGAACCATTGAAAAATCTGATGAATCCCTCAAATATTTATTTAAAAATTACCATTTTCATGAAGATGATAAAGACAAATGAAAAGTAAAGAATTATTTCTTGCATCACATTGAGTAATCTTTCCTTGTTTTTCTTGTAATAATTAGCTCAGACTTACAATTGCAATATAAAATAAATGCATTTGTATAATTTTAAATTAAATTTTCTAACAAAACTTCTTTCTCATTATTAGCCATGGAATTCTCTCCTCATCACAGTACCCCATTTCCCTGTTCACAGCTGATTAACTGAACACAAACAACCTAATTTATGAAGGGCCAAGTCATTACTCCAGACGTTAAGAATAAAAGAACAAAAACATCTTTTGGGTTGGTATGATAGTTCGTTTTATATGTCAACTTGGCTAGGCTATTGTTCTTGTTAACGTCATAGTGACCCTGCACAGGGCTTCTGAGGAACGGCTTGTGGGTTTGAAGCATCAATCTTGCTGTTAGCAGTTCAGTGCTTATCCTACAGCAACACACCAGGATTCCTGGATAGGCTATTAAATAATCAAACACTAATCAAGGTGTTGCTGTCAAGGTATTTGTAGATAGAATTAATATTTACAATCAGTTGACTTTAAATAAATATGTGTAAAAACACAAGAAAAGGCAAGTGTGCAGAGACCAAAGTCTATTAGTGGTTACCAGGTGTGGTAAGGAGGGGGCTAGCAATGATGGAAAAATCACATTGATTAAGGATAGGGTTGCACAGCCAATTATTATTACTGCTGTTAATAAGTTGTATACTTATACAAGTTAGAAATTACAAAAATTGTATGATAGATATATTTACAATGACCAAAAAAAAAGTGAAACCATAGTTGTTGAGACTGCTTATATATAACCAAAAACCTTACAGAACTTGGTTCCTTGGTTTGGGAATTTAAGGTCATGAATTCAAAGAACATCCTGGTTAATAGACCTATTAACATGTTGACTGAATCTGTTCTGCCTTATAATACATTGCATAGTGCCTGGGGTCTTATAAGCTTATGAAGTCATCCAAGGCATGACAATTAATCTCTATTTACCTGTAACAACAAAGGAAGAAGGAGAATAAGGCGAAGGAGGAGGATATGTAATGTGTGGTTAATTGCCTCCATGAACAACTGCCTCCTTTGCCATGAGACAAGAACTTGATGGTGCCCAACTACTATTACTGAACATATTGATCAGCGATTCCATAGAGGACTTCTGGTCAAAAGGGGACTAATGTAGACAGAACTTCAAATTCACATGGACTCCAGACTTTCTGGGCCCCTGAAACCACTACCTTGAGATAACCTTTAAAATTTAAACAAAAAATATCCCCTGGATGCATCTTAAAACAAAAAAATAGTTTAGATAAACTAGTAAAAAAAAAAAAGTCTGCCTTGAACATTATTCTCATTTAAGAACTATAAGGAATTAAAGGAGTTCTGGTAGCGTAGTGGTTACGAATCGGGCTGCTAATCTCACGGTCAGCAGTATGAAACT
The DNA here is from genome assembly GCF_000296735.1 of Chrysochloris asiatica. Lineage (NCBI taxonomy): Eukaryota > Metazoa > Chordata > Mammalia > Afrosoricida > Chrysochloridae > Chrysochloris > Chrysochloris asiatica. Next base: position 26,396,336 of record NW_006408533.1, on the reverse strand, counting down.
ACCAGTTGTTCCGTGGGAGAAAGATGAGGCTTTCTACTCCCGTAAAGATTTACAGCCTCAGAAACCCTGTACAGGGTCTCAGTGAGATACAACTGACTCCATGGCACATAACAACAACAATAAGGAATTAAGGATCCCTGATAGTTTAGTGAATTATGGGTTGGACTGCTAACTACAAGGTCAATCTACCAGCTGCTCCAAGGGAGAAAGATGAGACTTTCTTCTCATATAAATATTTACTGCCTCAGAAACCCTATATAGGGTCACTATGAGTCAAAACCAAATCCATGAGATATAACCACCACCACCACCATCAGGAATCAAAGAGATAACAGTAACTTGAAAGATTAGATAGGAGGTAGATGGCAGACTAGACAGACCCATTACATGAACCCTCTACAACAAAGATATAAGAGAAATAATATAATAGAAACCGATGAAAATTCTGGCACCTTGAACTTCAGAATAAAGGTTAAAGAAATGGATGGAGTACTTGCTGAGAGGATAAGCCAAGCAGGGGTGGTGAGAGACTGGCTGATGAACAACTGGCCAGACACAACTAAACCATCTTGTGAGCAGCATTGGCAGTGGTGGGAGATCTGGAATTCATGTAGTGACAGAAAAGGTGTCATTTCTTCTTTTTCCCCATGCTCCCGTGGTGACAGGAAGTGTATCAGCCCCACCTTTATTCACTCCCAAGGCAGACCCTGCTCTCCAGGAGATCGGAACCCAGTGGTTGGGAGTCATGTCAGTGTGAGGTGGTGGCCAGCTGCATCACTTTGGTGTGCCATTTTGGGACCTATATTCAGGTGGGCTCAACTGCAGACCTATAAATCCAATAGAGCCACCAAAGTAGCATTTACCGTCATGCTGCCCCCAGATTCCCTGTGGTCCTGAAAGACATTAAACCAGCTCCATCAAAAGACCCATGAACTACTTCCAGATTGAGTGCCCTGAACATAGGAACATAGAACAATAGGAATTCCTTCTAGGGCCAGGAAGTATGCTGTCACTTTCCTTCTACAACTACCTTGTGAGCTCCTTGAATTGCAGGAGCCATCTACAGATTTCCCCCCTCCAGATCCAACAACTGCACTGCTTTCACAAATATGACAACCTCACAATGCCACAGAGACAACAGATAATTTTAGCTCACTCAAAGGAACAAGAGAGAATGGCCCAAACAAATGACTAAGATGCAGAGCCAGAAGACATTTCTGAGGAAGAAAAGGTAATAAAACTAACTGAAGAAGAAGTCAAAAGAATGATAATTCGTTTGAAAGATAAAGGAAAACAAGGAGAACACAATTTCTTAGAGGAATTCAGGAAAACACTACAAAAACAAACAGACAAAATAAATGCAAATTTTGAAACAATGCAAAACCTGCAATGAACAACATTCTTATCAATGGAGACAAGATTGAAGTTGTCAAGGACTTCATTCTTCTTGGATCAACTATCAAACACTCACTGAAACAGCAGTCAAGGATCAAGCGACATATTGCATTAGGCAAATCTGCTGCACAAGACATTTTGGAAGTGTTGAAGAGCAAAGATGTGAGTTTGAGGACTAAGGTGCACTTGACTCAAGCCATGGTATTTTCAATAACCTCATATGGATGTGAAAGCTGGACAGTGAATAAGGATGACCATAGAAGAATTGATGCTTTTGAGTTATGGTGTTGGAGGGGACTATTGAAAGTGCCATGGACTGCCAAAAGAACTAATAGATCCATTTTGGAAGAAGTACAGACAGAGTGCTCCTTGGAGGCCAAGATGGACAAATTTCATTTTTCATTTTTCATACTTCGGACATATTGTCAGGAGGAACCAGTCGCTGGACAAGGATATCATGTTTGGTAAGATGGAGGGTCAGAGAAAAAGAGGAAGACCCCCAATGAGATGGATTGGCCAAGTGGCAGCATCAATGGACTCAAGCGTGGCAACTGTAGTGAGGTTGGCCCAGGATTGGGCAGTGTTTCATTCTGCTGTGCATAAGGTCACTATGGGTTGGTACTGACTCAATGGCACCTAACAACAACAACAACAACACAGAAATGGACAATACATTGAAAAGGCAAAGGAGTAATATGAAGTCATGAAAGCCCGAGTTAGTGATCTGGAAGAGAAATCTTTCAATACAAACATGTTAGAAAAACAATCAGAAGAAAGAATGAAAAAATTCAAAGAAAGCCTAAGAGTTATGTGGGACACCAAGAAAATGTTTACAAAAAGATTAAATGGGAAACAGGAGGCAGCGAGTTATGTTAATGGGGGAAGCAACTAATGAGAGGGTGAGAATGGCTGCACAACTCAAAGAATGTCATCAGTGTCACTGAATTGTTCAAGCAGAAATTGTTGAATAGGCATGTTTTGCTGTGTGCATTATCTACAAAATAAAAAAATTTTAAAACAGAAACATTGAGGAAGATTACTCTTGAAATATGGGTGTCATTTAGCAAATTGAAAGGTCTCCAAAGCAAAAACTGAAGTTTTCCAAAGAAAAATAAAGTTTACCCCAAGACTGCAACATCAAATCTTGCCAAGTTTTCAGACTGTGAATATATACATATATCTCCTTTTAGTTCTGTTTCTTTGGAAAGCCTACCTGATACAGTTGCCCAGACAAAATCATCTAAATAGGAACAATCTACGCCCAGACGTCTGGCCACATGGAGCATCAAAACAACAAAAGAAATGTCCTCAGGGATGTCAGATTAAAGCAGCAGTAGTAAGCAGTGAGAGAAAAGAAATGCACCATCCTTTGTCTTGACATCTAGCCACATTTCTGTCCTGGATGCACTTTTCCCCAATTCGTAAAGTCAATTTTTCTTTTGATTTCCCAGAACAGAGTTTCTATCATAACTTACAGAGTCTGAACCAAGTAAGATGGCTTTCTTCCAGTCACTGGTCCCTCTTTAGCCATGTTCTCCCCAGAAAGTCAAAGGAATATGGCTACCTGGAGTCTGTGTTTCCCAGAACCACCTGCATAGATCTCTTCTTTGTTCTGTCCTCCCAGCATCCTTCCAATTCACTAATGTGCACATATCCCCTGGGCCCATAGCTAAGGCTATGACAGGAGTGTGAGAAAAACTTCTTGTCCCATACTGGGACACTTACTCATGTCCATTGAAAATTCTTCCCAGTATGGAACTGACCTTGGATGGGAAGAAATCGGGCATGGCCTTGGACCAGGGGTATACTCCGACCTGTCATTCTAGGCTATTATGAAGATATAGTAGCCAAGGAGGGAGAATAGACTGTATTAGATTTAACAATTCATTAGCTTGATGTATAACTGTTAATATATAGACATATGGCATGCAAATCTACATTTTTACTCTTCCGTAGACCCTGCAAATGTTAGGGGCAGTCCTGACACAGTGTGATGAAAAATAACTCCAGTTCAACCATATTGAAGTATAGCTTATGGTCCTGTGCAAGCTTAAAAGTTGTATTTCATGAAAGATGCTGAATTTTGTGAACTATCTTTCCAGAAGGAATGGAATTCCTCTGTGCTTTAACAGATGTGTATAAGGTATAGAAAGATCCTGAGCAGAGGAAAACCAAGCAGATAATTCAGTCCCTTGTATGTAATGAAAGAGTCCTAGTATGGCACTGGAGGTTAATGTGGTAGACTGCAAGGTTGGTATGAACCGCAAGGTCTGAGGTTCAATCTCCCAGCCGCTCCTAGAAAACCCTATGCAGGTTCCCTATGAGTCAGAATCGATTTGACTGCACATAACAACAACAATATAGTAAATATCTCTTGACAGAATAATCAATGAATGTTGCTTGACACTTTGAAATATTAACTAATCCCACAATCCTTAATCATGGCCTGGCACTATGAAACCTAAAAGTCTATTAAAGTATGCTTACCAGTAGAATTGATGGCAATTATCAACAATAGCAACATAATCTGTACTTATTAATTTTGCCTGGTTTAAGCTATATCTGTATGAAAATATAAGGAGACTGGTGACACTGTAGGATAAGCACTGGATTTATAACCACAAGGTCAGCAGTTCAAATCCATCATCTGCTCCATAGAAGAAAGATGAGGCTGTCTGTTCCAATAAGGATTTACAATCTTGGAAACCCTACATAGG
>NW_006408533.1:26390026-26391359 GCF_000296735.1 Chrysochloris asiatica | reverse complement strand
AGTCAAGTTAAATTTATTGACTAAGTTAAATTCACTTAGTTAAATTCACAAGCTAAATTTAACTAAGTTAAATTCACTTAGTTAAATTTCACTTAGTCAAGACTTAAAATGCCAACTGAATGAATATTTTTATAATAGTCTATTTCAATAAAAAGGACTACTATCCTTTTAAATGTTTCAGATCCATTTACAAAGTTCATAAGAATAAAATCATTAAAATAAATAAGTAGAAGCAATACAAGACTGTTAGCTTAGAAAGACATATACTTCAGATCATTTGGCTTATCCTCCAATCCTGTCATTTTACAGAAAGCAAAGTTTAATGTAAATGAGGTAAAGCAACTGACCCAAAGTAAGAACAGCTTAGAACTGACAAGTCTTGCTATAGGTTTTATCCATCAATAAATTTCACAACTTTATTTTAAAACACTTGTTTTTCAGATTTAAGAACAAAACTTGCAAATAAAAATAAATCCTAAGACACTAAAAATATTTTGAGCAGGCTGGAAGTCAGTTTTTTTTGCTAAGTGACATTTCAACTAATATACCTTCACTTGTCTAATTTCTGCAAACATTAAGCATAAAAACTTTTCCCCAGATGAATCTTCTGCTTAAGTGTTTACAGCTAACTTTAAATATCTTCCCAAATTAGTACACTAAGATTATGCCTCCTATTTACTTGACTAGCACTGACTTTATTTTATTTATTCAGTCAGGATTTTTCAGCAATTGGTATACACATTTAGGGAAATATTTCTTTGTCAATAATAACCCAGCTTGTAAGTCCGTCTTCTGCCTATAACTGATTGGAATACCTAAAATGGGGCTACAGCGTACCCAGTGAATGAGGCTTCCTGTGGAGCCATTGCAATACATAAAACTATAGGTAGAAACTTGAACCACATCCAGATCTCCAGAGATGAGAAGTTTCCACTTGAAAGGACGAGCAGACCAGCCTGGAGCGGCTAGAAGAACAGAAGATACTTCTTGAAAGAAAGACCTACAGGAAAAATACAAAACAATAGAGGCAGATGGACTGGTTCTACAAGAACAAATGAATCGCTTCCACCGGAAGCATCAAGGCAAGTGGTAGGGTCCCCTCAATGCAAACCCCCTTCCAAGACTAAGACTCAATGGAAATGCACGCTCTGATTGGTGACCACACGCATCACGGATAAGGGGAAGTGGGGTAACAGCAGCAATGAAGCAGCAAGCTAAGCCCTACAATGTTCAGTGGGCTTCTGTGGACCCAGTTGGGGACCTGGTTGGCAAACAGTGTAAGGAGACCTGAGGACTCTTGGGCCCAGAGTCAGTGGCATGGCCACGGAGGACT
>NW_006408533.1:26385112-26388987 GCF_000296735.1 Chrysochloris asiatica | reverse complement strand
TGAATAGCCAATTCATTGAAAGGGAAGTTTCCATGGGGTGTGACCTGCATCTATATAAAAGTTCTGGCAAAACCTGCTCTTCTTCTTGATCCTGTATTCAATTCTGTTATTTCTGAGTCATCTTTTGACCTCCAATTTTGGATTTGCCAGCTTTTTCTCACACTGTATAGGGGTTCTTTAGTTCCTATGGAGGGTTTCAGAAGAACAGTTAGATATGCATAGAGAGATTTCTTTAAAAGAAATGGCTCACACGATTGTAAGATTGGTGTGTCCCATATTCATGGTCAGTGGCAGCCAGGAGACTCTCCTGATTCATGTGGTGGTTGTTGTTGTTAAGTGCCATGGAGTTGGTTCCATCCCATAAAGACCCTGTATAGGGTTTCTGAGGAGCAGCTGGTGAGCTTGAACTGCCAATCTTGTGGATCAAACAGACTTTAAAGTTCAACACATTAATCCATAGCACACACCAGGACTCAACCCCAAACCTGCAGGCTGTATGTTTATATACTATGTATGCTTTGGTTTTGCTCCTGTGGAGTACCCAGCCTATGACTAGGGAATGCAAGATTTCCAGAGCAGAAACTAAGAAAGTTCTAGAGAATCTAAGATGAGTTGATCGCCCTAAAACAAGCTGAAAAGATGTAAACCTCAAACAAGCTATAGAAAAAAACAGTCAACAGTAGGAAAAACAGAGACAATATGCAAAAAAACAAAAACAAAAACAGAGAGAAGCAGAGAAGAGATGATGATAGAGTATGGAAGAGCATACTGGTGGCCTGCCAGTCTTCCGAAGTGTGCTCAAAATCAGTTTCATTGATGGTGTGATTGTTGTTGATAGTAAATGCTGTCTAGTGGTTCTGACTCAGAACAACTTGTATAGGATTTCTGAGCAGTAGTAGTGGGTTTGAACTGCTAGCCTTGAGGTCAGCAGTAAATTGAAAGTCCATTGCTTATCCGAAGTGCCAAACCAGTACTCCAAAAGTATTCTAGTCAATGGTAAATACTTCATATATATTCCAAATATAATTTTAATGATTATTGGCATCTTCCAAGAAGCTCTATTACCCCTTGTTTATAGTTAAAGATGGTAAAAAAAACAATACATTAAAAAGTAATTATTTTGTACTCATGGAGACATTTAGTCAGGTTTCAAAGACACTGCTCCCACTCCTGGCTTCAGTGCTTCTGATGGTCAGAGGAAGCCTAAGACCAGAAAGACTTCATCAAGTCTACACAATGATCTAGGCCTGCCCTTTACTAACGTCTCTCCTTGTACTATTTACAAGTCGAGTTCCCCAGCTACTGTTCTGGTTCTGGTCAATTAGTTGGGTGTGAAAGCTGGTTGGTTTTAAATCTCTAGTTCTTACGAAAGACAAAATAAGTTTTTTCTCAAAATGATAAGCACATATGAAAATATGCAAGTTCAAAAACTAGGATTGTTGTTGTCTGTTGTTAAGTGTCATCAAGTTGGTTATGACTCATAGCGACCCTGTATAGGGTTTCCAAGAGCGGCTGTTGAGTTTGAAACTCTAACCTTGCAGTCAGTGTTTATCCACACTAGGATATTTTTCCTGATTATTCCTAAAAACCAAAATCACACAGAAATAGAAAATAATAAATCATCACCCATACAATTATTGACTGTTTTGATTGCATTTTATTTTTGGAATATATTCTATAATTATTTATGATTCTTTATATGCTCCTTGTAACTTGAAGTAGAATACTTTCATAAAAATTGTTTAGAAATCATAAGAAAATTATTTTCTTTTATTACAGATAGCATAGCTCAGTTTGGGCCCAACTACTAACCTAAAGATTAGTGGTTGAAATCCACCTACAGTACCATGGAGTCCTGATGTGGTACTGTAGGATAAAGCACTGGGCCGCAAGGTCAGTTTGAACCACAAGGTCAGTATTTCAAATTCACCAGCTGCTCCTTGGAAACCCTATACAGGGTCACTATGAGTTGGAACTGACTCAACGACACTTAACAACAACAAGCTGTATCATGGAAGATTGTCCTGTTGATCTGCTTCTATTAAGACTATAACCAAGAAAACCCTTTGGAGCAGTTGATTTCTATAAACATATTGGATCACCATGAATTTGAATCAACTCAACAGCAACTAAAAAAAAGTTTTCAGTGCATTTGATTTCCATTTATGTATTTCGCAACACAGGTTACACTAAATTATCTCTGTAAATTGGAAATTTCCACCGTAGTTTCATCTTTGCAATATAAATTCTCTTGGGCAATGGAGGTGATCTATGTCACAAATTTTTCTCAAGAAAAAATTCTAAAAATGTATATGTTTCATCTGCAACACACTAGATTTGTGTTATTGATGCTGTAAGGTGCCATTGAGTAGGTGTCAACTCATAGAGACTCTACACACAATAGAATGAAATACTGCCTGATCCTGAGCCATCCCCACAAGTTTTTTTGTTTTTCTTTTTTTTTTCCGGTCTATTGTTAGAGCCCCTGTGTCAAACCATCTCATTTGGTGTCTGTCTTCTTTTCAATGACCCCCTACTTTATCAAACATGATGTCCTTTTCCAGAGACAGGTCTCTCCTGACAACATAACCAGTGTACACAGGACGAAGTCTTACCATTTTCAGTTCCATGGGGAAATCTGTCTCTACTTCTTCCAACAAAGATTTGCTGGTTCTTCTGAAGTCCATAGTACTTTAGCTATTCCTCATCAGCACCATAATTCAAATGCATCAATTCTTCTATTGTCTTGGCTATTCATTGTCCAGCTTTCACATGCATAGGAGGTATTGAAAATACCATGTGTGGTATCCTAGAATAAGTTCTTGACCATAAGGTCAGTTTGAACCACAAGGTTGGCAGTTCAAACTCACCGGCCACTATGAGGAAACCCTATACTGGGTCACTATGAGTCATAACTGACTTGATAGCACTTAACAACAACAACATGGCTTTGGCTAGGCACACCCTAGTACTCAAAGTGTCATCTTTGCTCTTTAACACTTTAAAGAGGTCTTTAACAGCAAATGTGCCTAATTCAATACATCATTTGATTTCTTGACAATTACTTCGAGAAGTATTGATTGTGGATGGAAGCAAAAAGAAATTATTGACAATTTTGTTCTTTTCTCCATCTATAATGATGTTGTTTATTGGTCCAGTTGTGAAATTTTTATTTTTTCTACAATGAGGTAAAATCCATACTGAAGGCTGCAGTCTTTATCTTCATCAGTAAGTGCTTCATGTCCTCTTCACTTTCAGCAAGCAAGATTGTATTATCTACATATCAAAGGTAGTTAATGACTCTTCTTCCAATCCTGAAACCAACTTCTCTGATAACTTGCTCAGCTTATAGATTGAATAAGTATAGTGAAAGGATATAACACGGAAGCAAACTTTCCTGCTTTAAAACATTCAGTATCCCCTTGTTCTTTTTGAAATATTATCTCTTGATCTATGTACAGTTTCCTTATGAGCACAATTAAGTGTTCTAGAACATGCATTCTTCACAATGTTATCCATAGTTTATTATGCTCCATACAGTTGAATGCCTTTGCAGATTCAATAAAGTACAAGTAAACATCTTTCTGGCATTCTTTACTTTCAGCTAAGGTAAATTTAACATCAGCAATGATGTCCCTAAGGAGCTCTGGTAGCGTAGTGGTTACGAATCGGGCTGTGAACCTCAGGGACAGCAGTTCGAAACTACCAGCTGTTCCATGGGAGAAAGCCTCGTCTTTCTGCTCCCGTAAAGATTTACAGCCTTGGAAACTCTGTGCAGGGTCACTATGAGTCGGAACCGACTCCACAGCACATAACAACAACAACAATGATGTCCCTAGTTTCATGTCCTCTTCTGAATCCAGCTTCAGTTTCTG
>NW_006408533.1:26370658-26383382 GCF_000296735.1 Chrysochloris asiatica | reverse complement strand
GACTCTATGGCACCTAAGAACAACAACAATTTATATATTGAAGTCGTAACCCAATAGCCTAAACATGACCTTGTTTAGAAATAGGTTCTTTATTTGAAAATGTTGTCAGTTAAATTAACAAAGTCATCCCTGAATAGAGTGGCTCCTAACCCTTCTAGTGGTGTCTTATAAAAGGGTCAATACAGGCAGACCAAGTCAGTCAGGGGAAATGCTATGTAAATATTTAAGAACAAAGGAACAGCAACAAACAGAAAGCACTACCAAATGCTGGAAGAGACAAAGGAAGACCTACTCCTAAGGTGGACAGAAATGTATTGTCTCATTGTTAGCCTCCAAAACAATGAGACAATACATTTCTTCCTTTAAAGTCAACCATTTTTTGATCATTTGTTAGGGCAGCCCTAGGAAACTAAGACACGGCCCAGCTGTCATCTATATAGCTGAATTAGGTCTTTCTTCACTATTACACCAGTCTATATCTTTTCCTCTGAGTCTCAGTATTCCTTTCTAATTATCTTAAATTTATATGATAAAATAATGTATTAGTCTAGTGACTGATAATAGCTCAGAATGTCACCTATTTTAGAAAATATTTTTCTTCTAGCTTGGACTCTCTAATTATCTCTCAAATATGTAAGCACTTACCCTGTATAAAACAGTCGGTTAGGTATTGTACATGAAATTAATTCTCTCAAGAAGCCTATTAACTAGTTGAGTGAAAACACTATAATACAAAATGTTGAGTAGAAATAAATTATCTAAATAGCATATATAGACAAAAATAGATTTATCCAAAAAAAGCAGTGAATCATTAATTTTCTAGTTATTTTCATAAATTCCTGGTGGTAGTTATGTGTCATAGAGTCAATTCTGACTCACAGTGACCCTGTACAGGATTTCTGAGGCTGAAGATTTTTATGGGAACAGAAAGCCTCATCTTAATCCTGTGGAACAGCTGGTTGTTTGAACTGCCACCCTTGAGGTTAGCAAACCTATTCATAACCACTACACTCCTAGAGTGCCTTACAATCTACTTGTTGTTGTTGTTAGGTGCCATACTTGGCTTCAAAACAGAAAGAGTTTATTAAAAGTTTTGCATTCAATTAGCTATTCATTAGGAACAACAAAAAAAGCAATACATTATTATATAAGCATTTCCTACACTCCCTTCATTGTCAACTAAAGAAGGTTTTGCCCTTAAACTTGAAGTTTTAATTTCACCTAAGGAAGATTCTGCCTTGTCAGATGTGGTCTTACTACGTTGTTGTTGTTAAGTGCCGTTGAGTCAATTCCGACCCAGAGTGACCTTGTATAGGGTTTCCAAGGAGCAGCTGGTGAGCTTGAACTGCCAACTTTGCAGTTCAAACAGCTTTGCAGTCTGACATATTAACCCACAGAGCCACACCACGACTTACTATGTTGTTGTTAGGTGCCATCGAGTCGGTACCGACCCATAGCGACTTATGCACAGCAGAAAGAAACACTCCCTGATCCTGGGTCAACCTCACTACTGTTGCCATGCTTGAGTCCATCGATGCTGCCACTTGGCCAATCCATCTCGTTAGGTGTCTTCCTTTTTTTCTCTGACCCTCCACCTAACCAAACATGATATCCTTCTCCAGTGACTGGTCCCTCCTGACAATATGTCCAAAGTATGAGAGACAATGTTTGTCCATCTTAGCTTCCAAGGAGCATACTGACTGTACTTCTTTCAAAATGGATCTGTTGGTTCTTTTGGCAGCCCATGGTACTTTCAATATTCTCCTCCAACACCATAACTCAAAAGCATCAATTCTTATTCTTCCTTATTCACTGTCCAGCTTTTGCATGCATATGAGGAGTTACTATAGGTGGACAATAAAGAGAAGTAGATGAAGAGAATACAGAGATTGGGGTTGAAAAAAGTACAGTTTGAGAAATTTGGAAGAGGTACAAGAGTTGCTGTCTTCTTTGAGGGAGTCTAATTGCATTTCAAAATGTATTGCTATGATATTTGCATTTTCTTAGTGGGTTAGAGAAATACATATAAAAATATTGAATTATTCTGTAGGTATTTTTGGTTTAGGGGTTCTGTTAACAATGACACCACTTCAAGACTGAACACAGGAATCATGGATTCCGCTCTGGTAGCATAGTGGTTTCGAATCAGACTGCGAACCGCAAGGTCAGCAGTTCGAAACTACCAGCTGTTCCTCAGGAGAAAGATGAGGCTTTCTGCTCCCGTAAAGATTTACAGCCTGGGAAACCCTGTACAGGGTCACTATGAGTCGGAACTGACTCCGTGGCACATAACAACAACAACATGCATTCACTCATCATGAATATGTGTCAAGCTCCCTGTAAAGCTTTGGGTCTACAGTGGTGTTGAAAAAAAGAGGCAATGCCCGACCTCAGTAAGTACAATGGTATCTAGTTCTCTTGAAATGGGAAGCATCTGATTAAGAAAAGAGTGAAGGGGAATCACTGTAAAACTCTTGTTGTTGTTTTAGGTGCCATCAAGGTGACTGCAACTCATGACACCCTATACACAAGAGAACAAAACATTGCCTAGTCCTGAGCCATCCTCATAATAGTTATTACGCTTCAGCCCATTGCTTCTGCCACTATGCCACTCCATCTTGTTGGGGTCTTTCTCTTTTTCTCTCACCCTCCACTTTATTCTGAAGTATGAGAAACAAAGTCTTTCCAAACTGGCTGTACTTCTTCGAATACGGACCTGTTTGTTCTTCTTGTAGTCCATGGTACTTTTAATGTTCTTCTCAACACCACAATTCAAATGCATCAACTCTTCTACAGTCATCCTTATTCATTGTCCAACTTTCACAACCATATGAGGCAATTGAAAATTCCATGACTTGGGTCAGACACACCTTGGTCCTCAAACTGATATCTTTGCTCTTCAACACTTCAAAGAAATCTTGTGCAACACATTTGTCTAATGCAATTGTCATGCTATTTCTTGACTGCTGATGCTTCCATGAGGATTGATTGTGGATCCAAGCAAAATAAAGTGTTTGGCACCATCAATCTTTTCTCTATTCATCATGATGTTATTTATTGATCCATTTGTGAGAATATTGTTTTCTTTGCATTTAAGCTACAAACCAGAACAAAAATTTTGTCTTTAATTTTCAAAAGTAAGTATTTTTTTAGCCCTCTTCACTTCCAACAAGTAAGGCTGTATCGTATATGCATACACAGGTTATTAATGAGTCTTCTTCCAATCCTGATGTCCTGTTCTTTTTCATAAAATCCAGCTTCTCAGATTATTTGCTCAGCATACAGATTAAATCAGTATGGTGAAAGAATACAACTCTGGCATATATCTTTTTCCTGATTTTAAGTTATTCAATATCCCTGTGTTTTCTCAAATGACTGCTTCTTGATCTATGTACAGGTTCCTCATGAATAAAATTAAGTGTTCTGGAGTCTGCATTCTTTGCAATGTTATCCATATTTGTAATGATCTGCATAGTCAAATGCTTTTACACAGTCAATAAAGCACAAGTAAACAACTTTCTAGTATTCTCTGCTTTCAGTAAAGATCCATTTGATGTCATCAGTAATATCATTCTACATCCTTTTCTGAATCCAGCTTGAATTTTATGTAGTTCCCTGTTAATATAGTGTTGAAATAGTTTTTTAAATTATCTTTAGCAAAAATTTACTTTCACGTGATATTAATGATATATTGTTTCATGATTTATGCATTCCATTGGGCCACCTCTCTTTGGAATGGGCAAAATTATGGATCTTTTCTAATCACTTTGCCAGGTAGCTACCTTTCAAGTTTCTTGTCATGGATGAGTTAGCTCCTCCAGTGCTTCATCAGTTTGCTGAAATATTTCAACTTATATTCTACTAGTTCCTGGGGTCTTGGTTTTTACCAATGCCCTCAGTACAGTTTGGACTTCTTCCTTCAGTACCATAAGTTCTTGATCATATGCTACCTCTGAAATGGCTGAACATTGACAATTTCTTTTTGGTATATTTATTTTGTGTATATTTTACATCTTCATTCCATGCTTTCTGCATCATTCAATGTTTTGCCCATAGAATCCTTCATTATTTCAAGTCGAGGCTTGAATTTTTTCTTCCGTTCTTTCAGTTTGGGAAATGCTGAGCATGTTCTTTCCTTTTAGTTTTCTAATTTCAGATCTTTGCACATTTTACTTTTAATACTTGACTTTGTCTTCTCAAGCTTCCTTTTGACATTTTATGTTCAGCTCTTTGACATAATCATGGTTTCCATTCTCTTTAGCATTGAAAGAGCAAATTTGTGCTGGAGAGCAAATTTCAGTCTCTTCTGACATCTATTCTAATCTTTTGTTTCCTTCCTTTCTTTTTAATGACCTCATCCTTTCTTCCTGTATGATATTCTTGATGCCATCTCACAATTATCCGGGTCTTCAGTCATTAGGTTCTAATGCATCATGTCTGTTCTTGAGATGGTCGGTAAATTCAGGTTTAAAATCAGGAAAGGTTTACTCCATGATTGTATCCTTTCACCATACTTATCCAATCTTTATGCTGAGCAAATAATACAACAAGCTGGATGATATGAAGAACAACATGGCATCAGGATTGTAGGAATACTCATTAAGATCTCTTATAGCTTGGTCATATTATCAGGAGGGACCAGTCCCTGGAGAAAGACATTGATAAGTGGAAAGGAAGAGAAAAGAGGGAGACCCCAATGAAATGGATTGGCACAGCAACAGCAACAATGGGTTCAAGTGTCACAGCAATTGTAAGTATGGCACAGGACTGATCAGTGTTTCATTCTGTTGTTCACAGGGTCGCTATGAGTTGGAATTGACTCGACAGCACTTAACAACAACAAATGTTCAATGCCATATTTTGAGTCTCGTGGACTTGTTTTAATTTTCTTCAGTCTCATCCTGAACTTGCATATGTACAATTTCCATTCTGTCCCACAGTAGACACCTTGACTTGTTTTGGCTGATGATAATGAGCTTTTCTACTCTCTTCCCACAGTTGTAGTCAATTTGATTCTTGTGTATTCCTTCTGGTTGGGTCCATGTGTATAGTTGCTTTTTCTATTGTATTAAAAGGTATTTCCAAAGAAGAAGTCTTGCAAAATTCTATCATGCAATGTCCAACATCATTTCTACCAGCAAGACCATATTTTCCAGTCACTAATCCTTCCTCTTTTTTTTCAATCTTTCCATTGTCATCACTGATAATTATTAATATATTTTGATTGCATGTTTGATTAATTTTTGACTGCAGAAGTTTGTAGAATTCTGCAATTCCATCATCACTGACTTTAATGGCTGGTGAGTACATTTTTAAAATAGTGCTATTAGCTGGTTTTCATTGTAGGTATATAGATATTATCCTATCACTGACAGGATTGTATTTCAAGATAGATCTTGATATGTTCTTTTGACAATGAATGCAATGTCAGTTCTCTTTAATTTGTCATTCTAGGCATAGTAAATCATATGATTGTCCGATTCAAAATGTCTATTACCAGTCCATATCAGTTCACTAATGATGAATGTAGGAAAATTAGAAGTTGTCATGCTTTATACATTCTATTTTCTGATTACTAAGGGACATTTGCAGCTATTTCTCTTCATTTTGAATGTTCCCCATCAGCAACTCAAGGTCCTGAAAGCTATACTCCATTCACGTCATCATGGTGAACTTTACTTTGAGGAGGCAGCTCTTCCCCAGCCATATTTTGAGTGCTTTCCAACCTGATGGGCCCATCTCCTGGCACTATATCTGACAATGTTCTTTTGCTATCAAGGTTTTCAGTGGCTAAACATTCAGAATTAGTTGACCTCTCCTTCTTCCTCATCTGTCTTAGTCTGGAAGCTCAGATGAAACCTGTCCACCATGGGTGACTCTGCTGGTATTTAAAATATTGATGTGATAGCTTTGAGAATCACAGCAACACACAAGCCACCACAATACAACTGACAGACTAGTGGTGGCAACTGGGAAGTATTGAAAGGAAAAATACTTTAATCAGCAAGTTTGCCAATGCCCCTCATATTATACTATGAAACCAGCAATGTATGTCCTATAAAATTAATAGGGTCACCTTTATAAGCCATTTATCAAGTGTGCATTATGTGTCAGAAATACACTAAGCACTTTTCTTGAGCATTGTCATTTCATTCCCATTAGCAGCACTTTCTGAAGATAACAGTATCTTCAGAAAATTAGTAAGTTGCAGAGTGATTGACCCTGTAGTAGTCATTTGCTTAACCACTGTAATCTTCTATTTCATCTGTATTTGATTCTATTTTTGGCCCAAATATGGTATAGCTCTCTTTTCATCCTTATAAATGAAGAAAAGCTTGTAGAACTATTTTCAACTCTGGATTATCACCTTTTTCTCCAACTTTACAATGAAACAAATTTTTAATGAAATTGGAACATCTGAAAACATTTGAAGCCCCATATCTTGTTTAGAGTGCATCTAATCCTAATTTCCATTACCAAACATTTTACATTCATTTTAATTTAAAATATATATTATACCGTTTAAGATAAGCATGTCACAGTAAAGAAGACAAGTCAGTAATTATTGGTTGAAAAATTAAGATAGCAAGAAATGAAGTAACTTGCCACTCATCTTTAGACACATAAGTAGCATAGTCCAGGTCTTTGTATCCTAGTCTAGTCTTCTTCCCATATTCCACACACCAAGTTCAAGGTCAGCTCTTGCATGAGCCAACACTTGCATGTACCATCCAACCTATTTATCTAAAATATTATTCCAATACTATTCTCCCTTCATTGCATTGACCAAATGCTTTGTCTTTGCCACAAACTCCACAAGAAGTCTAGAGTGAGAGCTGAAGAAAGTTTGGTGGCTGAACTACCTTCTTCAAAACTGTTGTGCCTTAATGATGCTGCCCATTGAGAGAGTGGGTGTTCCCGTCTCCTTCCTCCCCAAAGTTACACTAGGGCCATAAAAGCAATTACTGTTTGAATAGGGTTGAAAATAGCAATTTTAAATGATTAAAAAAGGGAATCATTTTTAAAAATAATTACTATAATTATTATTTTTTTTTTATTTGAGAGGAAGAAAGAGATAAATATATTGTGAATCAATAGAAGCCTTGGCCCATGGTCTCGAAGCCTTATTTTTCTGGGAGTTGTTTATTCCCTGAGTCCTCCCTCAGAGGAAAGAATAGTAATTATTGCTTAATTATAGCTGAAATGAATTTTTTCCAGTTCTGAAGCAAGATGATTCATAGCTCTTTATTTACAAAGAAACGTCTTTGGAAAGAAAATATGTCTTAAGAACTAAAGAGGATCAAGATTTCCATTTGGGATGGCAACAAGTGCACCGCTCCTCTCAGTGACAACAAGACATTGCCTTTTGACTCTTAGTTTTGCCAGTAGGTGAGTTTCTAACCAATGAGGACTATAGGCAAGGGATTAAATTCCTGCTCCACTTTGCAGGGACTGCCCTTCTGCTTCTCATGAGACAAGGAGAAATATCTCCAGAGGAAACTACTTGACTCATGATACTTGCAGCTGAGTCACTGTTATGGGGCTGTAACTATTCTTGCTGAAAGCGAGTATCCATCAAGGTATATCTGATACACAGTAAACCTCAGTTTTTTCAACTGATATCTTCTGCTCCTCCAAGAACCTGAACTTACCCCCATTAACTATGTATTCTCTAATTCCCAACTCCACTTGGTCTTCTAGCCCCCAGCCTCATCAGGAAGATTTCAATTTCAGTCAGTCTCACTCTAGATTTAGTATGAAAGAATCATGGTAGATATCATCTTTTCTTTCTAGGGAGATGCGGCAGAGACTAGAAATAAGGGAAAATTGATCAGGGAGCCATGGTGTTAGATGTACAACTTTCAAGAATATTGTGCTATAGGGAACTTCACAATATCCTCTCTTGAAATGCAGATTTGGAATCTGACAGACTCTTTCCCATCTATCCAGTTCTCAGGATTCCTGGAGGTTAGGCAACTATACCAGTATGTAAGAGAAAACTTGTCAGGAAATTTCAAACCTGATATAATTGAATAGTTTTGGAATATAAAGACCTAACATTTTCCATCAGGTTCTTTTTTGTAATCCATCAAGGAGGTATGTCGGACTTGCTTTTTGTGCATAAAAACCCAAAATAAAACAAACCCCATTGTCATCGAGTCTATTCCTGCTTTAGAGACATTATTAGGACCGAATAGACTGCCCCTAAGGTTTCCAATGCTGTAGTTTTTGTGTGTGTTTTTTTTAACTTTTTGTTGTAAATTGGGTGAAGGTTTACAGAGCAATCCATACACATTTTGTTTCATCTCATTGACTGCGATCCCTACAATGTAGCATCACTTATCCCACTTCCTCCTTGTGCTTCTTGGTTCCATTCGTCTTTCTCTCCTAACTGTTCTGAACTTTGTCTTTGAGTAAATGTTGCCCTTCTCATCTCAAATGTTTCCTTGTTCTTAGATGTGTCCATATCCCTAGTGCTGTGGTGTCCTTTATGTGGCTCTCCCACTCTTGTTTGACTGAAACTGAGCAATGTGCCTGAGTTCATTTCCAGACCTGAAGGATGACTAAGGGCCATCATCTTGGATGTTCCACCAGTCTCTATCCGGCAATCAGCAAATCTGATGTGTTTTGGTTTTTTTTATAACTTTGAATTTATCAAACATTTTTTTCCCATTCTGTTCAGGACCTTCAAATGTGGTTCCTTTGAAAGCAGTTGGTGGTAGTATTCAAACACTGTCTAGTTCTTCTGGTCTCGGGAGTGTAGAGACTGATTTCATGCCATCCTTTAGTCTAATTATTTCCATGCATCCTTACTTGTTTTCACTCTTCTGTTCTCCATACAGGGAGAGACAAATAGTTGCAGATCAGATGATCACTCATGAACTTTTTAAGTCCCTAGTTGCTACTTGCCAAATAGAATGTAGAACGTTACCTTTGTGGACTGTGAGACTAAACCTTTAAGGCAGCAGACTGCCTCATCTATCTCCATTGGAAGGTTTGAACTGAGGACATTTTGGCTAATAGCCTAATTTACTAGACCATCAGGGCTCCAGCCCAAAGACAAGAATACTTTTATATTGAAAGACACAGGGAGTGATTTTACAGCATCAGAAAGGCCTCTCAGACCAGGAGAATTGACACGTCCACCAAACACATTTTGTTAAGGATTAGTAACTTTAGAATATTAGGAAATATTATAGCAGAAGTAAATTGTTTCACAATTTCAGAAAGTAAGACAAATATAAGCACCCCTAGGAAAGGAAATTGACTCAAAAGAACTTAACAACAACAACAACAAAGAAAAAGGGAATTACCACTCATCTGTCACTTTGTTGTACTGTGGTAACTTGTGTATTACTGAGAATCTGGAAGCTATGCCATTGGGACTTTAAATTCCAGCAGGGTCACCCATGGTGGACAGGTTTCAGCAGAGCTTCCAGAGGAAGACAGACTAGGAAGAAGGAGAGGCAGAAAAGTAAAGAGCCGTTGTGACTCAATAGGCTAAGCATTGGGCTGCTAACTGCAAGATCGATGGTTCAAACCCTCTAGTTGTTCCACAAGAGAAAGATAAGACAGTGTGCTCCCATAAAGGTCTAATCTCAGAAACCCTAAGGAGCAGTTCCACTCAGTCCTATAGACTCACTGTGAGTCAGAATGTAGTTGATAGCAGTGGGTTTTTATAAAGACAACACCGCATACCATGTTGTTGCTTGAATGCCATTGAGTCAGCTCTGACTAAGAGTGACCCTGTAGTGGGCTTCTAAGAAGTGGTTGGTGGCTTTGATCCAACAACCTTGTGGTTAGCAGTCCAGTGATGATCCTACAGCACCACACCAGGACTTCAAGAAAGAGAAATATGCATTTATGAGAGGGTGAGAGGAAAGGGTGAAAGAAGCAGTTACAGAAAGCGGTGCTGCTAGAAACAATTTTGTCTATAAGCGTATTTATTTTTCCAAGGATCTAACCTGACCCATGGTATAGCACCCTCTCCCCCAAAACCAACACAACACACATCTTACCCAATATATACCCTACATTTTCAGTCAGTCCTTATCTAAATATCAAAAGGCTTGGTAGCTTAGGTTTTTTATCTGGGGGAGGGGAGTTGATAATACTCATCTTGTGATCTGTTGCAGGTCTAATTTTAGCACCATTTTTTTTTTTTCTGACGTGAATAGAAAAACATTCTATTTCATTTTCTCCCTGACCTATTTTAGCATATTCTGCCCCACTTAATATTTTCCTTCCTTTGCATTCTCCCTCCTGCATTTTATGCAAACAAGCTGCTGAGCAGGAAAAAATAAACCACATTTATCTTCCTGCCACCCTCCCCTGAAGGGTGGTGTGAGAAAACTGAATGCATTCATTGATTATGCCTCCACCCATGTGCACGACTGGCCTGTATACCCCCCATCTGATGGAACAACTCATGGGATTCTAAAAGACACAGAAAGAATTTCAAATCCCACCCCCATGACCTCTTGTCCTGACTTGTCCTAACTGGACATTGCCTTAAAACATTCACGAGAACACCTTCCACCGGTTTAGCTGGGTAGCCTCTGTTTCCATAGTGTTACTCACAGGAAGCAGTTTGGTTTGACACAGTGTCTTCTCAGTGAATCTTAGGTTACATACTTAGTGTTGAGTTGCCCAGTTAGTAAGTGACATAATTGAAACTAGAGGCAGCTTTCTGACTCCTAAATCAGTGCTCTTTTCTCACGACATAGTTTGTCTCTTATTTTTTCTACTTCCCCTCACTGGTCTGGACCATGCTTCCTAAGATCTTAGACCTGGAATAGAGAATAGGTGAGAAATCTGATCATTGTGATACCGAACTCTGTAAATGTGATAAAATAAGCCAGTGATTCAACTAAAAAAATCAGTGATGTCTAAATGCCTGCCGAAGTTCTTCACTATTTACCTGTTTAGTGAATTACTTTAAGTCTTGTGCAAAAAGTTAACATGCTCGGCTACTAACCCAAACACTGGCTGTTCACATCCTAAGAGGCCTTGGAAGAAAGTCTACTTAAACACAAAACAAAACAAAAACCAGTTTTTGAAAACACTATTCTAATGGACATGGGTCACCATAGTTGAAGTTGAATCCACTGTAACTGGTGGTGATACTTATTTCTTTGCTCTTTAGCTTATGGCATGGTAAAGTGTGGCTTGTAGTCCAACCGCATTGATCTTGACTAGAAGCTTGCTAGAAATGCAGACTCTTAGTCCCCATGCAGACTTCCCAAATCCAAATCTACATTTTAAGATCCCTAGAACATTCCTGTGCTCATTACAACTTAAGAATTAACCAAATTGTAAAGCCTCCTGGCTGCTTCTGACTATCTTAGTAAAAAAAATTTACTAGACGAAGTGTTCTGAGGACCCACTCTGGAGAGTCAATGAATAGGGCAGGTTCATCTCTTGAGTTCTATAGATACTCCAGAGGACAGGAATCTGAGCCTTGGCATTCTAATTAAAGAAAGTTGCTGACATCTGCGTCTAGCATGGCTTTCCAAGGAACTGCATTCCATTTCAACAACACAGTGGATTAATCGGATAGTTTTCAAATAGCCTCTGTGTGTACTTGTTTGATTAATTATATGCACACTCACATGACTATACCATTCCAGGCACTTCAACCATTCCAGGAACCCATACTATAATTCGGCCATTTTATGTTATAGTGAGCAAAATAATGCTTCTAAACTTGTAATTTTAAGTCTTCTCTTCTGTAATTTATTACAAAGTACACCATTAGTAAACTCAGGTTTTGTTACTCCTAGTTTCCTAGTGGGAGCAATTTGTAACACATGTCACATCTGGACACAATCCATTTGTGGACAAACACATACCCCCAAGACATAGAACTACTACTTTCATCCTACAGAGTGTCTTTTATGGTAGACAACAGGGAAGACATCTGGGGATCATTAGCTTTCATGGCACTAGTCAACAGTAACTACACCTGAGGCACAATGGACATGTTCACATAGGCTCATACCTAAAGAGGAGAGATTGCCCTCTACCAGGGATCATGGACTAACCCTGAGAAAGACTGAAGGAAGAGCTAGTAAGTTAATGGTGAGGAATATCATATGACCCGAGCATAGAAGATGTCTAGGCAGAATATTAATAGGAGGTAAAGGAGTCAATAAAATGCTCTTCAAATAGGTCTATCTCATAGGCCTCCAGGAACTCTTACCATAGTAGTTCCCTTAAAATGTCTGTGAGTTCACTACAGTTGGTCTTTTAAACCTTTCCTTCTCTTCCTTATTACATCCCACTCTATGTACTTTTCATTTACACATTCATACTTCTCAATATTGTCCCTTTGAGTATTACATATCTGTGCTAACAAACATAAGCAAAGAATATGAGTATCTCTCATTGTCACTACTAACAATTTCCACCTGGAAAAGGTTCCAGTCTTCATCGTCTCAATTCTTTATCATTTTGTCAGCTGCCAGCAACACATTCTCAACCCAGCTCTCACACTAGGACAGTGGGTTATGGCCATAAGTACAAGGGTCCACATGGCTTCCTTCATTTCAGAACAACTGGTCCCAAACCTGACTTTTTCCTCTAAACCCCATCACAATACCAGTCACAATACCAGAAGTTCACATGGCTCCCATAGTTGTAACCTACAGGTTCCTCCTACCCCCTGAGGTTTGGATAATTTCCTGTGTTCACAAGGATTCACTGAGCCATATCTATACTTATG
>NW_006408533.1:26344240-26368608 GCF_000296735.1 Chrysochloris asiatica | reverse complement strand
ATATGAGTAATTTATGGTCTGTTCCACAGTCTGCCCCTGGCCTTGTTTTCACTGATAATATGGATCTTTTCTATCGTCTCTTTCCGCAGATGTAGTCAATTTGATTTCTGTGTATTCTATCAGGTGAGGTCCATGTGTATAGTCATCTGTTATGCTGTCTAAAGAAGGTATTTGAAATGAACAAATCATTGGTTTTGCAGAATTCTATCATGCTTTCTCCAGCATCATTTCTTTCACCAAGGCCATATTTTCCAACTACTGATCCTTCCTCTCTGCATTCTAATCACCAGTAATGATCAATACATCTTGATTGCATGTTTGATCAATTTCAGATTGAAGAAGTTGGTAGAATTCTTCTATTTCATCCTCATTGGCTTTAGTGGTTGATGTGTAAATTTGAATAATCTATACTTCTAGCTATTTAATTATAACTGGAAAGAACTTAAATGATATGTACAAAATTTCCATGACCCTAGGAGATGAAGAAAGTTAACTTTTTTCAATCTAGAAGTTTTTCTTAAGCACCATCATCCAAAGCTCGGTTGCTCTCACCAAATGGCCATATGAACTACAGCGTCTCTGAGACTTTGTCAGTTTTGGGACTCAGATGAGCCCTGTTGTGCTGATCAGCCAAAGGTATGTTCTAGCACTGAGGATACAGGACCAAAATCTAAACTCTGTTGCAAGGAGGTTCCATCACTCACAATATCTAACACCTTTTTTCTTGACTTCAGACATAGCTTCTCTCAATAAAGATTAAAATTATCTTCTCTCAGACACATGTGTAAGGTACTCTGCCACTGAGGTTTTTGACAGTTTTAAGATTACCCATAAACTCTGGAACTTTTGGTTACAAGGACTTACTTCAAGACCTTTAAACTTGCCAATACCTATATGCTCTATGAATGTGGTCTAGCCTGGATAAGAATATATCATCCTCACCTTGTTACAAAAGAAAGCCCAGCACATTTTTACAAAGAAAATCACTCTAATTCTTGAATGAATCATAGCTTCTATTTTGGGAGAGGGCATTTCAGTGGATTCTTATTAGATGTTGTTGTTGTTAGGGATCACCAATCAGTTCCAACTCATAGCGACCCTATTCACAGCACAGAACTATGTCTAGTCCTGCACCAGCCTTACAAATGCTGTCTTGTTTGAACCTGCTGTGGCTGTCACTGTGTCAATCCATCTTGTTGGTAGTCTTCCTCTTTTTCTCTGATCCTCCACTTTACTGAGCATGATGGTCTTCTCCAAAGACTGGTCCCTCCTAACAACATGGCAAAATTACAAGAGACAAGTTTCACCATTCTTGCTTCTAAGAAGTATTCTGGCTGTACTCCTTCTAACACAGATTTATTGGTTCTTCTGGCAGTCCATGATACTTTCAGTATTTTTCACCAACACCATAATTCAAATGCATCAATTCTTCTACTGTCTTCTTTATTCATGGTCCAACTCTCACATGTATGTGAAGAAACTAAAAATACCATGACTTAGGTCAGATATAAGGAGCTCTGGTAGCATAGTGGTTATGAGTCAGGCTGCTGACCTCACAATCAGCAGTTCAAAACTACCAGCAGTTTCATGGGAGAAAGATGAGGCTTTCTGCTCCCATAAAGATTTACAGCCTCAGAAACCCTATGCAGGGTCCATATGCATCGGAACTGACTCCGTGGCACACCATCACCACCACCAGGTCAGATATATCTTAGTTCTTAAATGTTTATCTTTGCTCTGGAACACTTAAAGAGGTTATTTTGCAACATATTTGCCTAATTCAATATGTCATTTGATATCATGACTGCTGCTTCCACGAGTATGGATTGCAGATCCAAGCAAAATGATGCCTTTGACAATTTCAATCTTTTCTCCATCTGTCATGATGTTATTTTTGATCCAGTTGTGATGATATTTGTTCTCTTTACATTGAGGTGCAATTCATTCTGAAGACTGATGTCTTTGATCTTCACAAATAAACATTTAAAATCCTCTTCACTTACAATGTTATGTCATCTGCATCTCACCAGTTGTTAATGAGTTTTCTTCCAATCCTAATGCCACTTTCTTCTTCAAATAATCCAGTTTCTCAGATTATTTGCTTAGTACACATATTGAATAAGTACGGTGAAGGGAAATAGCCTGATTTTAAAGCATTCTGTATTCCCTTGTTCTGCTCTGACTTGCCTCTTGATTTCTGTACAGATTCCTCATGAGCACAATCAATCATTTCAGATTCCCATTCTTTACAATGTTCTCCAGTGTCTATTATGATCCACACATTCAATGCCTTTGCATAGTCAATACAGCAGAAATAAACATATTTCTGGTGTTGTTTTCAGCCAAGATCTATTTGATGATACCAATATTCCTCATTCACATCCTTTCTTAATTCAGCTTGAATTTCTAGCAGGTCCTTATCAATGTACTGCTGAAACCAATTTTTATAATCTTTAGCAGAATTTTACTTGAATGTGATATTAATAATATTGTTCTATAGTTTTCACATTCTGTTGGGTCTACCTTTCTTTGAAATGGCCACAAATATTGTTCTCCTCTAATTGTTTGGCCAGGTAACTGTCTTCCAAATTTCTTAGCATAGAAGAATGAATGTCTCCAGTGCTATATCAGTTTATTGAATGATTTGCCAGTGCCCTCAGGGCAGCTTGCACTTCTGCCTTCGATACCATCGTAGCTATCTTCCACGTTTCTTGACATAGATAAATGAGTACTTCCATATCCTACTTGTTGTTGTTGTTAAGTGCCTTTGAGATGGTTCTGATGCATAGTGACCCTTTATAGAGTTTCCAAGAAGTGGCTGTTGGGTCTGAACTACCAACCTTACGGTTAGCAGTCCAGTGCTTAGCCTACAGCACTACAACAGGACCCCATATCACACTTAGAGGCGTGTATTCAGGTAGTGGTCGGGTAGCCAGTGGTAGTACTCATGAACCAGAAGCCAGCCTCAGGAGTCCCGGAGAGACCCTCTTGCTGTCTTTGCTGTCCACTAACAGAATAGCAATTCATATAAGGACACTTACCCCAAAATAATTTTTAGGATTTTCATATTTTGCTTTTATTTCTTTTCTCTAAGTATTCATAAAAATCATTTAAATTTGGAAGACAGTTCTGTACATTTATATATAGAAGAAAGGGGGGAAAAAAAACAAAAAATTCCTAGGAATTATTTGGGGGGAAGTATCTTATATGAATTGTTATTCCTTTAATGGACACCAAAAACAGGAAGAGAGGCTCTTTGGGCCTCCAGAGGCTATCACCTGGTTCATGGTACATTCAAGCCTTATATTTCCAGCCTGTTTGATTTTATTACGGAATTTGTGATGACTTCAGAGCATGTCATAATTTTTCTTGTCATGAATATATTCTAAAAGATGTATTTTGAAAAGTAATCCCATTCTGATCACATATCCTGTCTTTCAAGCTATGTCTTCTGTTTAAAAGCATCAAAAGATCTGAGGAATAAGTTATATTCTTAAATATAAATTTTATTGTTGTCATTATTGTTCCCAAGTGACTTCAAGTTGGCTAAAACTCAGTGACCCTATATAGGGTTTCTGAGGAATGGCTGGTGACCTTGAACCACCTATTTTGTACTTCTAACTGACCTTGCAGAAAACACATTAACCCTCAGTGCCACACCAGGATTCCATATAAAGTTTAGTTTAATATCATTTTCCAACAGGAAACATCTTCTCTTTTCTTTCTTTCTCTCTTTTTTAATTGTGGGGGCATCTGCCTTTGGAACATCAATGCCAATGGTCAGATATTCCATGGTATTTACCTTTTGGAAAATATGGTGGTGTGGTACAACTTGAAATCTGGTACAGTTATAAAAGTTTGGAAAACTAGGATTGTCATCTCTCTAAGACAACACTCCCATTCCAGACCCCCATTTTAGAACCTTTAAGATACCGTCAATGGCATTTACCAACAGCAAAAAGCTACCATCAATTTCTATTTTTTTCCAGCCCTGAAGTCTCATGTTCATTTGTCCTCCACACTGGTCCCTCTCCTGTCATCATATTCTCTTCCTTCCCACTGTCATCACTGTAATGGAGAACCTGGACCATTAGTCTGTCCAAACTGTGTCCCATGTCTTTGACCTGTGCACCTTACTGTCCACTAATTACACAAATAATTTATGAAAATTAAACTAGGTGTGTCTCTTTCCAAATTAAAAACAGGGGTCCTGCTGCCCAAACCAAAAACAAATACCTTACTTTGGTCTTCCACAATCCAGCCTTATTTTTCTAGATGTCTTTCTTTCTTCTCCAGTCTCTGGCTCTACTCCCCCTATATTTTCTGAGTATATCATGTTGTAAGCATTTGGTCATGTTTCCTTTTCAATCTAAAATGAACTTCTCTTTCTTGGCCCCCAAACCTCTATTTATCCTTTAAAGCTTACATCATATGTCACTTCAGTAGCGAGGCATCTTCAAATTCTACAGGTTTAAATTGTTCCCTCATTCTTCAATGCCCACACTTCTGCCCATTGTGCAATACTTCTTTAGCTTTCTCAGGAACAGCATGATCTCCATGAAAGCCAGCCTATTGCAGAGTCCTCTCTGAGGCTCAGACCTTCACAGAAAATGTTGTGGTAAACATTTGTTAAATTAATAAATTTTTAAGTACTAGAAAATAAACTCCATTTATATGGCATCCAAAAACTAAAGGTAAGAATTCGTTAATGTTAATATCAGTTTTTGGATGAAAACCTTAGGGCAACCTAAGCAGACTTTCTACCTCTGAAAACAACAGCTATTCCCACAATTGCTGGATGCTTTGGTCTGTGTATCTCTTAGGAAAAGGAACATTTTTATCCCTAAAATTAAATTAACAGTCTAAACACTAGGTATCCCTTGGAACTTCGCTGAGTATGTCTCCCACCTCAAAAGAGGAGAGTATTACCCAGCCTAGTGATCTAACTTATCTCACATTGGCATTTCTGCTTTGGGGGAAAATGACATCTATCAATCAAAAATGGAAGATCTGCATCATTTTAACCTATGCCAATTTATTGGACATCTTTAATCCCATTATCAGATCCTGGGGACGTCACCACATGGAATTA
This sequence comes from Chrysochloris asiatica, assembly GCF_000296735.1. Classification (NCBI taxonomy): domain Eukaryota; kingdom Metazoa; phylum Chordata; class Mammalia; order Afrosoricida; family Chrysochloridae; genus Chrysochloris; species Chrysochloris asiatica. The sequence continues at coordinate 26,363,516 of NW_006408533.1, read as the reverse complement.
CAACTGGCTGATAAAAATTTTTTTCTAAAATTAGTTTAACATTGCTTTAAAATTTTTCCTTACTTCATTTAATGTGCTTATGCATGTTGATTGTGTTCAGTGTTTCGTTTTTGTTTATTTGTCTTTTGGCTTCCAGTAAGTCTATTTATTTAAAAGATGAACCACACACAAGCAGAAACACAAATTCTTTTCCAGATGCAAGAATTTGACCTATTTAAAGAGAAATAAATACACAAGACTAAATCTGAGTGTCAAGCCCTTCACTGGGAAAAGTTTAAAGATGGACCAGAGTAAACACATTGAGAGGACCAGGTTGCCAATAACTGTCTTCTGTTTTCCTGGTTTGCAATCTTTTTCCCTATTCCCAGGACCTGGTCCCCAAATCTCATGTCTGGAGTCACTCTGGACTTCAGTAGGTCACTACACTCCTGTGATCATGCCTAGGGTCACGCTGTCCATCCTAACCTCATGCAGCCACTTCCTAACCATACATATTCATATATCCACTCCACAGTGGCCTGTTTCCATCTTAAAATAAGGAATCTACATGTCTTTATTGAGCAGAGTTTAGGGAAATTAGGGAAGGAGCCAATGGTAGGGCCTAGGTCTAGAGCCCCTCCTTCAATTGACAGAGAAAAGGAACAAAATAATAGGAAAGAGGAAAGCTATCCTGTTATATCCAATAAACTAACCTTCCTCAAGCCACTAAGAAATAGAAGTTACTCTTTAGCACTGTAGCCTGTAAATATAGAAGAGACACAGAGATTCTTACTAAATGTGAGTGCAGAAGACCATCACTTAGCTGGGCCCTGGAGCATAAATACAATTCTGAGAGGAAATAAAGAGGCAAATCAATTTAACTGCTCCAAGTAATCAGAATTACAGACAAGGCCCAGAAAGGTGAACATGATGTGATTTTAACACTACAGAGAGGTTTTATCCCTTGCCTAGAGTCTTTACCCTTTAGAGATGCCCTCTCTTGCATTTCTGAAGATGTGTGTCCCTCCCAGGGGCAATTAATCCATGAGGCCAAGGGAGCCTGGCTTTCAGGGGCATACACTTATGCCTCCCACAGTTGACTTTGTCCAGGGACCCAGCATCCTGAAATTTCCAAAACATATGTCTCCAATTCCATTCTACAGTCTGCATAAGCCTCTTCCCCAAAAGCAGAGAAACGCAGTTGGAGGGTACACTCCTAAGTCAAGGGATGCTCCAGGGTAGCAGGTAACAGAATGTGTGGGTAGAGCCTTACTTAACATGATAGTTGGGGGTCCATAGTCACACTTAGTCTTTCCAGGTGATATAGCACTGATCCAGGAGTAGAAAGAGAAATGTCTGGGCCCGGTCCTGCTCTCCTCAAGCTGCCACATTCAGTGAGTATCTGCAAGTTGTACAAGAACTCTAAATTTGAACCTGAGCTTCCAGGTCATTAGGAAGCTGTATTTATGTATCATGGTAAGAGAATGGAATATGTTTAACTTAAATATCTGTCAGCTTTACTTGTACTCTTTAAATATTTAATCATATAGTATGTGGCCCTCCATTTGTACTTCCACCCCAGGCCTGGCAGATATTAGGAATGTATCTGTCACAAAGAGAAAAATCTTGCCAGAAAATGTATCACACGTTAGAGAATAGTAATAGACTTAGGCCATGCAGAAAGGGACTAAATAATGGAAGGCCTTGAAAGCAAACTGGAAGGGATTAAATTTAAATAGCCAGTGAGAACATTTTATCATGATGGAAAGATGGCAAAACATAGCTTACACTGGCCCATGAGTTGGGGATACAATTACAGCATGAGGCCCCTTCCTGGTTGCAGGATGGGTTCTTTGGGAAACAAGCTCTGAATGGAGATGAGTATGAAGAAAATTGTTGATGATTTCTCTTGTGCTGGAATGCAAAGTTGGTTTGAACAGCAAGGTCAGTGATTCAAGCGCACCAGTCACTCCATGGATACCATACTCAGGGGTCTCTATGAGTCAGAAATGACTTGATGACACTTAACAACAACTTGGGAGAAACATCTAGGAGGAAATGAGGAGAAAATGACTGGGCTATGGAAACATTTAAACCATAAGGCAATTGTAACAAAAGGAACCTTTATACTTTCATCTTGATCAGTCATTGAAGGCAGACTGACTCAGAGAAGAGTAAGGGCAAGACAATGCCCTTAAAGTACAACTTCAGACAGGGACCTATCTGTGAACTATCAAGAGGCTCCACTCTCAGAGCTGGGAAATACACATCTTGGTTTCAAAGGGGGACCGGAGCAGCCCACTATAGAATCTAATACATTTGTATTCTTCCAAATCATTACTTTTAGATAAATATTCTACATTCCCGAAGAAATATAAATCTGAGTTTTAATCTTTGAATGATATTGCTTTTCCACCACCATTTGTGGGGACTGAATAACTGACATACACAGTAGAATTTTTACCTTAAGATACAAAGCTGAAGAGTAGATTATATATTTTCCAGCAGCATTCTATGGTCAAATGTCACCAAAACAATATCTAGGGCAACCTGCCCTCACTAGTCCCCTGAGTTCTTGATTACAGATTCATCAGGGCCCAATCCTAGACAGTAAAAGAACTCCTTCCACACAGCTATCCCGTTGGCCCTCAGCATTTCCCACTGAAAGCATTAGAAGCCTTGCCCATCAGCCAAAATAAACACGAACAGAGTCAATGAAGGTCTTATAAATCATAGCTGTCAAAAATGTCAGTAGCATTGCAGAAGACAGAAATCAATCCCAAATTCATTAGCTTGTCTGACAAGAACTTAATCTCCTTTTGTTTAATACTGACCATGGCACCTCAGGTAGAATAGGAAGCTGCAAGGGATCATCTCAGTTTCATATGACAGAAACTTTCAATGTTTATGGCCTAATCTGGCCTTCAGACCATTTCCATTTTGTGAGCAGAAACACTTGCCCTCTTCTTGGGGTCAAGTTGCCTGTGGTGTTAGGCAAGAATCATTCTGCTGTTGTCACCATCTTTCACAGCTATCAGAGTTGTGGTTGGATGGAGTTCAGTCATTACAGGTGAAAAGGACACAGAAGGTGCAGCATAAGGGAAGTATTTCAGCACCTACAGTGAGTCAAGGTTTAAACACCGAGTCAACATCATCAAAAACACTCCTGCAGACCAGAGGCAGGAACACCCACTTCCCCTGATGTGACAGCTCCTTTGTAACTAAATTTCTCCTTTGAGACTATCCTAGTTCATTTTAATCAAATCTGAACTGCATACAAATATTAAGGACAAGCAGTGGTGAGAGATGAGGGGACAGTGGCAGAGCAAAGAGGAGGGTAGCGATAGATGGATTACGACAACACACAGTCCAGAGCCCCTTGTGCACAGGGAAATATCAAGCCCCTTATTAGGATCATCAACATATTCCATACACTGGCCAAAGTTACGCTGGGCAGTTTAGTCTCAGTGTCCCCCTCAACTAACCTACCTACTCACTTTAATGTCTGTCCTTTTCCCTGACCCTGCTTAAATGACTTTGCTTTTTCACTGCCTGTCCAATTCTTTCCTTGACATGAGCTCCCCAGCAAAACTTATTGGAGCGCTGATTAATGTCTCCCATCATTGTTCTTCCAAGGTCCTTATTGCTTTTGCTCCTCATGACCCTTAATAAGGTCTTGTATTGTGACTGTCTTTCAAAAAGAAAAGCGAATCATTCTTGATAACTATGCTAAAGACAATGTTGCTAGATCACTGTTCACTGATCAAGTGTGGTGAAAATTTTTGTTTACCAGCTGAAGTATGATCACTATGAGGAAAACATTTAATAGAATTTACATTTACCCTTTTCTTTTCCCTTGGAAATCTTGCAACTCTTGACATACATTTTGTGTTCAAGTCTCAAATTGTGTGCATAAGGTGAGATGGCATGATTTTATACTGCTTAAAACATAAAACCATCATCTATGTAAGGTCAGTCTTGTTGTTGTTGTTGATAAGTGCCATTGAGTCGATTCCGACCCATAGCGACAATGTATAGGGTTTCTAAGGAGCAAGTGGTGAACTTAAACCACCAATCTTGTAGTGCAAACGACTTTGCAGTCTGACACATTAGTCCACAGCACCACACCAGGACTCCATAAGGACAATCTTAGCACACTGACAATCCTGGAAAAGTAGGAATTGTAACTGTGCCCGTCAATGTACTCCATCACCTCACACAATAAAACAAGTCTATAAATATCTACAATCTTACATTGACAGCGAACTTCCAGAGGTTCAAGCTGGATTCAGAAGAGGCCGTGGAACGAGAGATATCATTGCTGATGTCCAATGGATCTTGGCTGAAAGCAGAGAATATCAGAAGGATGTTTATCTGTGCTTTATTGACTACGCGAAGACTTTTGATTGTGTGGATCACGACAAGCTATGGACAACATTGATAAGTATGAGTATTCCAAAACACTTAATTGTACTTCTGAGAAATCTGTACCTAGACCAAGAAGCAGTTGTTTGAACAGAGCATGGAAACACTGAATGTTTTAAAATTGGGAAAGGTGTGCGACAAGGCTGTGCTCTTTCACCATACTTATTCAACCTGTATGCTGAGCAAATAATACAAGAAGCTGGGTTCTATGAAGAAAAACATGGCATCAGGATTGGAGGAAGACTCATTAACAACCTGCAATATGCCGATGATACAATCTTGCTTGCTGAAAGTGAGGAGGACTTGAAACATTTACTTATGAAGATCAAAGAGCACAGCCTTTGATATGGATTGCATCTCAATTTCAAGAAAACAAAAATCCTCACCACTGGACCAAAAACAACATTCTTATCAATGGAGAAAAGATTGAAGTTGTCAAGGACTTCATTCTTCTTGGATCAACTATCAACATTCGCGGAAGCAGCAGTCAAGAGATCAGACAACGTATTGCATTGGGCAAATCTGCTTCACAGGAACTTTTTAAAGTATTGAATAGCAGAGATGTCAGCTTGAGGACTAAGGTGCGCCTGACCCAAGCCATGGTATTTTCAATAACCTCATATGGATGCAAAAGCTGGACAGTGAATAAGGAAGATCGTAGAATAATTGATGCCTTTGAGTTGTGGTGTTGGAGGAGAATATTGAAAGTGCCATGGACTGCCAAAAGAACCAATAGATCTGTTTTGGAAGTGGTGCAGCCAGAGTGCTCCTTGGAGGCCAGGATGGCTAAGCTTCATCTCTCATACTTTGGACATATTGTCAGAAGGGTACAGTCGCTGGAGAAGGATGTCATGCTGAGTAAGGTGGAGGGTCAGAGAAAAAGAGGAAGACCCCTAACGAGATGGATCAGCCAGGTGACATCATTGATGGCGTCAAGTGTGGCGGCAGTAGTGAGGTTGGCCCAGGATCGGACATTGTTTCATTCTGCTGTGCATGGGGTCGCTATGAGTCGGTTCCAACTCGATGGCACCTGATAACAACAACATAAATATCTATTGATTGCTACCAATTTTGACTCAGACAAACCATGATCATGAAGATGATGCAGGACTGGGCAATGTTATATTTTGATTGTTATACACAATGTCACCATGAGTTGGAAACAACTCAACAGCAACTAAACAACAACCAATTTTTGAAATGTTGAAATTCTCAATCTCTATTAACAAGTCACATACAACAGTTTAAATAAGAATTCTGTTTTTGTTTTTAAATATCATTGAATCGGTTCTGACTCAAAGCTTGCCTGTATAGGGTTTCCAAGGAGTGACAGGTAGGTTTGAAGCCCCAAGCTTGTAGTTCACAGCCCAGTACTTATTCTACAATACCATACCATGATTCCTGGATAAGAATAAGAGCATAAAAATGGGAAGCAATTATGACTTATTGCAAGTTCATTTTAGACTATATTTCCATATAATATATGTTGGATTGTTTCAAAAAAAAATACCTGGACAGTTAAAGTTTTCCAGAAGTATTAGTTCATTAAATAAATATTTTTACTTAAATAAGTCAAACAAATTTAGCAATTGCATATTTACTTTGAATGGGTTATTAAAGGTACTGGTTAATTCAGTCAAAATATGTAACAAGGTATCCACGTAAAGCTATGGTCATAAAATAAAATAATCTTAAAGTGGGTGAATGTAAGAAAAGCTTATTGTATGATAAAAGCTTACCTTAGATACACTATTTACATGCTGTTTATTGTTGTGTGTTAAGTACCAACTCATAGCGACCCTGTGTAAGGTTTCTGAAGAGTGGCTGGTGAGCTTAAACTGCCGACCTTGTGGTTCAAACTTGTAATTGAATGCATAAACCTACAGCACCACTCCAGGACTCCATATACATGCTAGCAACATGCCAAAAATCACATTCCAGATTCTCACCAGTTATGGGCTTCTAGAAAAGGCTTTACACTGTACCAATACCAATGAACATACACATTTCCTGTCAGTAAGATTTGCCCATTGGAAGAACCACAATTCTGAAGAAAATCAAATAATTTTATTTTTAAAAATCAAACTACATAGCTAGTGTGTTAGTTAACTAGTGCTGCTATAACAGAAATGGCACAAGAGGATGGCTTTAACAAACAGAAAATTATTCACACACTTTAGAAGGCTAGAAGTCTGAAATCAGAGCACTGGGTCTGGAGAAATGTCCTTTTCTCCTTTCAGCATCTTTAAGTCAAACATTCATTGGAGATCCACAGGTACCTCAGCATCATACTCTTCCTGGATCTAAGAGTGTCACAGCTCTGGAACTCCATGTCCAAAGGACACACTCCACTCCTGGCTTTTTATTTTTGATCGTAGTAGGTCCTTCTGAACTCTGCTCACTTCTCTCTCCTTTTATCTCTTGTAAGTTAAAAGTGTTGCAGTCTAGAACTCAGGATACATCAGATAAGGGCTGAGATGGAATTAAGTGTGATGCATTCCACACTTAATCCTCTTACTAGTTTATCATATCAGATCATATCATGGGGAACATCACACAACTGCCACATTGCAACAATACAAAATTGCCAAACCACTAAAAATCATGACCCAGCCAAAGTGACACATATTTGTGGGAGATGCAATTCAATACATGGCAGCAGTAGACTTCAGAAATATGCTATCAAGGTCTCTGGTTTTCTATGATGAGCTTGTAGTTGTGTGTGTGAGGTACCCAGGTGGTAGATGTTAGGGTAGCAGATACCATGGTGCAGACTGAAATCCAAGGAAGCCTGAGTAGTCTATACGTGACAGGAAGGTCCCACCTCAAAATATTAGCCCTGTGTACTCCACCATCCCAATCATCATTTGACTACTGGGATTCTCTTGTTGGAAAGCAAACACTCCAAGGCTAACTACAATTCACTCATTAATGTTAATTACATTTGTAATATATATTTTCCTTTTCTTTTCTTTTTTTGCTAAAGACAAGAGAGAACCATGAGTGGCATTGCTTTATTGTTGTTAGTTTTCCGTTAAATTTGGTGACTGGGAACAACACCCATTTATGACCTCACAGTTGATAAGTCAGGCTCAGCTACTTCTCTTCTCTGGGCTTCACAATGTCTAAAAGTCAGCATTTCTTTTTGTAGGTTATACAAATGAATCTGTTTCCAAGATAATTCATGGCAGGATTCCTTGTAATTATAGGACTGAGATCCCATATACTTGATAGTGATAGCTGAGGGCCAGTCTCAAATTCTAGAGGCTTTCCAATACTTTTACTTGTAGGCCCCTTCATCCATCTTCAAAGTCAGTAACAGCTGGTCAAATTTCTCTCATGCTTCCATTATTCCTGAACTCCCCTATGCTGAATGTCTCTGACTTCTTCTGTCTGCTCTCAACTGGAAGAAAGCTCTGTTTTTAAGGTCTTATGTGACACCTAAGGAGCTCTGGTAGTATTGTGGTTACAAGTCGGGCTGCTAACCTAAAGTCAGCACTTGGAAACTACCAGCTGTTTCATGGGAGAAAGATGAGGCTTTCTGCTCCCATAAAGATTCACAGCCTCAGAAACCCTATGTAGGGTCGCTATGAGTTGGAACCAACTCCATGGCACATAACCACCCCATCACCACCACCATGTGATACATTGGGATCACCCAGTTAGCCTCTCTATTTTGAGTTCGACTGATTAGTAACTTAATTCCAACTGTAAAATTACTTCATTGTATTACTAGATCAGTGTTCAAATAGCCAGGGGATATAGATATTGGAGGGGCATTTTTGGAATTCTGCCTACCAAGGTTGGGGAAGAGGTAATTTGGAAGCATCAGGTTCTTGGGCAGCCTTAGTGGGACAATGAAGAAACTACACAAGGCAACTTTGGGATATGACAAAAGGTGAACTTGGAGCAGAGAGAGAGAGATAAAGTCAGGTCAGAAGAATCCAAAGACAACATTAGTTTGTTTTGTGTGTTTCTAGAAGTGTTGTACCACTGAAAATTATTAAGATGCTGTTTTCTTTCTAGGAAGTTATTTTTGTAACATATTGGAATTTTATTCTAAAACTCTCTGGTTTTGTTCCTCTTTGTCAAAGACCTTAGAAAGTATGCAAACCTTAGTGAGTTCTTTGTATCCATCCCTGACCACTTTCTTGAATAATGCCATCTCTGATGTAAAATTCCCAAAACTCAGGGTTACAAGGAACTGTCAAGTTATCTAGTACAGTTCTTCCCCATTCATTTCTGGTAAAAAAACACACCCAGAAATGGCAACCCTACTAGATGGTTTTCCAGTCTGTATCTGAACACTTTATTAAAGGGGAACTCCCTACTAATTCAGGTATTAGCTCCACTTTTGGACATCTTTAAACTGTTAGAAAATCCTTCAGAAACTTCCAGCCATTAGTTTTCAAAATCATACATATGACCCTCACACATAAGGTAACCCTTCAAAGGTTAAATGTTGGCTGTTGGATCACTCTTCACCCATGTTTTCCATTTTCTAAACTCAACATATAATATATGCTTTTCACAATGAGACTCCCCACTCTAGATCATAGTCCACCAATGTCACCTTTCTCTGCTACACTTCCCCTAACTTCTTTTTAATTAAAGATTTCATATGTGATACACAACACAAAATTTCACTAAGCCATAATTCACCATTGTTGTCTTTCTATCTATATCACAAAAATTCCTCAATCTCCATTTTTGAAGTAATATTACTGTATTTCACACATCAACCATCAATCATCCAATAGAATTGTAAATATACACAGGCTAATTAAAAAGTGAAAACAAACGATGAAACCCTTTCAAATAGATTTCCCTTGTTTGCCTTAAATTCATTATTTCCAGAGTTCTATTTTCTTATTCCTGATAAGAATTAATTCTAGAATTTCTTGCTGTAAAAATAATGAGAAAATGGAATTGAAATAGCAATGCCATTCACTGGTTACCTGTTGTCTTCTTCCTTTTTCAAGTATTTACATACATTAACTTACTGATAATTGTACTTAATTGAGTATTTGTGCCTACAGAAAAAATAATAATTAAAAGAGGCAAATTTAAAATAGACTAGAAGCTTCACAGAGCAGAAAACTGCACCTTTTTCTAATTTTTGTTTCACTTACAGATGGGTGTGCACAAGAATTATTTGTTTTCTTTGGTCTTTAAGTGGCTGAGATATGCACACCTGTCCTTTTATCCATCCAAGACTTTAAATGATTTTCCATCATTCTGACTGTGGTGTCTTGAATTTACTTGATGTAGCTTTTGTAATCAAAGTCTTCTTAATTCCCACCAAGTGATTGAGCTGTTGTTAAGTGCCTTTGACTCATGGCAACCTTGTACAGGGTTTCCAAGGAGCAGCTGGTGGATTTGAACTGCCGAAATTGTGCTCCCCAATACAGTACTGATCCTACAGCACCACACCAGCAGTCCAAGTGATTGGGTGGGACCATGTAAATAAAGTATACAGGACTCTAAGGCTGGGATTGGTTAGTTTTGCCCTCAAGCTAATTTTAAAAGTAGCCATCTCTAAAGAAGAGACAAAAGATCCCAGGACCATCAAGAAGGAAGAACATGAGTGACACATGTGAGATCCCTAAAGAAATGGTGATGGCAGAAGGCAACAGCAGAGGCAGTGGCAAGAAGAGACGCAGCAGCTTCCGGCTTTAGGTCCGTGAACTGAGTAAAGCCGAGAACGTACAGCCAGGAGACTGGCTTGCAGAATGTGTCCTTTGTGCATTCACAGACTGGATAAAAGAACTTTGTAACACATACTGTAGCAGGGCAGAAGCCAAGGGATCACATGGCTGAGAGGTTAAAAACAAGAGTGACTCGTGCCTACAGTATGGCAGACAAGAGGCATTCCTGACTGGAGAACTGCTGCTTCCTGAGTTGGTTTTGATCTTGAATTGTACCCCATTGACGTCCCTAATAAACCCCATAATTGTGAGTATTCTGTGTGGTCATTACAATAGATTATTGAATTCAGATGTGAAGCAGAGAGTACTATGGGAAGAATGGATAGTGCCAAAATAGGATAAAGAAGGTTGTAGGGTAGAAGCATGTCTGACCTCTGCTTCAAAATCAGCCATAAGGCTGATATTGAGTGTGATTCCCTATCCCCTTGGGGAAGTCAGGGCAAGTCAGACATGGTTCCCTGATATGCTAGGTGGGGGGGAAAAAAAAAAAAACTTAAAGGAAGAAATATCTCCTTGGTCCCCTACTCATCCTGATCTCCTTAAACCTGTGTTTCCTTCTGCCTCTGTAGCAGAAACACATTCTCCTGTTATATATTCAAATCTCTCTCCCACCTAGGAATAGCATAAATCCTAATTCCTGAAGAACTCCTCTAACTTCCAGTTCATTCTACCTTCTTCGTGTAGATCAGAAAATGATCTGGTTAGGCCATCTTCAAAGGCAAACCTGAGAAACTAGCTTTTGCTCATTTTAGTTGCAACATGGAACTTTCAATGGACACATTTTGCCAGTAGATAGTAGGAGAAATGTTTTGCATGGGTCCCATAGGTCGAATTTTCTCATAGAAATTATATCAATACAGGATATTGATAGAACTTAGATCACAGTACTTATTTATTCTTTTATTATTATTATTATCCGTGATATTATCATTACTAATTGCAAAATAAATACTGAATCACACACTCTTGAGTTAGGTTTCATGCTTTCTAGCATGACTCCTTCTTTGCATCTATAAATAAGAATCTAGAATGTCTCTGGGATCTTTGGAAGACTTTTTTTGTTCTGATCCTAGGAAAGGTGTCTATCTTGAGAAAGATTTGAATACAGGGATAGTAAGTAAAGTGGAGCAAGTCATTACTAAATCGATTCAAGCAATTCTCATGTGATTTTTGAAGCTTGAGGACAATGCCCTGCAAAGAATTGATCTTGCTCCATGTCTGGAAGGTTGGGTGATCTCCAGGTTGGTATGAAAGATTGGAATATACTATATTCCAATACAAGGTCCCCTGGTTGACACCAGTATTGGATTCTAATACCTGGGTGGCTGATATTGGAATATATCAGCATGATTAGATGTTCTTTAACTTACTGGAGTCAAGTACATTCCCAAGTGCATAAGTCTAGAAGTCAAGAGGGATTAGACCTTGTTGAATGGAGCTTCCACATAGAGAACAAAATAATCTTTTCAACTGTCTGCTTAAGGGAAATACAGAAGATCCTCCTCCTCCTCAGTGTTCACTCAATACATCTCATTGAACAAAGGAAGGGAAAAGAGAAGCAGCAGAATGGTATTGGCTGATGAGAAGGAAGAGCAGTGTCAATGGCTACAGATGACCCCACCTTAATGGGTCACATCCAATACTATTCTCTTCAGGCACAGAACTTAGTGAAGAATGAATGCTCTGTGAGGTGACTTTAAAAACAAAACTAGGAAAATATGCTTTATAATTATAGTTGCTTACAATAAAAGCAAAAACATTAAAATATGGCCAGAACATAAGGCCAGTTACATATTCATAGCTGCTGTGGAGTCAGGATCCTGCTCCATACCACTGTGCCCCATGACAGCCTTACTCCAATACTAGTGAGTTCTGTCCAAATTTAGTCTACTTAACTTTCACCACTCGCCTGTCAGTTTGTCGTACTGTGGTGGTTTGTGAGTTGCTGTAATTCCGGAAGCTATGTCACTGGTATTTTAAATACCAGCAGGGTCACCCATGGTGGACCGGGTTAAGATGAGCTTCCAGACGAAGACAGACTAGGAAGAAGGAGTGATGAACTACTTCAGAATATTCAGTCACTGGAGAAGAGCTGCTTCCTCAAAGTAGAGTTGACCGTGATGATGAGAATTGAGTAAAACCTATGGGAGTAAAACCCTTGGGACCTTCATTTGTTGATGGGGAACAACTCAAAATGAAAAGAAACGACTATAAACATCCATTAACCATCAAACAGGGAATGTATGAAGCTTGAATCTAGGAAAATTAGAAATTGTCAAAAATGAAATGGAATGTATAAATATCGATATCTTAGGCATCAATGAGCTGAAATGGACTAGTATTGGCCATTTTGAATCTGACAATCACACCGTTTACTATGCTGAGAATGACAAATTAAAGAGGAGTGGCGTTGCATTCATTGTCAAAAAGAACATATTCAGATCAGTCATGAGGTACAACGCTACCTGTAATAGGATACTATCCATGCACCTACAGGGAAGCCCAGTTAATACCACTATTATTCAAATTTATGCACCAACCACTAAAGCCACTGAGGATAAAATGCAAGAATTCTACCAACTTCTTCAATCTAGAATTGATACAACATGCAATTAAGATCAGTACTGGTGACTGGAATGCAAAGGTTGGGAACAAAGAGAAAGGATCAGTAGTTGGAAAATATGGCGTTGGTGATAGAAATGATGCTGGAGATCGAATGATAGAATTCTGCACAATCAGTGATTTGTTCATTTTAAATACCTTCTCTAGACAGTATAAGACACAACTATACACATGAACCTTGCCAGTTGGAATACATAGAAATCATATTGACTACATCTGCAGAAAGAGATGATGGAAACGCTCCATATCATCAGTCAAAACAAGGCCAGGGGCAGATTGTGGAACAGGCCATCAATTGCTTATATGAAAATTCAAATTAAAGCTGAAGAAAATGAAAACAAGCTCATGAGAGCCATAGTATGACCTTGAATATATCACACCTCAATTTAGAGATCATCTGAAGAACAGATTTGATACATAAAACACTCAAGACTGAAGATCATAAGAGTTGTGGGATGACATCAAGAACATAATACAGGTAGAAAGCAAAAAGTCACTGAGAAGACAAGAAATAAGGAAAGGGTTAAAATGGATGCCAGAAGAGACACTGAAACTTGCTCTCCAGCATGAGATGCTAAAGCAAATGGAAGAAATGAGGATGTACAAGAGCTGAACAGAAAATTTCAAAGATCAGCTCAAGAAGATAAAGCCAAATATTACAACGAAATGTACAAAGATCTGGAATCAGAAAGCCAAAAAGGAAGAACACATTCAGCATTTCTCAAGCTGGGGAAACTGAGGAAAAAATTCAAGGCTTGACTTTCGTTGTTGAAGGAGTCTCTGGGCAAATTATTGAATGATGCAGAAACCATCAAAAGAAGATGGAAGGCATACACAGAGTCACTGTACCAAAAGGAAATGGTTGATGTTCAACCATTTCAAGAGGTAGCGTATGATCAAGAGCCAATGATACTGATGGAAGAAGTCCAAGGTGCATTGAAGGAATTGGCAAAGAACAAGGCACCAGGAATTGATGGAATAAAAATTGAAATCTTTCAAGAAAGTGAGGTGGCATAGGAGGCACTCACTCATTTCTGCCAAGAAATTTGGAAGACAACTATCTAGCTGACTGATTGAAAGAGATCCATATTTGTGCCCATTCCAAAGAGAGGTAACATAGTGGAATGCAGATATCATTAGACAGTGTCTCTGATATCCCATGCGAGTAAAGTTTTACTAAAAGTAGCACAGAAACAGCTACAAGCATACATTGGCAGAGCACTTCCAGAGGTTCAAGCCAGATTCAGAAAAGGCCATGGCACTAGGGATATCTTTGCTGATGTCTGATGGATCTTGACTGAAAGAAGAGAATATCAGAAAGATGTTTACCTATGCATTATTGACTATGCAAAGGCTTTCAGTTGTGTGTGTCATGACAAGCTATGGACAATATTGCAAAGTATGAGTATTCCAGAACACTTAATTCTGCTCATGAGGAATCTGTACCTGGACCAAGAGGCAGTTGTTCAAACAGAACATGGGAACACTGAATGGTTTCAAATTAAGAAAGGTTTATGACAGGGTTGCATTATTTCAGCATACTTATTCAACCTGTATGCTGAGCAAATAATATGAGAAGCTGGGTTATATGAAGAAAAACGTGGCATCAGGATTGGAGAAACACTCTTTAACAACCTGCAACATGCAGATGATACAGCCCTGCTTGATGAAAGTGAAGAAGACTTAAAGAATTTACTGATGAAGATCAAAGAGCACAGACTTTGGTATGTATTGCATCTCAATGTAAAGAAAACAAAAATCCTCACCACTGGACTAGTAAAAAGTGGAGAAAAGATTGATGTTGTCAAGGACTTCATTCTTCTTGAATCAACTATCAACACTCATGGAAGCAGCAGTCAAGAAATCAAACATTAGGCAAATCTGCTGCACAAGAACTTTTTAAAGTGTTGAAGAGCAAAGATGTCAGCTTGAGGACTAAGGTGTGCCTGACCCAAGCCATGATATTTTCAATAACCTCATACGCATGCGAAAGCTGGACAGTGTATAAGGAAGACTGTAGAAGAATTGATGCTTTTGAGTTATGGTGTTGGAGGAGAATATTGAAAGTGCCACAGGCTGCCAAAAGAATCAACAGATTTGTGTTGAAAAAAATGCAGCCTGAGAGCTCCTTGGAGGCCAGGATGGCCAAACTTCATCTCTCATACTTCGCACATATTGTCAGGAGGGACCAGTCACTGGAGAAGGATATCATATTTGGTAAGGTGGAGGGTCAGAGAAAAAGAGGAAGACCCTCAACGAGAAGAATTAGCCAAGTAGCAGGGTCCTCCTTAGCCACTGTCCAGCTTTCACATGCATATGAGGTTATTGAAAGCACCATGGCTTGGGTCAGGCGCACCTTAGTCCTCAAGCTGACATCTTTGCTCTTCAAAACAACAATATAGGTAAGTTTTAAGATAAGAAATTCCATTTCTTCATAGATATTATTCACTGTTATAACATATATTATTCAACTTTTAACACTTTTCCAGATACACAAGACTTTATCATAATTTTTTGTGAGTAACAAATAAGCTTGTGAAATGGTTTGACATCTCTGCATTTCATTTAAAAAAAGTCCTTGGTTGTCTTTTCAACTTGAAATACTACTGTTAAACACTAATACTGAAAATATTCAGCATTAATAAAGTTTCTCCAGCCAAAAAAAAAAAAAAAAAGTTAGTTCCATTGTTTTTCTCTCCCTGTGTTTATTCTTGATACAATTTCTCTTGACACATCTCATCTCCCCTGATGTGCCTGAGGCAGTGCAGTCTGATACTAGCACCGCAAATGCAGCACATTTTTCCCAGGTCTTGGCTTTGCCGTATAATCTGATAGCAGGAGCTGAGTCTCCTATTACAAGCTACCTGGGAATCTTACTTTATGGAGACAGATTTCACAACGAATCTTCCCCTTTGCTCCATGCAATGGGAGGCTCCTGTGACTTGGACTCAAGTACATTATACAGATTGAATCTGGGCTGTTCCCATCATTTTCGCTTATAATGCAATATCCTGTGGCTTTATTTTGTAATGTATCTTCTTTGAGAGCAAAATTCAGCATTCTAAGTGCTTTACCAAGTTAAATAATGCTGTTAGGAAACTAAACAGAAGCAATGGGATAGAGAGAATCTGAGGACCTAGAAGCAAGGGAATGGAGCAGTTCCAAACAGAGTTTAAAGGATACACATGCTTTGTCATGGTGTGGCATGGTAGGGTAAGCACTGGACACAAGGGTGGTAGGTCAAACTCACCAATCACTATAAATCCAAATGGATTTTACCCCACTTAACAACAGCAACATGCTTTGAGACAACTCAAGCCTTCTCAGACTCAGGCAAAGTGTAAGGTGGGGAAATGTTGCCTTTGGGCTCACTTTTGCATCATCTTCTCACATTCACCAACAGCCCCCCTCCCCTCGCACACACACCCAAATGGCTACATAGATAGTTTCTTGCATCTATGAATTGATAAACCTATTTAAAAGAAACCCTGACGGCACTGTACTTTAGGTGTTAGACTGCTAACCAAAAGGCCAGCAGTTCAAATTCACCAGCCACTTTGAGGGAGAAATATGTGGCTGTCTGCTCCCATATTTATGGTCTTAGAAACCGTAATCCCATCGATTTCAAACAACTTCGTACCATACTTTGTATCTGGGTGTTTAGTCTTACAAAAGAGCTAAGAAAGGACAGTGTAGGATCTAAGTCAGGAAATAAATCTTCAGTGTGGAATTGACATATTTGGAGAAGGATCCCAAACCAGGAAATTTTCTGAGACTTTCAAATCAAATTAAAGAGACAACTCCACTTTTACCTGAGACCACTCAATCCTCATCCCAGTTTTTCACAATAGGAAATGTCCCACGGCTAGGACCAAACTTCCAATCACTTATTTCTGGGTATCTATCCATATTTCTAAAATGCCCAAGCAGTTTTCTCTTTTGCCCACTTCAAACCATGAGACCCAATAGATTTGGCTAACTCATGGAGCCTGAACAAGGATTTTTTATGATAACTAGAGATGGAGGTAAGGTTGCACATTGGCTAAAATTTATATTGACCTTCAAGGTATATAGGAGCCCTGGAAGCTTAGTGGGTTATGTATTGTGCCACAAACCACAACGTCAGCAGTTCAAATCTACCAGCAGCTCAATGGGAGAAAGATGAGGTTTTCTATTTCTGTAAAGATTTACAGTCTCAGAAACCCTATACAGGGTCACTATTTTTGGAATCTGACTTCACAGCACATGTTTTCCTTGTTAATGCATGTCTAAAATAAACTTTAGGAACACTTGGATGGTGCAAACAATTAATGTGACTGGTTACTAAACAAAATACTGGCGGTTTAAGTCCCGGAGACATGTCAAAGTGTATGTGTCAGAAGAAAGGACTGGCAATCTAGTCCAAAAATTTAGCCACTGGAGTACAGTTTTACCCTAATACATGTGAGGTCACCATGAATAGGAATATATTCAAAGGCAAAACATTTGTTGTTGTTGTTGTTGAATGTCATCCCAACTCATAGGAACCCTGTACAGGATTTTAGAGGTTGTAAATTTTTCTGGGAGCAGAAAACCTCATTTTTCTCCTGTGGAGTAGCTAGTGGGTTTGAACTGCCGATTAGTAGCCCAACATGTAGCCCACTCTACTACCAGGGCTCCTTTGAAAACATTTACTCTTTTAAAAAATAAACTTTAATACATTACTCTTTGTCTCCTTAAAGATGGGTTCAGAGAGAAAGTTCTATGAGCCAAGTAAATTTCATCATTTAATCTGAAAGGTATCTATCATGCATCCCTTCTTTGGTACTTGCAATTACCCAATAACATGTTTAATGTTAAAAGAAAACTCTTAATGTTATCACTGACTCTAACACGTAGATACCACTGTGCCTATTATAAATTTACTAAGAGTTCTCTACTGCAGTCCTCAGTAAGACACAGAAGCATATAACTAAGCTGAAACTTCCTACGTCAGTCCTTTGTACTCACTGAATCATTTCCCAAAGGACTAAACCCAACGTAAACACCTGAGTGAACAACACTGTTATGAAAAAAAGAAAAGAAAAACTCCCTTCTTAATATTCACCCCAATTGAACAAGACTAGAATTTAGGGGGGGGGAAATCCTATTTAACACAGTAGAATGATGTCAATAAAAGGGTATTGAGATCCTGGTCATCTCCAATGTACAGTGAATCAGATGAAACTGTAAAGGCAAAAGCAGAATCCGACAGAAAGCCTTTGAGCTCCAGCCCAGAGGAGCTTTGCAATTTAAAGTATAGCAGTGGTAGCTCCCTCCAGCAATCTTTTAGAGGCCCATTTGCAATCAAGCTTAAGGCAAAATTGGAAAGAGAAACATGCAAGTTTAAAATTGACTAAGACTTCCAAATTCCAGGTGAGGCTCTGGGTAAAGGAAAGGATTAAGAAGCCAGTAGCAAAGTCTCATAGGCCAGCATTTAACCCTTCACTTGCCAAACCAATCATTCTCTTAGGAAGAAGATGTTCTCAAAAGAAAGGCTTTCCCTTTCCAAGATTTAAGCCATGCCCAAAGGCTCTGAAACATTTTATACATGGATATAAAGAGGAAACTTTAGAGTCACGATGATTAAAATGTATATCAATTCATCTAAAAGGTATTGTGAACTATCCACAGTCATTAAAATCCAAATCATTAATTTCAATTCAAATCTTCATTCAATCTACTAGCTACATCAGTAACCCGTCTGGTTAATCATGTTCCACTGAATAAGCTAATGAAAAAAATGTCTTTCATGAAGAAGGAAAAGACCACAGAACGCATTTGTGAAGCAATGTATCATTCCTACATTGACCAACAGAAAATGAGGGAACACTAAATTTTCAGTTCTTTGAATCTCATGCTTTCATTATACAACATTGACAAAATGCCAACCAAAAATATGAAGGAAACTTCGGTTATAATCCTCTCTGCCCCAGGGTATTTCAAAAATAGCAGGCTTTATAAAGCTTACTTGCAAATACACGAAGTATACCATTGTAAATAATGTTTACATTCTCACTCATACTATCTGGATGGTTCTGATAGCATCTTAGGCTGGGTTCTGTACAGAAGCAAAACCAGTGAAATTTATATATGCATGAAATTTATATATGCAAAAAATATACAGACACACATATATGGATAGATAGATAGATAGATAGATAGATAGATAGATAGATAGATAGATAGATAGATAGAGTTATATATATGGTGGGTTGGTGGTGGGGTGCCATGAAGTCAGTTCTGACTCATAATGACCCTATATAGGGTTTCTGAGGCTGTAAATCTTTATAGGAGCAGAAGGCCTCATTTTTTCCCCACACAACCACTGGTAGTTTCAAACTGCTGACCATGAGATTAGCAGCCCAACTTATAAACACCATACTACCAGAGTTCCATATATATATATAACCCCCAGGTTTTATATATATATATATATATATAAAACCACCATACTACCAGAGTTCCATATATATATATATAACCACTATACTACCAGAGTTCCATATATATATATATATATA
>NW_006408533.1:26341148-26343323 GCF_000296735.1 Chrysochloris asiatica | reverse complement strand
GTTTGGCTGCTAACATAAAGATTGGAGGTTCAAGTTCACTCAATGCTACCACAGCTCTAATGAATCTAGTTGTGAAGAATCAGTCATTGAAAACTTTGTGAAACACAGTTCTACTCTGGTACATGTAGAGTGGCCATGAGTCAGAAATGACTGGATGACTACTAGTTTTAAGAAAATCCTACGATTCCCCTATTCTCTAAACTAGCAGGATTATCTTTCAGTCTCATCTCTTTTCTCACTCACTTTCTCTCTTCTCACATCTTACCATTTTTAACTCCTTCCTGGTTTTGTTTTGTTGTGGGTTTTTTTGTGTGTGTGTTTTTTTTTCCCCTCTCCCAACACCATCTCCAAGCATGGAGTCTTGGTAGCATAGTGGATTACAAGCTGAGTAGCTAACCACAAAGTTGTAAGTTCAAATCTACCTGTCACTCTGCAGGAGAAATGAGACCTTCTGTTCCCGTAAAGATTTATAGCTTTGGAAACCCTACACATGTTCACTATGAGTTGGAACTGATTTGGTGGCACACACCGGTACCCCTTCTTCATCATGCCTTATCATTTGTCTTTTTCTCCTGTTAGGGCATGCAAGACAACCAAAAATATGAGGATTCTATGAGCATCACAGCTTTAGTATGAAATAAGAAAGTAAATCCAAAAACAAGATAGACGGGACAGGTGATTACCCCTTTCAGCTATCCACACACTGAAGTAGGAAATGTACTTAAGAATATGCCCAAAACATCACAGATTTCTGTTGGTGAAACAGAGCCACTGTTTGTAACTGTGGTGCGTAAAACTCAGTTGTATGGGGAGAAAATCCTGTAATTTTGCTGACAAGCTACCAAAAGTGTTTAACAAGTAATGAACCTGTTATTTCATGAAAAGAAATAGAATTGGTTATTTCCTATTCTTACTGACAGCTCGTTTTCTTCAATTTTGGAAAAATAACTGTTTTGTGTTCTAGAAGTGGGAAATGTACCCATATAAATAGTGAACTAAAAGGAACCCCAGAATCCTGTAGTTCTGGGATTTTGACGTTCTGGCAATCAAAACAAAGTCAAAAGGGTTCAAGAAAAACTGTATCATCAGGTACAGTGTACTCTTGTCGCAAAGACATTAATGTCTGCAATTTAACCACATATGTTTGGCAAACAAACAAGGAATAAGAGGTGATAAAAAGAAATAACAATTTAAATAGTGTAGGCGATCCAACTAGCTGTTCCTTTCCATGAACATATGCCTCAGAATGAGCTTTAGTTGGGAGTTGGTGAATCTACCTTTCATCTTTCTGATCTTAGTTCCCTTAATTTTCTCATGCCTTAATGTGTTTCTCACCACTTGAATGAAAACCTAGTGAGAAAACATATGATATGTGTTTTAATATAAGTAGTATGGCTCTAAATACAAGCTGACCACTTCATCTGTTGCTCAACCAACAAAAGAAACATCTGCTACAATGCTGAAAAAAAAAAAAAAAAAAAGTACTGTTCAATTGTTGCATTTATCTTATCAAGAAAGAGTTCACCTACCTCAATTTGGAACCTTTCTTGTTCTTTCCCTAATATGATTTGGCACAGATTTCAGATGACTAACTTACATTTGTTGTTGTTTTATCATATCCCACAAAAGAACAAGAAATGTATTAGGTTCTGTAGGGTGAGAACTCAGGGAAAGGGGGCTTGAAATAAAAACTAAAGTTCTTATCCTAATAAATATCCAGATAATACAACTTACGATATATCTTGGAGAACTTTTTTGTCATCTGTCTGATTGGCATAATTTTTCTCCTGTCATTGCTTTTTGTAGCCATTATGTTAAACAATCAAGATAATAGCTGTGATCGATCCTTGTTGTTGTTGTGAGGTGCCATCGAGTCGGTACCATCTCATAGCGACCCTAAGCACAATAGAATGAAACACCGCTGGCCCTGGGCCAACCTCACAATTGTTGTCATGTGAAAGTCCCTATAAACACAAGATTATCTAGTACTTTAGTGTTTTTAATTCTTGAGAAAAGAGAGAGGACTATTTTTTCTAGTTTGTCAGATGTTATGCTTTACACAATGATACCAAGTTAACGACTGAGTTTATTTTGATAACTCATGCCGCTTTGCTTTTTCTATGTAACTGTGAGCCACTTTGCAAAATTCCACCAAAATAAATAAATAAATGGCTG
>NW_006408533.1:26316651-26340618 GCF_000296735.1 Chrysochloris asiatica | reverse complement strand
ATAGAAAGAAATAAAATTAGTTTTATATGTTGACTTGTATCAATATATAGAAACTTTTCTAAAGTTCTTAAGTATCATAGTCTGGAGACTCATTTGAATTTCATACATTCACCTGTGTCACCTGTGACAAATGAGAACTTTATTTCTTTCAACTCTTTGTTCCTTTTACATTCTTTGTTTTGCCTTTTTACATTGTCTGGGCTCTCTAAGAAAATGTTAAATAAAAGTAGTTACCAATATTAAGAAAAAATATTCTTTACTTCATCATCAAATATACATGCCATTTGACTATATCTACTAGATATATTACAGGAGAAAGATGAAACTTCCTGCTCCTGTGAAGATTTAAAGCCTCAGAAACCCTATTCAGGGTCGCTATGAGTCAGAACTGACTCAACCGTACTTAATGATAATAATTAGATATAGAGGACAACATATGTAAAAATAGTATTTTTTAAATTATGTTTTCCTTATGATTATTTCCAATATGGAGTCCTGGTGTGTTGCCATAGGATAAGCACTAGACCACAAGGTCTGTTTGAACTTCAAGGTCGGGGGTTCCAACTCACCAGCCACTCCTAGGAAGCCCTATACAGAGTTTCTATGAGTCAGACCCAACTCGACAGCACTCAACAACAATTGCCAAAATGAAGTGTGCATGGTTTCTATAAAATATAAAAATTAGGTAGAATTAATCTATACAGTTCAAAGTCATTATAATAATTGCCACTGGAGTAACTAGTGAATAAAGGGAAATAAGAGGGCTTCCAGGGGCGATATATTGTTTCTTGACTGAGATGTTGATTACATGGTTACAAGAATTCAGGAAATTCATTGAATTGAATGTTTTTAATGTGGGAATTAAGGCTTAAAATCTACTTTAAAATATAAAAACAGGGTTTCACTGATTTCCAGACAAAATGTAAAATTTGCATGGATTCACCCTGCCTATCTGCTGTTATTCAATCTCCTGCTCTATGCCCCAGCCACATCCATTGATCTCTCTGAATGCTCTATGATCTTTCCTTCTGTCATTCATCATTTTCCCCTTGATGATTTTTACCAGAAGTAGCATTGTTGTTGTTACTAAGTTGTTAAGTGCCCTCCAATGGATTCCAATCCTTATAGAGTTTCTGAGGAGCCACTGGTGGGTTTGAACCACTGAACTATTTCCTGGAGGTACAAAATCAAAACATGCCATCTTAATGCAGGAGTATTTTATAGTCTGACTTGGTCATTCAGTATTAAAGGAATAAAGACGTACAGAGTTCCTGATAAAAGAGTTAAATGAGTCAATAATTTCTTTCAGTGTTTTGTTATTGTTATTAAGTGCTATTGAGTCTATTTGGATGCATAGTGACCCTAAATGACAGAGAAGAGCTGGCCTGTAAGGTTTTCTTGACTATAACCTTAAGTAAAGCAGATCACATGTCTTTATTCCTGCAAAGCCACTAGATGGATTCAAACTGCCAACCTTTTGGTAGCTCCCAAGTGCTTAACTCATTGTTGTTGTTATGTGCCGTGGAGTTGGTTCCAACTCAAAGCGACCATGTACAGAGTTTCCGAGGCTGTAAATCTTTATGGGAGCAGAAAGCCTCATCTTTCTCCTGCGAAACAGCTGGTAGTTTCAAACTGCTGATGCTGAGGTTAAAAGCCCGATTCGTAACCATTACGCTACCAGAGCTCCTTGCTTAATTCATTAGACACAGTCAAAATCAGTAAAGAAGGGGAAAGCGACCACTACGCATGAGAGCAGAGGGAACACTAAAATGAAGATGATATCCGAACTCTTTGTAACATAAAACATGTAGGATGCTGAGGTTCCAATAAGCAATTACCAGCCACATAAAGTATACTTGACCTCCCTGGAGGTCCTGCCATGGAAGCAGACTGAGGTCAAGACTTTTTCATTCATGCCCATAATCAAGACTTTGATCTGTGATGAGAAATATATGTTTTCCCATTTGGTGTTCTTGTCAGGGGAGAGACCAAAACCCATGTAATCAAAGAAAAATCTTTTCAATGATGGATAAAACACAAAGAGATCAAAGATCATGCTTGTCTGGAACAGATGGAATTTTTTTTAAAATGTCATTAAGCTCACCTCCATCATCCTGCTATTGACACAGTTGATAGTCTAGGGTTTGCTTTAAATTTTTTTCTCTTTTTTGGCTTATAATTTCTTATGCATGTATGTTTTTCCCAGTACTATGCTTAGAGATTTCAGGAAAGAAAATAAATAATTTATCTCATACAACAGAAATGTCATCATTATATGCTCTCATATATTTATCCCACTATTTAATTAATATAGCTCCTTATTATCAGGTATGTGACATCTGATTATCCATTCTATGCGTTACAAAAGGTAAAGCCAGTAACGTGTAATTGGGATATTGTGACCTATTAAACCCAAGATCAGGAAACACTCTATTCTTGCCTCCCCATCCATCTATGCTTTCCTCAGTCACCACCAGATGACATACATTATACTTACTCAGGACTTTCAGAAACAGTTCTTTTTGAAAACAATAAGAAAAATGAGTAATTGTATAGTTGTTTGGTTTCTACTGTTTTAAAGAAAATAAGAAAGGAATCACTAACCCTAGTTCATTTAGTTACAGTACTGGACCAAAGTTCAACTGCTATAGGCGAGAAGACAGAATTATAACCCAAATCTTCTGGTTCAAGACCAGTGTTATTTCTACTATGACTGTCTGTGATAATGGCCCTTCTTCTATCCCACAACAGAGAAACTGGTTTTTAAGACACTAGTATCTGTTACAGGTCAATGTCAGAGCACACAGGTGTGAAGTATCTAGATCATGTCTTATAATTGATGAATACTGAGTAGATCTAAAGAGAACTGAAGCTATCTAGTACAATCTCTCATTTTACTGATAATGACCATTAGGTAACACACATTGTTGTTAGGTTCCGACTCATACTGATCCTAATATGCAGCAGAACAAAACACTGCCGAGTCATGTGCTTTCCTCACAAACATTGTTACACTCAAGCACATTTCTGCTGCCACTGTGCCAATCCATCTCTTTGGAGGTCTTTATCTTTTTCACTGAACCTCCCTTTTATCAAGTATCATGTCCTTCTCCTGATAACATGTAGGAAGTCTGAGAGACAAAGTCTTGATATCCTGGCTTCTAAGGAGCATTCAGAGTCCTAGTATGGCACCTTAGGATAAGCACTGGACCTCAAGGTTGGTTTGAGACACAAGGTCAGTGGTTCAAACTCACAAGCTGTTCCTCAGAAACTCTATACAGAGTCGTTATGAGTTGAACATGACTTAATGGAACTTGACAACAACAAGGAGCATTCTGGTTGTACTTCTTGCAAAACAGGTTTGTTCATGGTACTTTTAATATTTTATTCCAACACCATAATTCAAATGCATTGATTCTTCGATGGTTTTCCTTATTCATTGTACAACTTTCACTGGCATATGAAGTAATTGAAACTACCAAGGTTAGAGTCAGGCTCACCTTATTCCCTCAAAGAGATATTTTTGCTTTTTAGCACCTTAAAGAGGTTTTTTGAAACAAATTTGCCTAGTGCAAAAATGCTTCGATTTCTTGACCCTGCTTCTATGAATGTTGATGATGGATCCAAACAAAATGAAGTTTTGACAACTTAAATCTTTTCTCCATTTATCATGATGTTATTTACTAGATCAGTTGTGAAGATTTTTGTTTTCTTTACATTGAGACAACATCCATCCACACTAAATGCTGTAGTCTTTGTTCTTCCTCAGTAAATATTTTAAGTCCTCTTTGCTTCTAGCAAGCATGACTTTATCATCTATATATCACAGATTGTTAATGGTTCTTCCTCCAATACTGATGCCACATTCTTCTTCAAATAATCTAGCTTCTCTGTTTATTTGCTCAGCATACAGATTGAATGTCATTGTGGTTAAGTGTCATCAAGTAGATTCCAACTCATAGCAACCCTATATAGGGTTTCTGAGGAGTGGCTGGTGTGTTTGAACCATTGACCTTGCCATTCAAACTGACCTTGATATCCAGCATGTTGTCCTGCAGCAATACAACCCTGACATACTCCTTTCCTGATTTTAAACCATTCAGTATCCCCTTGTTCTGTTCGAATGACTGCTCCTTGAGTTCTGTACAAGTTCCTCATGAGAACAATTAAGTGTTCTGGAATATCCATGCTTTGCAATGTTGTCCATAGTTTGTCAAGGTCCACATAGGTGTATACTTTTGCATAGTTGATAAAACACAAGTTAACCTCTTTCTGGTATTTTCTGCTCTCAGCCAAGATCCATCTGGTGTCAGCAATGGTATCTCTACTTCCATATCCTCTTATGAATCTGGCTTGAACCTCTGGCAGTTCTTGTCAATGTACTGTTGCAGCCATTTTAAAGTTACCTTCAGCATGTGGCATTAATGACATAGTTAAATGATTTCTGCATTCTATTAGGTCACCTTTCTTTGGAATGGACACAAATATGGAACTCTTCTAATCATTTCCAGGTAGCTAGCTTCCAAATTTCTTTGCATAGATGATTGAGCACCTCCAGTGCTGAATCAGTTTGTGGAAATGTTCATTTATATTCTGTACGTTCCTGAAGGCTTGTTTCTCACTAATGTCTTCTGTGCAACTTGGACTTCTTCCATCAGTGCTATTGGTTCTTGATCATATACTCTCTTGAAATGGTTAAATAACACCCATTTCTTTTTGGTGCAGTGACTTTGTGTATTCCTTCCATCTTATATTGATGCTTTCTGCATTATTCAATATTTTGCCCATAAAATCTTTCATATTGAAAGTAGACACTTGAATGTTTTGTTCATTTATTTCAGCTTGAAAAATGCTGAGTGTGTCTTCCTATTAGTTTTCCAACACCAGGTCTTTGCACATTTCATTATAATACTTGGCATTGTTTTCTTGAACTGTCCTTTAAATTTTTCTGTTAAGTTCTGATGTCCTCATTCCTTACATTCACTTTTGCTTCTCTACATTCAAAGCAAGTTACATCCATTTTCGTCTTGTCTTTCTTTTTCATGATCTGTTGCTTTCTTCCTGGATGACGATCTTGATGTCATCCCACAAGTCTTCTGTTCCTTAGTGTCTAATGCATCAAACATATTCTTGAAATGGTCTCTAAATTCAGGTGAGATATATTCAAGATCATATTTTCTAAATTTTGGTCTCATGGTCTTTTCTGAATTTTCATCAGCTTCAACCTGAATTTGCATAGGAGCAATTGATCTGTTTCACAGTTGGTCCCTGGCTTTGCTTTGGCTAATGATCTTGAGCTTTTCCATTGTCTCTTCCCATATATGATGTCAATTTGATTCCCATGTATTCCATCTAGTGAAGTTCATGTGTATAATTGTTATTGAAGTTCATGTAGTTAAAAAAAAAAAAAAAAAAAAAAAAAAAGCATTTGCAATGAATAAGTCTGCAGCATCATTTCTATCACCAAGGCCATAATTTCCAACTACTGGTCCTACCTTTTTTCCAACTTCTGCATTCCAATCACCAGTAATTATCAATGTATCTTGACTACATGTTTGAAAACGTTCAGACTAAACAAGCTGGTAGAATTCTTCAGCTTCATCATTCTGACTGTAGTGGTTGGTGCATAAATTTGAATAATAGTGGTATTAACTCATCTTCCATTTAGGCATGTAGATATTATTTTATCACGTATAACATTATACTTCAAGATAGACTTTGAGATGCTCTTTTTGATGATGAATGTGATGCTATTCTTGAATTTATTATTCCAGGCTTAGTAAACCCTATTCAAAATGGTCAATACCAGTCTACTTCAGCTCACCTAGAATATCAATCTGTATGTGTTCCATTTAATTTTTACAACTTCAAATTTTCCTAGATTCTTACTTTGTACATTCCTTGTTCAAGTTATTAATGGATGTTTGGAGCTGTTGCTCTTCATTTTGACTTATACCCCATTAGCAAAGGAAGGTGTCAAAAGCTTTGTTTCATTCATGTCATTATGGTCAACTCTACTTTGAGGAGGCAGCTCTTGCCAGTCATATTTTGAGAACCTTCCAACTGGAGGGGTGTATCTTCAGGCATTATATCTGACAATGTTCTGGTGATATTCATCATGTGCTCATTTTCTGGCAATATATGTGACTATATTCTGCTGCTATAAAAATGAAAAAGCCCTCATTCCCCAACCAAAGTCTATTAGTGGTTATGAAGTACAGAAGGAAAGGGAACTGGGGAAGTTGTTTAGGAAGCGTTGTGTTTCTGTTTATGGTAATGGAAATTTTCCAATAGGTATTTATGATGGATGTGCAACATTATTAACATAATAAATTTCATTAAATTGTACACATGAGAAACATTAAATTGACAAATATTGTGTTATATACTCGTCTATTTTACAACAACAAAAAAGAAAACAGTTGATTAATATGAGGGGGGAAAAGGAGTTCATCTCCTAGTTCAGATTCTGTGTACCAAACCATGACCTAGCTGGATATTTGTAACATAGCTCCATTGTCATTTCAATGTTCTCCTACCATTATTAAGAAGTGCTGATAGCGTAGTGTTTATGAGTTGGTCTGATAATTTCAAGGTAAGCAGTTCAAAACTACCAGTGGTTCTGTAGAAGAAAGATAAGGCTTTCTGCTCCCTTAAAGATTTACAGCCTTAGAAATCCTATACAGGGTCGCTATGAGTCAGAAATGACTCCACAGCACATAGCCACCACCAACAACAAATATTATTGATCATTTAAAATAGTAATAGTAATGCTATTGTTATTATTGTGTGCCGTCTAGTCGGTTCTAACTCATATCACCCCTGTATAAGGTTTCCAAGGAGCAGCTGGTGGGTTTGAACTGCTGTTAACAGTCCAGTGCCTAGCCTACATAGCCACATCGAACTCAATAATACTAATAATTGCATTTCTCTTTTGATTGTAGATAATTCATCCTCATTGACACTTCTCTCTCCTTTTTTCTCTTAATCATCTGCCTAACCGTCCTCCTTCCTCACTCTGAGACTAAAGGCAATCCTCAGAGAAAGACAAGTAGACATGCTCAGGTTGTAGGGAATCCCCAAGTACAGGCAAAGGAGTAGCCGCTAGTGCTGATAAGTAGGAGGTAAGTCCAAATGCTTCAGAAAAACAAAACAAAACTGGTGAATAAAGACTAGAATGCACAATAAACAGATATGCTTCGGAAACCCTGTACAGGGTCGCTATGGGTCGGAACCGACTTGACGGCACTTAACAACAACAACAACAACAAGACGGCTACAAAGAAGACATGACTGAAGATAACCTGAAATATGACTTCCACCTGTAAGACGCTGTTATTACCACATTACTGTAGTCTACAATAAGAGCCACCCTTTTGATTCCATTGCTAACAAAACTGGAATGATTGGAAGGATGGCGTTGGGGGCTATAAGTTATTTACACCTTAGTGGGATGTGATTTAATTAAACTGCGCTCTTTCTAACGCTTATTTGAGCTCAGCTCCAGGAAGAGTTTAATAGCTGCAACTAGAAATTTAAGGAAGTAATTTTGAAAGGTGGGCAGTTCTGGAAAGGGCAGTCTTGCCCTGGGGAACTGAAATGTGAGACTTTAGCAATATGAGAACATTGTCTGTTGGGGAGTGGGGCTCAGAGATGAGCCCTAAGGATGGGCAAGGGCATCACATAAGAGGGAAAGGGAAACTGGAAGGAGATGGAAGGCAAACCAAAGTCACTCTGAGGTAGGGTCCTCAATTTTAAAGTACTAAATCTGAGAGCTTCTTGTGTTGGTTTAGAGGTTTCTGGGACTTGATGAAGATTTAAGGCCGTCTGCTTTTTTATTTTCCTCCTGGATAAGGTCTGTCAGGCACTTTACCCTCCCACAAAATAAACAGAACGGTTTATGAGGAGGAGGAAAAGCAATATACTGCCAATGAAGGCATAGCTGCCAGACACCCACACTCACAAGTCACTGCCAGCAGCTGCTTGCTGTGAAGGAAGGTGTTTATATGGTGGCTTGGCTTTCTTCATCACAAGAGATTTTATTAACCCCCCTGTAGTGATAGTTTTCATTTGAGAACTATTTTTTTGTACTGGAAGAAGAGTATGGCCTAACCATGGTCACAGGGTCATGGGTCAGGAAGCTACTTAAATCCATCTATCACTTTGTTGGCTGATTAATGCATGATCCTTCTCCAGGGCAAGCTGGGTCATATTTCTTCTCTACTTAAATTTTAGTAGCTTCTGGTTTCTTAAAGGGTAAGACAAACTCCTCAGCATGACCTAGCTGTGCCTATAACTGAAGACCCTTGGCATCCATCCATGGAGACCACCCAATGAATTTCCTGAAGTTCTCCCAAAAAAAGCCACAAAGCTCTTGAACACCAGTTTAAGTGCCTGGAATGAGTTTCTACTATACATGCTTTGTTTCTTGTTTGAGTGTTGCATTCTTGGTATAATGAGTTGTTGTCTATAGAGTAAGACAAACTGGCTCCTTTTAACTAGATGGTCAAATCACTTAACCTCTTGTGGTACTGATTTTACTACCTTCAAAGTAGAAACTGTGATAAAATGTATTACTTAGTTTGGCCCTTCTAGCCATAGTTTTTGTGAATCCCACCAAATGATGGGATTGTTGTTGTTGTTAAGTGTCAATTCCTACTCATATCGACCCTGTATAGGACTTTTGATGAGCAGCTGGTGGATTTGAATTGTTGACCTTTCAATGAGCAGTTCAGTGCTTATCCTACAGTGCCACACCAGGAGTCGGTGATTGGGTATGACTACCCAAATATGAGGTATGTTTGGCCCACCAAAGGGATTAGAAAGCTTTCTAATATTGTAAATAAGGTTCATGATATTTTTCTGGGGTGGGACCATGCAAATAAGCCATATGGAATCATAGCATAGGGATTGACCAGTTTTCTGATACTTTTAGGATTAAAATAAGCCAACCCAGAGGTGGAAAGGGGTGATCTCATGAACACCAAGAAAGAAATGTCAAGAATAGAGTGTATCCTTGGAAGCTGGTATCCCAGCCCTGAGAATCACTTCAATCCAGGATACAAAGAGGGGTTATACCTGAGACAGAAAGAGATGGTGAAATGGCAGCAGCGGAGAAAGAAGAACCAACAGACAGGCAGAAGATCGGCTTCCCAGTCCATACAGTGAGAAAGCTGAGTTCCCTTGAATAGAAAATTTGCTGGTAGAGTTGTCTGCCTCTGAACACTTAGTGGAGCTAGGTTTGCTGACTCATGGGGCTATACTTGTACAACTTTTGGCCAAAGCTTCCTGGTGGAGTGGGATAGCTCTGGGCACTTGTCAGCAGAACTAGAACTTGGTAACACTTTTCTGAGCAGCACAGAGGTCAAGGGTCATAGGGCAGACAAGCCAAGAGCCAGAGAGAGGTGTGGCTGCAGGTCCTGCTGAGAACAGGCTGTTCTGATTGAAGAACTGTATCCTGAGTCATTTCTGATCCTGAATTGTAACATGGTGTGGTGCTGTAGGGCGAGCACTGGATTGCTGACCACAAAGTCTGGTTCAAACCCACCAGCCTCGCCTCAGAAACCCTATACAGACTTGCTATGAGTAAGAACTTAACTCAATGGCACTTAACAACAACAACAAATTCCCTAATAAATCCCATATCCATGAGTATTTCCTGTGAGTTCTGGGTGGACATTGCAATCGAACTCAGCAGATAAGTAAAGCGTGCCATGAGAGGGAAAGTTCGTGTCAGAATTGGGAAAAACATTGAAGATTAGAGGTATATCTGACCTCTACCTCATAGGAATCAGCCTCAGGCTGTTGAAGTTGAAAGTTAAAGGCCTCTGAAAAGCCATTTTTTTTTTAACAGGAGGGAAAAAATCAGTAAAATAGTAGTACTTTCTCATGGGATTATTTTGAGATTCACTTAAACTATTTAAGAGTACATGTAACCTGGAGTCCTGGTGACGCTGTGGGATTGAGCTGTACCACGAGGTCGGTGTTTCAAACTCACCAGCTACTCCTTGGAAACTCTATACAGGGTCATAATGAGTTGGAACCAACTCGATGGCATGTAACAACAACATGTAATCTGATGTATGCTAAATTAGAGGTTGCCACAATTCTGGGATGTCTCTGCTAAATCATGTAGGTATATCGATAAGCAATTTCTCTCTTCAACAACTGAACTTAAAATGTATGTTTATTATTGCCCTGGTGGTGCTATAGGACAAGCACTAGACTACTAACTGCAAGGTCAGCAGTTCAAGCCCACCAGTCAGTTTAATATAAGAACTGGACTGCTAAATGCAAAGTTGGTAGTTTAAACTCACCAGCTATTCTAAGGGAGAAAGATGAGGCTATCTGCTTCCATAAAAAAGTACAGCTCAGAAGCCCTATACGGGGTCACTGTGAATTGCAATTGACTCAGTGGCAGTGGTTTGGTTTGTATCACTGCATCAATCATACTATGGGAGTCATGGTATAGCGCTGTAAAATAAGCACTTAACTGCTAACCACAAGTTTGGTGATTCCAACTCACAAGGTGCTCCTTGGAAACCTGATACAGGGTCACCATGAGTTGGAATTGACTCAAAAGCACTTAACAATAATAACAATCGTACTATGTGTCGAATTATTTGCCAATAGATTCCCTCATTATTTATATACATATGTATATTGTATACATGTACATATATACAAAAAAAAAAAAGAAAAACCCTGAGGCAGTTCAATAGTTTCTTTCTTTCTTAAAAAAAAAAATGAAAAAGGTTGTTTTACCATGGTTTTAGATTTCCTGGGTGGTATAAATGGTAACAGACCCAGATGCTAACAAAAGATTGGAGGCTTGAGTTCATCTAAAGATATCTTGGAAGGAAGGTCTGGTAATCTGCTTCTGAAATACAGCTATTGAAAAGCATATGGACCATAGAGCTCATCTAGAATCAGAGTAGACGTGATGGCAACAGGTTTCGTTTCCATGGCTGTAGACACCTGCCGAACAGAGACTTTCACTTAGACTTTATTATGTCCCAAGTGCCTAGACCAGTGCCTGACACATATTAGGTAATTCACAAATATTTGTAAAGCAGGATGTAATTATTCAAGGTCAGTTTACAGAAGAAATGATGCACTGAATTGGCATCAAGATCTAAGTAGGGTTCCATTCATGGCATTGTCTCCAATCTGTTTGATCCTAAAGAACTCACATAACTTCTCTGGGCATTTCATCTTTGAAATATAAATATTTGGTAGTTGGAAAGGTAGGTCGGAGCCAGATTGGAAAATGTCTTAATGCTCAACTTAAGAATCATACATTTTAGCTATGTTGCAATTACATATCATCCATTTGGTTCCAACACATAGCTAACCCTACTTACAAAAAAAACCCCAGAAAGCCACCTAGTCCAATTCCATCCTCACATTTGTTGCTATGTTTGAGTGCATTGTTGCTATGTTTGAGTGCATAATCTAGCTCATCTCACTGAGGGTATTCCTTTTTTTCAAGAATAGTGTCTGACATATAGCAAAGACTCAGTATATGGTATATTATGGTATAGCCATTGCTGAACATTAGTAATATAAGTATAATATTCTAGAATAAGTGGGTCATCTTTTAAATATATTATGAAATGATTTTTTTCTAGTTTTCCCTATTTAAAAAAATTCAGTAACATTGCAATGAATATGTTTGAATTTAATATTTTATCTACCATCACAAATATAATATTAAATGTGTTACTATTATAAACATAATTGTAATATATTACAATTATAAATATAATAGCAAATGTATTATTACTATAAATATAATAGTAATTATATTGCTATCATAAATATTACTATTATAAATATAATAGTACATAAATTACTATTACAAATAGCAAATAAAAGAATCAGTAACATTGCAATGAATATCTTTGAATTTAATTTTTTATCTATTACAACTATAATAGTAAATAGGTTATTATTATAAGTATAATAGTAAATTAAAAATTCAGTTTTTAAAATTTAATTTAATGAATAGAGATATTCATTGCAATGATTTTTTTTAATGGAAAAAAACTGGAAAAAATTGTTTCTAATATATTAAGAAGATGACTCACTTATGATAGAATATTATACTTATATAATATATAGGAGTCCTGGTATGGCACTGTAGGATAAACATTGGACTGCAATGTTGGTTTCAACTACAAAGGTCAGTGGTTCAAATTAACCAGTAACTCCTCAGAAACCCTAAACAGGCTCTCTATGAGTTGGAACTGACTCAATGGCACTAAACAACAACATAGAAACTCAAAACAAGGTCACTATAATTTGGAACCAACTTTATGATAAACAATCGCCATTATAAATATTGTTGTTGTTTGGTGCCAACCAGTTGGTTCCAACTCAGTGCAACCCTCTGCACAACAGAATTACAACCTGGTCCTGCACCATCCGCACAATTGTTCTGTTTTGAGTCCATTGCTGCTGCCACTGTGTCAGTCCATCTCATTGGAAGTCTTCTCTTTTTCAAGGTCCCTCCACTTTTCCAAAGCACTGGAAAATAGTAACAATGCACTGTAGGATAAGCACTGGACTACGAACATCAAAGTGATTCATTAAACCACCAGCCCCTCCTCAGAAACCTTATACAGAGTCTCTATGAGGCAGAGCCCACTCCACAGTACTTAACAACAACGTTTACATTGGAGGATCTAAAGGTTTTGCATTTAGCAAACCTGCTGCAAAAGATCTCTTGGAAGTGGTTTGCCACAGGTCCTCATCCTCATTGATTGGCAGAGTCACTATTGTGAATTTCCTTGAGTAAGGTGGAGACAGAGAAGAGATAGGTATGCAGTAACTGTATCAAGCTAACCTTCAAAGTGCAGGAAAAAACCAGCTGATTTAGGATCAACTCCACCTTTCTTGTAGAGCCATACCATGTGATATGGTAGTCAACGTCATTTTACTTTATGACTACTCAAGTCCTCTGTTATCTATGATCAGATATGCTACAAGCAAAGGGTGGAAGGCAAGTATTGGATTCCTCAGGACATAGGGCTACCTAAGACCTAGCTTTGTATCACTGAAGCTCAAGAAGCTCAGAAAATGACCACAGTTCTAAAAGGCATCTTCAGCAACACTGATTGTGTTGATGGGGTGGGTAATGATGTGGTGGTCAAGTGAATGCCTACTCATGGTGACCCTGTATAGAATTTCTGAGGTTCTCAATCTTTATGGGAGCAGTAAGCCTTATCTTTCTTCCAGGTTGCTGCTGGTGGATTCAAACTGCTCACCTTGCAATTATCAACTGAACACATAAATCATTCCACCACCAGAATTCCTTATATTTATAATGCTATTGTTGTTGTTATGTGCCGTGGAGTCAGTTCCGACTCCATAGCGACCCTGTACAGGGTTTCCGAGGCTGTAAATCTTCACGGGAGCAGAAATCTTCATCTTTCTCCCGCGGTACAGCTGGTAGTTTCGAACTGCTGACCTTGCGGCTAGCAGCCCGATTCATAACCACTACGCTACCAGAGCTCCTTCTTAATAGTAAGTAAAAAATTAAATTCAAAGATACTCATTGCAGCCCTGGTATCCCCTAAAGTGTTAATGTTGTGATCTAAACAAGAGGAAGTTCACGGAACTTGATTTTGCCTGGCATATTTACTGATGGTCTGGGCCTTAGGGTTAATCTTCTGAGATTGGTTCAGGGACACAGGCATAGCTAGCACTTGGAGCTTGGCAGATGAGCTGCCCTCTCTCTATATCTTTATACATCCTCAGTACAGAGTCAAGTCCTGCAGTCTGAGGACCACAGAGACAGTGGCCACTCCCAGCATACTGAGAGTGTGTTAAGTAAATTCCAGATCAGAATATTCAACTATGCAAAATAGAAGGAATCTAGGAGTCCTGGTGTGGTGATGTAGGCTAAGCACTGGACCACAAGATCAGTTTGAACTGCAAAGTCAGCAGTTCAAATCCACCAGCTGCTCCTCAGAAACCATATACAGGGTCACTAGGAGTCAGAATCAACTCAACGACACTTAATAACAACAACAACACCATAAATGGCAAAGCTATTCAATTATTTCATTCACAGGATATAGGATTATTTTATCCAGTGAATATCCCCAACAAAATCAAACATTGATTTATGGGATATAATTAATTTATAGGAAATCTAAGGGTGGTGGTAAAGGAAAACCTTGGAACTCAACCACTGAAGAAAATTCACAGTGAAGATATATCCCAGTATGAATCAATGGCAAAAGTCAGGAGGCCCAGTCAACTCCTGCCTTCTAATTAACTAGGCAACCCTGAACAGGTTACTTGTTTTTTCCCAGCCTCACTTCCTCATGTGTGATTGCATTCTGTTATTTTTAAGATCTTTTTTAGTTTCAGAATCTTAGCACTCAATCATTCTGATTCTGGTTGAAACATAAAGCAGACCCCTTTCTCTTTGTTCCTTAGTGGTCTTGGCTATAAAACAAAGATGATAACAACTGTTCTCACCTCAAATGTCAAATAAGATCATGGCTGTGTAAGTGCTTGTAAATGTTCAAAGTGCTTCACATGGGGAAGGTTCTGCCATCGTTACCACCATCTTCTACAACTCTAGCTTTTTAAAGCTGCTTTGATGACACAAAAGGACAGATATTTGAGACTTCATGTCCCACTTGATGGTGCGTTTCATGAAAGGGCACTGATCTTGCTTGGATTGTTCCAGAAAGATGTGGAGAGAAGAGCTGGCTGGGGAGAAGCATCAGTACAATGAACCAGACTATCAGTCCAATAGACCAGGCAAAATAAAGATAACATTTATAATGACTTAAGGCTTGTCAAAGAGTTTTATCAAACACTGTTTCATTCTGTCTTCACAGCAACACTGATTCTTCTTTACGTGTTAGTGATTAGAAAGTTGAAGTGCAACATCTTTTGAAGGCCTAGAATATACCATAAACAACTCTTTTGAAGGCCTAGAATAGAGCATAAACATCCTAACATATGGTCTGTATTTGGTGCCGGAAATGATAGGGCCCTTGAAGTCAACTCTTGATGATCTGGAGTTCTCTTCATCAATGGAGTCTTTGCTCAACCCCTATAAACACAATCAATTTCTCCCTGGGGATGCCATAATTCTTACATTTTTTAAAAAAACATGTTTACAAGGTTTTTTTTTTCCTATTTTCTTCATTGGACTTTAATCATGTTAAGCCTAGAAATCATGGTTACAGTCATAGACCTTGATATAGTGAACTCAACAAATGGACTTCAAACAAATGACCAGCAAAAGAGCTATTGAGAATTCAGAAGACTGAGGCAAAAAGTGAGAGGGGAAGGATAAGAGGAGATGGGAAGGGTTAAAAGGGAAGGAATACAGTCTGACTGATGAGGAGTCTGACCGTGTTCCAAAACCAAAATGCATGTAGTAAATGTTTAGTTGCTGAGTTTGCCTACCCACATTCTGTTCACCACCATTAATAAGAACAGTTGAGAGTTGGTGTATTTGCAAACATATCCACCCAAACACAATGAAAACAGGCCAAAATATAGAGGGTGTCCTAGCAGCGCATTAGTCACTTAGCATGCCTGTCCAGAGAGCCTCTATATTTTAGAGATAAAACATATAATAGACTCTCTCATTTACTGAAGTCAGAGAGCACAGAAGCCTCATAATTTAATCTGAAATTGAAAACATGCCATACACACACACACACACACACACACACACACATCCAAAAAGAAATGAAGCAAAACCTAACATATGTGTTCACTATGTTACTTAACTTTTGCAAGAGTAAAATGAGATACTCATATTCAACATGAAAAATAATACATTCTTTCATCCATCCACTCCCTCTTCTTCTCTATTCGGGCCTCCTTCATTGTATGTGGCTATTGTATGCTGTCACGTCAGTTCCCACTAGCAATAATCTTATGAGGGTTTCTGAAGCTGTAAGTTGTTATGGGAGCAGAAAGCCTCATCTTTATTCCATGCCTACATTGCATAGCACCTGGCATATAGCAGGCCCTTAGTAAATTTATGAAAGAATTAGAATATTAGTCAAAGAAATGTGTACTCAGAAAGAGACTAAGGAACCTGAGACTGTGGCTCTTGACTAGTCTTCAGGTCTGGAAAGGAGCTCACTCACATGGCCCCATTTTGAGCCAAGTAGTAAATAGACATATAAGAGGGACAACAACACCAGTAAGGTGTTCTTACCATGGAATGGTCAACCATTCCAAATCAAATGGGTGATAGTTACCTAAGTACAAAGTTGAGAAGGGATGGGAAGGTGAGTGGAATGAAAATAGGATCACAGGGAGGAAGCAAGGTAACTGTTGCTACATGAAGGAATTGCAATCATTGATGTGAAACAAAGTGTATGAATGTAAAACTGGTCATCGTGTCTGTAAACCTTCACTCAATTCAGTTTCACAACAAAAAAATTTTAAAAAGAAAAGAAGTGTGTACAGATTGATAGGAGCATTAACTTACCTGAGCAGATGTTTTACTTACTCTGAAAAAAATCTACTATTACACACATACTATAAAGTAATACTTCAACTTCACCAAATGATCTAGTCTCTAAATTACTAGAGATACGTCAATAGGCCATCTGAAGATGATGAAGAAAAAAGCAAACGCAATTATATTATGGGACACATTCACACAACTTTTGAGGATAACAAACATTCAACTCACTAAATTAAATTATCTACAATTTAATTGTCTCACCAATATGCATTAATCTAACATATTTAGAAATAACACTATCTATTGAAAATCCAGTATGCATCCAAACCTGTGCAGGGCACAAGGAATGTAGTAGCAAATAAGACAGATGAAGTTTCTGCTTCCATTCTAGTCATTGTTGTTGTTGTTGTTGTTGTTAAGTACCGTGGAGTTGGTTCCAACTCATAGTGACCCTGCACAGGGTTTCTGAGGCTGTAAATTTTTATGGGAGCAGAAAGCCTCATCTTTCTCCTGTGGAACAACTGGCAGTCTCAAACTGCTGACCTTGAGGTTAGCAGCCCAATTCATAACCACTACGCTACTAGAGTTCCTTTATTGTTGTTGTTAAGTACTGTGGAGTTGGTCCCGACTCATAGTGACCCTGCACAGGGTTTCTAAAGCTGTAAACCTTTACGGGAGCAGAAAGCTTCATCTTTCTCCTGCAGAACAGCTGGTAGTTTTGAAGTGCTGATTTGTCATTTTTAGGTGCCATCAAATTGGTTCTGACTCATAGCTACCCTATGTACAACAGAATGGAACAAAGTCTGGTTCAGCATCAGCCTCACAATCATTACACTTGAGCCCTTGGTTTTAGCCACTGTGTCAATCCTTCTTATTAAAGGCCTTCCTCTTTATCACTGACCCTCTACTTTACCAAGCATGATGTCCTTCTCCAGGGACTGGTCCCCCCTGACAACTTGTGATTACTCACGCCCAAAGTACATGAGCTGAAGTCTTGCACCCTTGCTTTTAAGGAGCATTGTTGTTGTATTTCTTCCAAGAAGGATGTATTTGTTTTTCTGGCAGTCCATGGCATGTACAATATTCTTTGACAACACCATAACTAAAATTTACCAATTATTCCCCAGTTTTCTTTATTTATTGCCCAGATTTTGCATATTTCTAGGGTTCCTGCTGTGCCACTGTGGGATAATGCAGTAGACCACAAGGTCGGTTTGAACTGCAAGGTCGATGGTTCAAACTCACCAGCTGCTCCTTCGAAACCCTATAAAGGGTCACTAGGAGTCTGAACCTACTGGACAACACTTAACAACAATTTAAGTTTGTTGTTGCTGGTAAGTGCTATTGGGTTAATTCCACCTCCTAGTGATGCTTTTTAAGAAGCAATGGGTGATTTTGAACTGCCCAATTTGTAGTTAGCAATTTAGTGCTTATCTTATAACACCACACCAGTATTCTTAAATTATGATTTTAAAACTAAAAGGGAAGATTGCAACAGTATTTAATTTACTATACATGTCCCTTTGTAATTACAAGCACTTTATACATTTCCATAATTTTTGCCCTTTATGTTAAAAGGACGGCTAAGTTCATTTCCCTCTTAATAGTTGTAAATACATCTTGTTTTCCTATGAAGAAAACTTAGGTTGTTCAGCCTTGACACTCTGGAAATTTTTATCTCTCCAATTGTCATTCGCTATAAAAGTTATACTATACTGCTTATACTGCCTTGATTGGGACCATTCCCTTCTTACAGGTTGATAGTAAATTAAATGTTACAGAACTAAACTATCTTAATAGCTCTAAAGCATCTATATTATTCTGAATCCGTCTACAATATTCAAACACATAGAATCACCAAACCAAAAAAAAAATTACTTATACTGTAATCATTTACTGCACAACCTTCATAGGTCAGGTCATTGACAAAGACAAACCTCAAAGCTACAAGTTGTTAACATGAAAACTTGTGCAGTAAAATTCTTACTTAGAGGTGAGAATTTTCGGTAATACTAATAAATTGTTGTCTAGTTTCTCAGTTCACATCAGATTGAAAATGTCAAAGAATTGAGTGCAGGAGGGAACAGCCAGATATAGACACAATTTCAGCAATAGCTAATAAACCCATTGCCATCCTACTCAGAGTGACCCTATAGGGCAGCATAGAACTGCCTCATAGGAAGGCCAAGATCATAAATCTTTACAGAAGCAGGCCACCACATCTTTCTCCCATGGTGAGTTCAAACCTTCAACCTGTCTGCTAGCAGCTAAATGTTCAACCACTACATCACCAGGACTCCTTAGATAGGAAGTAAAATAATAACTACAACTACAATAAAATTCCCATCTTACTAAGTAAGCCTTTGATTGTCATTCTTCTTGAAAAGCCTTTGAGGCAGCTACTAGCATAAGATACAACTATAGACTAGGGACACTACATTAAATTTTCTGTAATCATTACTTGTAAAATGGACATTATTTAACCCATTTTACAATGTACCGAGTCACTGAACCAAAAAGGGA
This sequence comes from Chrysochloris asiatica, assembly GCF_000296735.1. Lineage (NCBI taxonomy): Eukaryota > Metazoa > Chordata > Mammalia > Afrosoricida > Chrysochloridae > Chrysochloris > Chrysochloris asiatica. Next base: position 26,321,639 of record NW_006408533.1, on the reverse strand, counting down.
AAAAAAAAGGTCGATGTTCATTCATTTCAAGAGGCACCTTTTTCCCCTTACCAGCAGCACAGTAGATCACATGATGCCTGGTGCTACTGGGAAAAACGTGAACTAGCAGGAATTCATCAGAGCTGTCAGCCTTCCTCAAAAGTCAGGGAAGCTTAAAGTCCTTGAATAGGTAGATATTGTCAAGCTGTCCAAGCATAAGGAGCTTGTTCCCTATGATGTGAACTGGTTCTACACATAATCTTCCACAGCATGGCACCTGCACCCCTGGGGCAGTGCTGGGGAGAGCTCCATGAATAATATTTATGGAGGGCAGCAGAGAAATGGTGCCATGTCAGCCACTACAGTCAAGGTTCCAAGATTCTGTGTGGCATGCCAGGTCCTCCAAGTCCTAGAATCACTCAGAATTGTAGAGAAGGACCAAGATGGTGGCTGCAGATTGACACCTCAGGGACAGAGCAATCTGGACAGAATCACTACACAGGTGGCAGCTGGGAACAAGAAACATTAGAACAGATGATGCTATGTTAATAAACTGCCTCATTCATATTTGAAAAAAAAAAAACAAAAACAACAGGAACCACATCATCAAGAACCAATAGTATGGAAGGGAGAATTTCTAAAACTGAAAGAACTGAAGAAAAAAATTCACGCACCAACTTGTACAGTTGAAAGATTCTATGGGAAAATATTGAATGACATCATTGCTGTTGTTGTTAAGTGCTGTCAAGTCAATTTCAACCCATAGTGACCCTGTATAGGGTTTCCAAGGATCAGCTGGTGAGCTTGAACCACCAACCTTGCAGTTCAAACGACTTTGCAGTCTGATGCATTAGCCCACAGCGCCACACCAGGACTTCATTGAATGAAACTGAAAGCAGCAAAGGAAGATGGAAGATGTGTTAGGGTGTGAAAGTATCCTCTCACCACACTTACACAATCTGTACTATGAGCAAATAATCCAAGAAACTGGGTTCTACAAAGAACATAGCATCACAATTGGAAGGAGACTCATTAACAGCCTACAATATGCTGATGATAGACCTTGCTTGCTAAAAGTGAAGAGGACTTTAAATACTGATTAAGATCAAAGACTACTGCCTTCAGTATCTATTTCACCTCAGTGTAAAGAAAAAAAAATCCTCACAACACCGTGCTAAATGGAGAAAAGACTGAAGTTGTCAAAAACTTCAATTTGCTTGGATCCACAATCGATGCTCATGAAGCAGCACTCAAGAAATCAAATGACATATTGCATTAGGAAAAACTACTGCAAAAGACCTCATTGAAGTGTTCAAGAGCAAAGATGTCAATTTGAGGACTGAGGTGCGCCTGATCCCAAGCCATGGTATTTTTAATAGTCTCAGATATATGTGAAAGTTGGGCAATGAATATGGAAGATTGTAGAAGAATTGATGCATCTGAATTATTGATTGGCAAAGAATATTGAAAGCACCATTTACTGCCAGAAGACCCAACCACTATCTCTTGAAGAAGCACAGTCAGAATACTCCTTAGAAGTGAGGAAGGCAAGACTTCATCTCTCGTACTTTGGATATGTTATCAGGAAAACCTGATGATATATAACTTCAAGAAGGACAGCATATATAACTTGAAGATAAAAAATTGAAGAAGGACATCAACCTTTTAAAAGTGGACTGTCAGTAAAAAAAAAAAAACCTCAAAAAAGATGAATTGACACAGTGGTTACAACAATGGGCTCAAACATAACGATTTTGAGCACAGAGCAGAAAGGACAAGGCAGTGTTTCGTTCGGTTGTGCATGGGATCACGATGAATCGAAACCAACTCAATGGCACCTAACAACAATGTATATGCATTCATATGTCAGGAACACAGTGACTCTGCAGGATAAACACTGAACTGCAATGTCGGTGGTTCAATCTCACTAGCTGCCCCACAGAAAAAAGCTGAGGTTTTGTCATCCCACTAAGATTTACAGTCTTGGAAACCCTATAAAGAGTCACTATGAGTTGGAATTGAATCAGTGGCATATAACAACAACAGCAACACACATACATACACACACACATATGTATATATAGTCTTGGTGTGGGGCTGTAGGACAAGCACTGGACTGCTAACCAAATACTTGGTGGTTTACACCCACCAGCTGCTCCTTGGAAAATCTGCACAATGTTGCTATGAGTTGAAAGCAACTTATGAGAGCAATTAACAACAACAACAACAACAACACACACACACGGGATAGTAAAAAATTATCCGCATTTTGGCTGTAGAATTTCTGTAAATCAACTTAAAAAAAACATAAATACACCATTTTTTGACATAATCTCCTTGCACTTTAATACACATTGTCCATCTGTCAACAAGCTTCCATAGTCCCTTATTTAAAAATGTTTTAGGCTGAACTGTGAGCCATGAATGTACCTGTCTTCACTTCTTCAGAAGTGAGTCTTTGTCCTCGAAAGGCTGATTTCAGGGGACCAAACTGGTAAAATTCTGATGGAGCAAGATCAGAATTATAGAGAGGATGTGTTAACACTTCAAAAAGAAGTTTTTCCAGAGTGTCAACAGTGTGGGTAGTGTTATGTGTGGATGCACATCACCATGCAATATTACAACACCCTTGGATAGCAGTTCTCTGCGTTTAATCCGAAGTTTAGGCTTCAGCACTTCAGTGAGCACCTCATCGTAATGAGCATGTTGAACCTTTTTCCTGATAGTGTTCCAATACTGGCCCATGAGAATCCCAGAAAACCATCAGCATCAATTTTCCAGCTGATAGTTGACTTTGAACTTTTTCTTGGTTGACAATTGAGGATGTTTCATCCCACACTCTGCCATTTTTCTCACAGGCTCTTAGTGATGAAACCATATTTTATTACCAATAACATTTTTTTAAAGAAACTTTTACCTTCCTTTGAGTATCAGTCCAAATTTTGTTTGCAGATGTCTGAACACTTGTGTTTGTGCTCTTCTGTGAGGTGTTTCGGTATTCATTGTGCACAAGCTTTTCGAAACCAAGTCTGTTGTGCATTATTTCATAGTCAGAGCCATGGCTGATTTGAAAATGATTTGTCACATAATCCACTGTCACTCTATACAATAAAATCATTTCATGTGCATGCACCATGTTGTAATCAGCCGTGGACATGGACAGGCATTTTAATATAACCAGAGTGCAAATAGTTTATGACTCACCCTCATGTGTGTGTGTGCATCTGTGTATATATACATATATATGTGACACATATATAATTTTACATGTATGTGTACATAGATACATACATAAATGCATGTATGTAAAATTGTTAATAACAGATACCTCTAATAAAGTACTGTATGTGGGGAAAAATGGACCTAAAGGTGATCTTTAGCTTTTACTCTAGATAGCCCCATATCTTTATCATTTTTATCATAAGATTGTATTCATATGTTATTTGTGTAACAGAAGAAAAAAACTCGAATAAAAGAGTGCCTAGGCACGTAGTGTTTTTGTTGTTAAGTTCCATGGAGTCGATTTCGATTCATAACACCCCTCTGTCCAGTAGGGTTTCTGAGGCTTTAAATCTTTTGCAGCAGCAAAACCTAGTGAGCTATAACCACCAGCCTTATGGTTCATGGTCCAGTGTTTAGCCTGTGGAGCTCCCCAGGCACTTAGTGGATACTACATAAATGTTTCTATCTTTTTGTCTCTATTTCTCTATGCTTAGTGTTACATGTTTATCATTATAACTGCTGTTACTGTCATTGTCATTAAAACTCACACACAATTTTAGAAAAGCAACTAAAGTCTCAGGGACAACCCTGCCCTGTTGCAAAACCCTTCCATAGCTTCGGATCGTGTTGTTCATTCATGACTCACACTAAAGGTCTATATCCCACAACATGAGCTAAGCAATGAATTAAGGTTTATAAAAAGACATAAAGGAAAGGTGGGGCAGACTCATTTGCCTCTGTTTGTGATGTCATTTGTCTCCCTGTTAAATTGCAATAAAGACAATAAAAGGAAATTGGCTGTGAAAAATGAAAGTGGCTTCGATTAATAAAAATAGTCTAAATGAGAAAAGCCTTTTAAGGGAGAAGGGCGACTAACATGAAAAGCAGTGGGAAAGGAAAACATAAAATCCTTAAGACGATTCATTAACCACAAATTATTGCCAGCAAGTCAAATCCTCCCCTGAAAACATGTTTATGTTCTAACCATCAGAGTATCAGATGCCTTCAAGGAAATGCTCAGAAGGAAGTCTCTGCTACAAAGCTTATAGGCAAAAACGCTATGCTATAGAATCTGACTGTAGAATCTGTCCTGCAGGTCTGAGAATCCTAAGAAGGAAGTGGTTTCCATAAAGGGCACAATGGAGGGAGAAATGTGGCCAACAGGCTCACAGCTAAGAGATCTGACTACTCAATTCACTTCAGCCAATTCATCTTACTGAAAGAACAAATGAATTAATCAATGATCCTAGGGAAATGGTCATCTCTGTACCACATAACCTCTCTCGACCACTTCTGAAAAAGGGGGTACTGATGTATATGCTTTATCTCTCAAAGCTGGTATGACGCTTAGATGATTAAAAAGAAAATATACTGTGATTTCAAATTCTTCCCTTTAAATAATATCAGGTGTTCAGATACCACATTGTTGTTCGTTGTTGTTGTTGAGTGTTGAATCAGCTCCAACCCCTAATGATCCTGTATAGGGTTTCCAAGGAATGACTGGTGAGCTTGAACCACCAACCTTGTGATCCAAATGACTTTGCAGTCCAGCACATTAACCAATAGCACCACACCAGGATTCCTTGTTGTTAATTAGGTGTCATCAACTTGGTTCAGACTCATAGCGATCCAATACACAACTGAACAAAACACTGACTGGTCCATTTTTGTTATGTTTGAGCCCATTGTTACTGCCACTGTATCAATCCATCTCATCTTCCTCTTTTTTTGCTGACCCCACCACTTTACCAAACATGAGTCCTTCTCCAGGAACTGGTCCCTCCTGA
>NW_006408533.1:26310965-26316252 GCF_000296735.1 Chrysochloris asiatica | reverse complement strand
GTCTTTGACAACTTCAGTCTTTCCTCTATTTAACATGATGTTTTTGATTGGTTCAGTTGTGAGAATGTTCCTTTCTTTAGATTGAGGTGAAATCCATATGACAGGCTATAGTCTTTGATCTTAAGTCAGTATATCAAGTCCTCTTTGCTTTCAGCAAACAAGGTTGTGTCATCTGCATTTTACAGGTTGTTAACGAATCTTCTTCCAATATTGATGCTTTGTTCTTCTTCATGTAATCCAGCTTCTCAAATTATTTACTTTGCATACAGATTGAATAAGTATAATGAAAAGATAAAAACTTGCTGCACATTTTCCCTCATTTTAAACCATTCAGTATCCCCATGTTCTGTTCAAAAGACTGATAGCCTCCTCTTTCCTTATGAGCAAATTTAAGTGTTCTGGAATACCCATGTTTCGCAATGTGATCGATAGCTTGTTATGATTCACTCAGTCAAATGTTTTTGCAAGTCAATAAAGCACAAATAAACATCTTTCTGGTGTTCTTTGCTTTCAGCTAAGATCTATCTGATGCCAGCAATGAGATCCTGCTTTCCACGTCCTCTTATGATTCCAGCTTGAATTTCTGACAGCTCACTTTCAATGGACTGCTGCAATCATGTTTTCATTATCTTCAGCAAAATGTTAGTTGCATGGGATATTACTGGCATTGTTCAATGGTTTCCACTTTCCCTTAGGTCACGTCTTTGGAATGGGCACAAATATGGATCATTTCCAATCGGTTGGCCAGGCAGCTGTCTTCCAGTTAGCAGTCCAGTGCTTATTCTACCGCATCACACCAGGACCCCGATAATGCCCATAGAATCCTTCAATATTGCAACCTGAGACTTGCATTTTTTTTTTTTCTTTTTCTTTAGTTCTTTCAGTTTGAGAAATGCAGAGCATGTTCTTACCTTTTGGTTTTCTAATTCCGGGTCTTTGCACTTTTTATTGTAATACTTTGTCTTCCTTAACTACCTATTGAGATTTTCTGTTCAGTCACTTTCTATTCATTTCTTCCAGTCACTTTAGCTTCTCTAAGTTCAAGAGCAAGTTTCAGAATCTCTTCTGATGTCTATTTTGTTTTACTGTTTTCTTACTGCCTTTTTAATGACATTTTGTTTTCTCGATGTTCTTGATGTCATCTCATAACTCTTTGATCATTAGTGTCTAATGCATCAAATCTGTTTTTGAGATGGTCTCTAAATTCAGATAGGATATATGCAAGGTCGTATTTTGCCTCTCTTGTTTTCCTTTTCTTTAGCTTCAGCCTGAACTTACATAATAGCAATTGATTATCTGTTCCCTGGACTGATTTTGGCTGATTATAGGGAGCTTTTCCATTGTCTCTTCCAACAGATGTACTCAATTTCATTTCTTTGTATTCTGCCTGTTGAGGTCCACATGTATTGTTACCTTTATGATGCTGGAATAAAAGGTGTTTGCAATGAATATCTCCTTGGCCTCACAAAATTCTATTATGCATTCTCCAGCATATTTTCCAACTATAGATCTTTGTTTCCACCTTTTGCATTCTAATCATCAGTAATTATCAATGCATCTTGATTGCATATTTGATCAATGTCAGACTAAGACGTTGGTAGAATTTTTCAAATTCATCATTACTGGTTTTAATTGTTATTGCATAAATTTGAATACTAGCGATATTAACTGGTCTTTTTTGTAGTTGTAGCTATTTTTCTATCACAGACTGCATTGTACTTCAAGACAGATCTTGAAATGCTCTTTTTGACAATGAATGTGATGGCATTCCTCTTCAACTTGTTGTTCCCAGCATAGTAAACTCTATGATTGTCTGATTCAAAATGACCAATACCAGTCCCTTTCAGGTCACTAAATGCCTAGTTACTAAGCTTTATATGCTACATAAAGATCACTTTTGATGACTTTTGTTGACTTTCAATTTTCCTAGATTCATATTTTGTACATTTGATGTACTAATTATTAATTGATGTTTGAAGCTGTTTCTTTTCATTTTGCGTTGTGCCCCATCAGCAAGTGAAGGTTAAGAAGGATTCTGTCTATATCACTATTGTCAACTCTACTTTGAGGAGACAGCTCTTCTCCAGTTGTATTTTAAGTACCTTCCAACCTGAGGGGCTCATCTTCTATCATTATATTGGACTGTGTTCTAAAACTATTCATAAGGTTTTATGGGACTAATCATTCAGAAGTGGCCCTCCTCTCCTTTTTCCTAGTGTAATCATAGTCTGGAAGCCCCACTGAAACCTGTTCACCATGGCAACCTTGCTGGTATTTAAAATACTAGTGGCATAACTTCCAGCCACTCAGCAGCACACAAGCTAACACAGTAGAAGAAACTGACAGACAAGTGTTGGGGGAAAAAAAACAAAACCACTGGTTTTTATTGAATTGATTATGACCCATGACAACCACATAAGATAGAGTAGAACTGACATATATGTTTTCCAGGGCTAAAATATTTACAAAAGCAGATTGCCAGATCATTCTCCCATGGACTGGCCGGCTAATGGGTTCAAACCAGTGGCCTTTCAGTTAGCTGAGAACTCACCAACAGTAAGTCCAGGGCTCCTTACCCCACAGCCTAACCTCCTTAATAGAATAATTTGTTTTCAGCATTAATTAATGGACCCCTCACATTTACCTCTGCTTTTCCCCTCCCTCTTCATTCCTGATTTTCATAATTTCCAATTATCCTGTACGTTGTGCAAACCCCACACGTAATGAAAATAAAATTCAGCTTACATTTTAGTTATCTGTACTATATCATTATTTAGAAGTGTGTTGTTTAATTTCCCCTTATTTGTGATTTTTCCCATCGTCCCTTATGGTTTAAACTTCTGATTTAATCCTATTCTGTTCAATGAACATATGTGATATGATTTAAATTCTTTTACATTTTCTGAGCTGTGTTTTGGAATGTATCATATGATCTATCCTTCAGAATTCTCCATGTCTGTTTGATAGGTGTGTTCTCCTGCTATCAGAAGGAGTGTTCTATAGAAGTCTGTTAGGTCTAGCTGGTGATTCAAATCTTTTCTTTGAAACTGAAATATGGAAATATGCAGCTCTGACTGTTGTCTATTTAGTCCTAAAATCTGTTAGTTATTACTTTATTTTGTGGCTCTGTTTCTAATTGTACATATGTTTATAATTGTTCTGTTTTCATGATTGCTTGACATTTTTATCGTTATAAAATGTTTGTCTCAGTCTCCAGTAATATTTTTTTCTAAAAATCTATTTTATATGATATTAGTATAGTGACCGCAGTTATTTTATGTTTACTCTTTACATGACATGTATTTGTTCATATTTTTACTCTTGTTTCTTTAAATCTAAATATTTCTCATCATCACATAGTTTCATCAGCTGTTAAAAATCTATTCTACTAATTTCTGACTTTTAATTGAGTATTTAGTTCAGTTATATTTAATTAATACTGGATGAACTAGGGATTATGCCTACCATTTTGCTATTTACTTTCTATATATTGCTGATGTTTTGTTTTTATGTTCTGTTCTATCACTGTGCTTTTTGTGTTAAATAGAAACTTCCCATGTACTATATTTATACTCCTATTACTAAACTGTATCTATTATACTACCAGAACTACTGGTGTGGTGCTGTAGGGTTAGCACTGGACTGCGAACCACAAGGTCAGCAGCTCAACTCTAACAATTGCTCCTGGAAGTCCTATACAAGGTTGCTAATGACTCAGAACTGACACAATGGCACTTAACAAAACAAAAACAAAAAATTATACTACCAGTAAAATTAACAGTTTTTAAGAAAATATTTTTATTTTAAAATATGTTGGCTTGAAGGGGGCACTTGGAGGTGTTTTTTAAATTAATTCGTTTTATTCTTTTGATTTTGGAAAATATGCAAAATATAATCTACTTGTGAATAAGGTTCTATAAATATGTGCCTTCATTAGCTGTTTTTATAGAACTATCTTTTTATAAACAGAATAGTTGTTCCATGACCTCCCTTCCTAGAATATGTGAGTTATCTACAGCACTCTTCATGTTATATACGTTGATACCACGTGACTCTTAGAAATGGGATGGAGCTGTAAAATGGCAAAACATACTCAACTTGACAGCTGCTCTCAAATTCTTTAACACACAATATTTAAAAAATATATTAGTACATCTGGCATCAAATAAACTGCATCAGGTTTTGAACAGAATTATTTGTAATAAAAATGTGCAGCAGAACTGGACAGAATAGCTCTCTGAATCTAACTGAAATATGAGCTGCATCATCATAGTGGATATAAAACAACATGTTTGCTGATGTCCTTCTCCAAGGATTGGCCCCCCAAATACCATATCCAAAGTATGTGCAATGAAGCCTTGGCATCCTTACTTCTAAGGAGTATTTTGTCTGTGCTTCTTCCAAGACAGATTTGTTCATTCTTGTAGCAGTCTATGGTATACTCAATAATCTTTACCAATGCCATCATTCAAAGGAATCAATTCTTCTTTTGTCTTCCTTATTCCTTGTCCAGCTTTATCATGCATATGAAGAATTTCAAAATACCAAGGTTTGGATTAGAAATACCTTAGTCCTCAAAATGGTATGTTTGCTTTTTGACATTTTGAAAAGTTCTTTTGCACAGATTTTTCAATGACATATACTTCATTTCTTCATTGCTCCTTCCATAAGCATTGATTATGGATCTAAATAAAATGAAATCCTTGCCAACTTAAATATTTTCTGCATTTTTCATGACACTGCTTCTTGGTCCAGTTGTTAGAATTTTTGTTTTCTTTATGTTAAGGTGTATACTGTGGGTTGAAGTATTTCATTTTCATCAGTATGTGATTCAAGTCCTCTTCCAGGAAACAAAAGTGTATCATCTACATATCTCTGGTTCTTAATGAGGCTTCTTCCAATCCAGAAGCCACATTCTTATTTATATTTTCTAGATATCTATCTCTCCAGTTCATTGGCCAAGTAGTTGTCTTTCAAATTTCTTGGCATAGATGAATGAGCACTTCCAATGTTGCATCCATTTGTTGAAAGAGATTTTGTAATTTATCATATCATTTATAAATATAGGTTAAAATACACTGCTACAAAGTCATAGAAACTTTTATTAAATAAAAAATCAAAATCTGAAGCAATTGTTTCTTAATATATCCTCTGTGTAGGTCTATACACTTCTGAAGACAATGTTTCCATTTCTCCAACCATTTTCAGAGTAATCTTCACTCTTTAATTTATAAGACATTGAAATGGAAGTTTTGACATCCTCAAGGTACTCAAATAGTGTTCCTTT
>NW_006408533.1:26307253-26308865 GCF_000296735.1 Chrysochloris asiatica | reverse complement strand
CTCTAAATTCAGGTGGGATATGTTCAAGGTCATATTTTGGCTCTTGTGGACTTGTTCTTTATTTTCTTCAGCCTGAAACTGTATATGAGCAATTTATGATCTGTTCCACAGTCTGCCTCTAGCTATGTTTGGCTGCTGATATGGAGCTTTTCCACCATCTCTTTCCACAGATGTAGTCAATTTGATTTCTGTGTATTCCATCTGGTGAGGTCTTTTATGTTATTTTAAAAAGGTATTTGCAATGAAGAAGCCATTGGTCTTACGAAATTCTATCATGCTATGTCCAGCATTGTTTCTATCACCAAGGCAATGTTTTCCAACTACTGATTGTTGCTCTTTATTTCCAACTTTTGTATTCCAGTCACCAGTAATTATCAATGTATCTTAATTACATGTTCAATCAATTTCAAACTGAAGAAGCTGGTAGAATTCTTCAATTTCATCATCATTGGCTTTAGTGGTTAGTGTGTAAATTTGAATAACAGTAATATTAATGGGTCTTCCAGTAGGTATATGGATATTATCCTATCGCAGACAGCATTGTACTTCAAGACAGATCTTGATATATTGTTTTTGATGATGAATGTGATGCCATATTTCTTCAATAGTAAGTTATGTTATTGTCAGATTCCAAATGGCCAATTCCAGTCCATTTCAGCTCACTAATGCCTAGGATATTGATGTGTATACATTCCATTTTTTACTATTTCAAATTATCCTAGATACTTTGACCATTCCTTGTTCTGATTATTAATGGATGCTTACTGCTCTTTCTCTTCATTGTGAGTTGTGCTCCATCAGCAAATGACAGTCCCAAAGGCTTTACACCATTTGCATCAACACATTCAACTTTACTTTGAGAAGCAGCTCTTGCCTAGTTGCAGTTTAAGTGCCTTCCAACCTGAGGGGCTCATTTTCCAGCACTATATCTGACATTATTCTAGTCCTCTTCATCATGTTTCAATACTCAATATTCTGGTGCTGACAGTGTTCCACCACTATTCAAAAGGTTTTCAGTGACTAAATATTCAGAAGTTGTCCATCTCACTTGCTTCTTAGTCTGGAAGCTCAGCTGAAATCTGTCCACCATGGGTGACCCTACTAGTATTTAAAATACCCATGGCATAGCTTCCAGAATCAATGCAACACACAAGCCATGATAGTATGACAAACTGGCAGAGGAGTGGTGGTCGTCTCTCATACTAAGGACCTATTATCAAGAGGGACCAGTCCCTGGAGAAGGTAATCATGCTTAGTAAAGTGGAGGGTTGGCAAAAAAGAGGAAGACCCCCAACATGATGGATTATTAACACAGTGGCAGCAGCAATGGGCTCAAGCATAGTAATGATTTTGAGGTTTGCACAGGACCAGGCAGTGTTTCATTCTGTTGTGTGTAAGTTCACTATGAGTTGGTACCGACTCATCAGCATCTAACAAGAGCATCCTTAACTTGGTCATTGATAATGGCAATTTACCATTGAGAGACTGCCTTGGAAACCAACAGCTCTGTTGCTAGAGAGTCTAATTTAATTTTAGCCACAGGACAAAAACCTAAGCAGACAGCATCTTTAGTGGTAAATATACGGAAAACTGACATCTCAGCTGTCCAAGG
>NW_006408533.1:26301836-26306028 GCF_000296735.1 Chrysochloris asiatica | reverse complement strand
TCCTTGTCGAGGCTGGAACCTGACATAGGACCTCGACACCAAGGTTGTGATCCAGCCCTAAATTTAATGGGGAGATGTTAGAAGCAAAAGATCCATAGAAGAGATCATAGGCTTCCCACATATCTGTAACTGACTAGGAATCTATGCCCATATTCAGGATACACACCCAAAAAAGTGAGTTGAAAATAAAAGTCAAGGCATATTGCATAACTGGCTCAACTTTGCATATGCTTCTTAATCCACACAAAGATCATTCAACAGCGAGGTGAAGGAATTTGAGCACAGCTGGCTCACAGATACTGACTGATGACCAAGCTATACTGACCCTGGGTAACTCCTAGGAAGTTAGGCTAAACAGTAAAATAGTAATTAAAACTGAGGAAAGATACAAGCCGCTACACACTATATGAGAGATAAATTCCAGATAATTAAGTTCAGGCAAACTTCTTAAAGCAATAACCACCAGAAAAATTCAAATAAGAATACAAAACTATGATAATATATTATCTAAGAATAAATCACTATTGTAAGATTTACTGTCTCTGATTCTGATTCTAGGGAACAAATCTAAGACATAGTCAAGCATAATTTGGGTTTTAATAGACTAAGAAACTAATCAGAGCTTTTAATAGTTTGATAATGATGGACAGGAAAAAAGAATGGCATTCATGCCTACCAAGTATGATGACCACAAAGTGATATACTTGTCAACCTCTAGTTACCTAGTGTCACTATAAAAGAAGTGGAGGGCTTTAACACATAGGAATTTATTCTTTCACAATTTAATAAGTCCAAATTCAGAGCACCAGCTCTAGGAGAAGTCAGTTTCTCTCTGTTGGATTTGAGGACATGTCTTTGTCTCCTTTCAGCATCTGTAGACCGAGTGCTCCTTGAAGATCTCCAGGAGTCTTGGTATGAGTCTTTCCTGGTGTCTATGAGGTTCTTAGCACAGGGATCCTGAGTCCAAAGGATAACTTCTGATACCAGCTCTTCTTTTGGGGTGGTAGTAGATCTCTCCTTCTCTTTTTATTCCTCTTTCCTTTAACTCATGATAAAAAGTGATGCAGACTCCACCCCAGGGAAACTTCCCTTATATCAGGTCCAAGCTGTGACTAAGTATAGGTGTTCTATCCCACACTAATCTGCTTACAACTGAATGGTTGATCACATCACAGGGAATGATTGCATCACTATATAACATCAAAGTAACATCATTACATAATTACCAAGCTACATCATTACCAGACTGTCAAACCACTGGAAATCATGGCCTACTCAAGGTCACACATATTTTAAAGGAACTGTTAACCACAAAGTCGGCAGTTCAAACCTACGAGCCTCTCTTTGGAAGCTCTATACAGGATTTGGCATGAGTCGGATTTGACTTGAAAGCATTGAACAGTAATTTGGCTCATAACAATATTCAACCTCCAATCGGCTCCATCCCTAATTAGATTAAAGTGATCTCTCCCTATCTTCTCTTTCAAGTTTTCATAAACAATGTCTTGTTGTTCAACTAAAAAAACTACTAGGCCTAGAAAGAAGTAGGACCAAAAGAGGAAATAGACAAAAGAATCAGATATTCAAATAATTAGGCATAGATTTTAAAATAGCTGTGAATATTATTATCAAGAAAATAGCAAGATACAGGATTTCAACAAATAACTAAATTTTATAAAGAGGCAACTAAGCACTTGAAGAATTCACTACCAATAATCTACATTTAAAACTTTCAAGGAAGTTGTTCAGAAGACAAAAATAATGACAGAGGGAAGCATAGAAATGTGGGAATAAATGAAGAACAATAAAAAGGACTTTGTGAATTTACTATTGAAATAACGTCTCCTGAAAACTAATAAAGGAAAAAACATGAATGTATCCTGATTCGCCTATATTAGCTGTATTTCAGGTAATCAAATACTTAAGTAAAGGTCATCACTATAAAAGTGATCAGCTAATAAATGAAACTGCTAACATCTCAAATAGGAAGACACAACGTTGTGTCTCCGGATGAAAGAAATAATGATGCCTACAAAGCAGATTGGAAATGACAACAACAAATCAATCCCAAATTTGCCGAGTCTCTAGATGAAATGCATAAAAATAGAAAAATTAGAATAAGGAAGAAAAAGGGTGCATATAGATTAAAAGATGTCTAAGATTTGTGGCACTGTGGGTTAATGAACCAGACTTCAAGGCCATTTGAACAGCAAGGTCGGTAGTTCAAGCTCACCAGCAGCTCCTCGGAAACCCTATACAGGGTCGCTATGGGTCGGAACTGATTCAATTGCACTTAACAACAACAACATTTCATCTTAGTTAATTGCAATATATAAACTTAGATCCCAATCCAGCAAGACAAATAGAAAATAGATATGTAAAATGTATATAATACAAAAGGAAAATCTGAATAATGCCTACACCTTTAATTTTTAAAATAGCAAAAAAATTTCTTTAATTTTTTAAGATGAGATCATATACTTTGGGAGCCCTGTTAGCACAGTAAGTTCAGTTAGGACTACTAACTGAAAGGTTAGTGGTTCAACCCCACCAATCCTATCTGCAAGAAAAAGATGAGGCAGTCTGTTTCACTGAAGATTTACAGCTTTGGAAGTCCTTTGAGGCAGGTCTACTTATCTATAAGGGCACTGTGAGTTACAATCAATTTGATGGCAATTTGCTTTTGTTTTTTTAAATAGTATTGTGACTTTACTTAAGAAAAGAATACTTTTCTTTTAAAGATATGTACAGATGTATTTACTAATAAAATTATTTCATGGCTGTTATTACTTCAAAATAATTGCAGTAAGCAGGAGATGGGAGTCTGTATCAGTGCAAATGAAACAAGATTTGTAATGCCCAGATTTCGGGGTCCCCAAAGACCACCAAGGAGCCGATACCGATGCAAACACACAAGGGTTGTTTATTCAAGCTCGAGCTCGGACCCCATCCATATCCGATGCAGCGGACTCGGGATGAAGGCCCCGAACTCCTAGTCAGCAGGGTTTTTATAGAGGTTACAAGCAAGCTCGGGGGTTTTCAGCTTAGCTACTCCAGGATTGGTTTACATTTTGCAAGGTATGGGGTGTTACAATCTGATTGGTCATTACTGGCAACCTGAGCTGCTGGGTTAGGGAAAGAGAAAACATACATCATCCGGCCTTGAGTTATCAGCTATGTTTATCTACTTTTTACTGTTTGCTAGGGGTGGAGGGCTATTTTCATGCAGCACGAGCTGACTTGGCACATTCCCGGAACAGGAGGACTTGCTCTGGCCAAAGTACAAAATGGAGTCTTTTCTCTTTGGTCTCACAGATTGGTCATAAATTTATCATTGCTGAAGCTGGGTGATAAAGACTTGAGTATTCACTATACTATTCTTTCCATTTTTATGTTTTAAATCTTCCACAATAAAAAGAGCTTAGAGTGAAGATTCATCTGGAATGAGGTGAGAGGAGATTCACAAGAGCGCCAAAACTTGCATCTAGAACCCATTTGACCTATTCTTGATGGCTTGATAATCAGAACTCAACTGGAGGAAGACTAAATAAAAAACAATTTTTGACAAAGGAAACGAGTGTAAATTGCTACAATTTTATGAACTTGACCTATAATTATGGATGTAGTAGCTCAAAATACCAACTTAGTGGGAAGTCTTCACATCAAGTATCAATCATATCCCCTCTGTATACAGGGTAGATAGGGAGGAGCAACTTCAACATTGACTATCTAAAATGAAGGGGCAATAAAGGCACGAAGTGACTGGCTTACAAGTTTTCAAGAAGGACTTTAGCTTCAGAGTGTCTGGAGGAAGGTAAAGACTCCACTGGGTTGTTTTCATCTTGTCTAGATGGGTCTGGTGAATAAAGAAGGGGATAAGATTCTTATGATTCAATAGTGAATAATTTGTTTTCATGACTAATTGCAACTGTTATAACTGTAAAGGTAGAAGTTTTGTAACAAAAACAAGAGAGTAGTTAATCTTATAGTCCAGAAACAGAGGACCCTAGGACCATCAAGGGAGGAGAGGACAAGTGTAATGCAGGACCCTATCCAGAGATGCAGGGACACCAGAGATGGAGGCAGAGATGAGGACATGGAGGGAGAGAGAGATGATGACTCTGGACTCATGGAAAGAGAGGGACTGGGTGCTGGCAATCAGGAGGCAGACTTTCAGACTGTGTCCTTTGGT
>NW_006408533.1:26277838-26301736 GCF_000296735.1 Chrysochloris asiatica | reverse complement strand
AAATACTGTTGAATGATGAAGCACAGAGGAAATTGTAATCATTGAAATGAAACGATGGTGTAAAGCCAATGTTCCCCCATGTAAACTGTCACTCAGTTCACAATAAAAAGCTTTACAAAAAAAAGAGTCAAAAAATTAAATAAACCAATGTGCAGCACAAACCAGCAAAACAATTTCATTGCTTTTAGACTTTGACAAATACTTTAAACAATGTCTAAAAATCTCAGCAAAGAACACTACTTATTTTTGACTACACAGCCTAACAATAATCAGCTCTACCGATATCTCTGAAGGACTTCCATTCTACACATGTAGGTGATTTGATTAAGTTTAAGTGCCAATATTCCATATAAAGTGAGTACATATGTCACAATCACATACTAAGCCTAAACTGCTGTCATCATAAAAGCCACACCAAAACAAAAAGAAAAGAAACAAACCCAAGATTCTTCCTCATCACTATGTCCCTCACTTCTGTAGATGATTCAGATTCCTTTGTTTTGTCTGCCTCCACTTGCTCCGTGCCTTACTATGACATGCTGTTCTTTCTCTCTCTCTTTTTTGTTTAAAGAAAAAAATCCTCTGTTCTTGTTTATAGGCTTTCAATACATTGTCTTTTGTTCAACTTGGTCCAAACCCTTGTCTTAACTCGGGCCCAGACTGTAACCTACTTACTCAGCTTTGGTAGGTTGCTCTGAAATTCTGCAATTGCCTATAAGCTCATTCCAGATTGTCCACCATCTTTCAGAATCTTATCACCATACTATTGTGATGTCCAGTCACAAGCTTGCATAATCACCAAAGGCATAAAAGTACTAGTAATTTTGTCCAGGACATCTTGTTAAGCCATCATAAATAGCTGGCTTTTATGAGGGCACTAAAAATGTTCATGGAAAAAAAAAAAAAACACAGACTTAAAAGGTAATGAAATTTTTCCATAAATGTCTTGAAGCCCCCTCATACTCTATAAGGAACCCTAGTAGCACTAGGGTTAGAGATTGGACTGCCAACCTCAAGGCTGGTGGTTCAAGCCCACCTGCCAATTTGAGGGAAAAAGGGATGAGGCTGTCTGTTCCCATAAAGATGTATGTAGGTCTCAGAAACCCTATGTAAGGTCACTAGAGTCAGAATCAACTCAGTGACGCTGGTTTGGTTGGTTTAGTTTTACCTCTATGAATATCTTCTAGCATCAGTTCTTCTCAGAATAAGTGCTAAATTTTACATTTGACGATGCTGTATATGTTATGTTGCTGCAGGTTAATGCACTGGGCTGCAAGGTCGGTTTGAACTACAAGATTGGCAATTCAAGCTTAACAGCCACTCCTCGGAACCCTAAGGAGGTTTTCCTCGGGTGTAAAGCTGTGAGTTGGGACAAATTTGATGACACTTAACAACAACAACAACAAATATATGTGTCAATTACGATTAGCTAAAATTTTGGGGAAACAAATGCAAAATCCTATATTCATGTGTCAATACTCAGAGAATCTAATTGTTTACAAAATTGCTAAAACATAAACATTCTTCATCCTTTCTCTTATTCTTTAAAAACCTTTCCTTTACTTATTGGCTACACTCATATTTTCAGGCTCAAAGTGCCCCCTGATTGACACATAACTATCCAGTCTCGCCATGTTCAGAGTGTTCCCCTCTACTCTCCAGAAAAAAAATATATAATCATAGTTTCTCATTCTGAGAGAATCTATCCTCAATTATTTGTACCTTGTATGTCTTTTTTTTTATATTAGATTAAAAGTCTCTTACATTAGCTAGCACTATGTTATCCACACAACAGCTATTTCAGAAAATCTGATTGAATATTTGAATAGCTAAATAAATGAATAAATAAATGAGCAAACTAATATATGAGTATATTTATATCCCTTCAAAACAGAGGGGAATCATGCTCAGTATAAATCAATGATGATGTCAAATCACTGCCCTACAGAGAATAAAGGACATGAATTCATTAAATTGATGTTCTACTTGGACAGAGGCCACTTTCCAGATGAATGTGTCACAAACTCCCATTATGAGTACTTGGACACAGTGCCATATTGTGTTTCCTGTAGACAGAAATTGTTATGAGGGCCAAAAAGAACTGCTCAGAAACCTGATGGGACCTTAGCTTTATCCAGTTTCCAGATTGGAAAGTGATTGCTTTGGGTTTCTACTATTTCCCATTCTCATTACACTCTTTGTCACCAGAATGGATTTATGTGGTGCCATATTCTGCACACATTACAATGTTTGTCAAGATAATGAGGAGTCTGAAAATTTGAATTTCCAATATATTCAGTGAATTATGAAAGTATGTCTTAAAATATTTCTTTATACTGCTAACACACCCAATAGTCTCTGTTCCCCCTTCTCCCAAAAGCCTAACTGTTGCCAGGAAGAGTTCTGTAAGGTCAGCAAAGCAAAGATTAGAATATTAAAAAGGTCAGTGGTCAAGGCCACTTCGTTAATGCAAACCACATATTAGACATTGCAATTCCAGGCCTTCACTTGTATGACAAATGAGAATAGAAAAATAGCATAAAATTAATTGGCAACACTTTTTTAAAGTGACAAATGGTTATTAATTTCTTTGGTATTCATTACAATAACATTAATCATGAAAAACTCTTTGAATGTCAAAGTAGCTGTTATGTGCAGTTCCATAGGAATTTGGTGGTAATTTAGCATTCATTAATGTCCATTTACAATGAAGTGTTACTATATTAATCCACTTTTCTTTGACACAACCTGTAATAGGCAAAAGCATAAAGTCTGTCCCATCTGTAGACTTTCCATTTCAATAGTGAGGCCAACTTATGTCTTTAGTTAAGACTAAAATTGTAAGTGGTCTTGACATTATGACTAGGCCTCTAGAGTCTAAAGTTCAAATAATTTGAAAAATTGGGAATACCTAGAAGCATGACACATTTTTCATTGATGTCACTGTTTCAAGTGCATTTTTGACATTGTTTGTGGGTTAGTGTAGCTAACTCAATGGCATTAATTTGGGAATTGACCCAATAGGACAGAGTTGAAGTGCTCCATAGGGTTTCTGAGACTCTAAATCTTTAAAGCAGCAAACAACCTCATCTTTCTTCTATGGAGTGGTTGGTGGATTTGAACCACAACCTCACAGCCCAACATTTAACCCACTAGATCACAGAGTTCCTTAGAAGTAGGTTGTTTAGACACATACTCAATGTGTCTAAATACACTAAAGGCACTATACAAGAAATTAGCAAGTGTTAACAAATTTAATCCTCTCAGCAACCTTAGGAAAAAGACACTGTTATGATCCCTGTTTTATAGCAGGAACAAGGAACACAGAGAGCATGACATAAGTAATGGTATGAGCTAAGGTTTGGAACTTGTCAGTCTGACTCCAGGACCCTCCTTCTGAGTACACATCTCTTCCCTTTATTTGTCAAATAAGATGTTTACAAGAACCTTGAGTAAAAATGGTGGAGAAAAATAACAGGACCAAGACCTAAAAAGGTTTAAAAGGAATCTTGATTTCGTTAGGAATTCAGAAGAATTCATTTCTATTTTAAAAAAAGTTTTTCACAAACTATACACTGTTAGAAGTCCCAGGAGATATTGAGTCCTTTAGCCCTGGGGCAATGAGATGGATTTAGTGTCAGTTACAGTCACTAGGTCCGTTGCTCCTGAAAGGGTGTTGGAGAGGAACCCGATCTGAAGAGCTACACAGCACCAGGCCACTGGCAGATGAGTGATATCTGTCATAGCTGCTGCCCTAGTCAGGCTGAATGCAAATGGAAAGTTGCTGTTCTTCTTGGCAATCTACTTCAGATGTCAGCTGCAAAGCACTGCACTGATGCTGAAACAAAGAAGCCAAGAAAGCTTCTATATGATGTCATTTTCTGGATAGTCAAAGAACACTTCTGTCTGTAGCCCAAGATGTGGCCCGTGGCAGTGGTGAAAGTGCATGGCCCCAGGCTTGTTGGGTTTCAGGCCCAGAAGAGAAAACCCTTCTGAGTATATAGGTGCCCTAGAGATAGAAAAAATGACCAGAACTCATTCTGAAAGACACCATTATTAGAAACGGAATAAAAGAGAATAAATAAGATGGTTTACCTACAAGGGAGTTTACCTACAAAGGGTGAAACACAACTGTGTCCAGTGATGGCTTACTGGCTCATGAAGTTTTACCATGTGAGGAGCAGCAGCTAGAGTCTTTTTATATCATGGGGTAGGGTATTCACAAGTGTAGCATTATAGGTTAATGCAGCTATATGCTGCGTGGGACTGCAGCATCAGTTTGAACCACAAGGTCAGTGATTCAAGATCACCAGCCAGATATGAAGTGAAGGGAGATGCACAAGAACATCCATACTTGTAGATAACACCCATTTGACCTGGCTTCAATGGCTGGATGGTCCGAATTCAACTAGAGGAAGAAAGAAGAGAGAAAAAAAAAAGAATAATCCACTTCAATTTGATGAATTTGACCTATACTTATGGATGTAATAGCTCAAAAGAGGGGATAAATCTTTACAGCGAGGATCATTCCCACCCCCTCGGTACACAGGGTTGACAGGGACGGGCAACTTAGACATTGGCTACCCAATATGGGGGGACTACAATGGCATGAAGTGACTGGCTTACAAGCTTTCAAGAGGGAGCCTAGTTTCAGAGGATACCGGGGAAGGTAGAATCTCCATTGAGTGGGTTCCAACCTGCCTGGATGGGGCTGGTGAAAGGAGATGGGGTTAAGACTCTTGTGGTTCAATAGTGAATAATTGCTAGCAGAACTTATGGTGAGTTTTGCAAACATAAAGGTAGATGTTTTGTAACAAAATGAGTAGAGTGGTTAATCTTGCAGCTCAGGAGCAGAGGACCCTGGGACCATCAAAGGAGAAGAGCGGAGTACAGGACCCTGTCCAGAGAAGCAGTGATACCAGAGATGGAGGCAGAGACAATGACATGGAGAGATGGAGTGGCTGGAGACTCTGGACTAATGGAGGGAGAGGGGATGTGTGCTGATGGCCGGAGGGACAGGCTTATAGGATATGCCTTTGGTTGTTTAAATGATTGTCTATTCCTGAATGCTTTGGTGTACATCAAAACACACACACACAAAAAAAAACAGGGAATGGAAGCAAATGCTGTTGAATGATGATACATGGAGGGGATTGTAATCATTGCAATGGAACAAAATAAAATAGGAGGAATATAAAGGTGATGTTCTCCCATGTAACCTATCATCCAATTCACAATAAAAACTTATAAAAATAAATAAATAAAAGATCATCAGCTACTCCTTAAAAACCCTGTACAGGGTCACTATGAGTCAGAACCAATCCACAGCACGTAACAACAATAAAAACAGGATGGTATGGGGAACCAGGAGAGGCAGAAGAATCAAAGAAGGCAGGCTGTCTGTCCCCTCCTAGAGAACAAAGAGGTTTCTGCAAGCATTGGGGGAGGAATTGCTGTAGACTCCTACCTAGCATTGTTGTTGTTGTTTGTTGTTGTTAAGTGCAGTTGAGTTGGTTCCAACCCATAGCGAGCCTGTATAGGGTTTCTAAGGAGCAGCTGGTGAGCTCAAACTAGCAACCTTGTGGTTCAAATCGACTTGGCAGTCCAGAGCATTAGCCCACAGCGCCACACTAGGACTCCTACCTAGCATATGCATAACTAAAACTGGAGAACGAGATAGCTGGAGCAGGGGGCTGTCTGCTTCTTCCTAGAGAGCAGGAGCAGGGAGAAGGGACTAGAAATATGATTTTGAGGTAACCTTGGCATGGTCATTTTGAGTGTTCAGTATACGTCCCTAGGATGCTGTACCTCAAACCCCTGCTTTCATATATACTGACAGTATTTGTTGATTTGCAAATGATGTGTCCTTGGATTATCATGTAAACTATGTACAGGGTGATAGCTCTAACAATGCATACAGGTTCTACAAATTAGAACTCCTTCCGTATTTCTAAACACTTAATATGAACAAATTCAGTTCTATTTGAGTCCTTTCATATCAGTGCCAGAAATGTCAACAAGACAAGAAAGAGCTACTAGATCCTGGAAAGCAATTTCAACTGTTGTAGCGTAGTGGTTACGAATCGGGCTGCGAACCTTAAGGTCAGCGGTTTGAAACTACCAGCCGCTCCACGGGAGAAAGATGAGGCTTTCTACTCCCGTAAAGATTTACACCCTCGGAAACCCTGTACGGGGTCGCTATGGGTCGGAACCGACTCAATGGCACTTAACAACAACAACAACCTGTAGGATTACTGCATAAAAGAAAACTTGTTTTTTGTTTTTGTAAAACAATTTGCAGAATAAAATTTCTTATGAACTCAGACAATCAAGAATTTAAAGAAATCATCACTAAAAAAGTCTTCATCAGAAAATGTATGAAGTTATTTCAAGCATTAAGCCTTGTATTTAAAAAAGTTATAGTCCTTGAAAAAAGCTCAGATTTATCAATAACATCCATAAAAAGACTTATCTGGAGTTTTATAAATATTTAGTATCTTCCTTCATTTCTGTATTTATTGTTATCATTATATAACATAAAGAAAATGTAATGACTTTATTCACTAAGTCCTATAGAAAATTCACCAAATTCCCTCCAGCCTACCCCAGAATGCCATACAAATGTTCCCATGGAAAGGATGCCTAGAAATGAAGTGGTAGCAGGGGCAAGAGCTTAAAAGACCCCTGCCTTTCTAAGTGTTTTAAAATATTTATCATGTCCATGAAGACTCTTTCAGAGAGATAAATTCTCACCAGATTCAAAAACAAAATACTGTCAAGAATACAGAATCAGGTTTTGAAGTTGGCAGGACAGGGATTGCTTCCCGGAGCCTGACAAATCCTCTTAGAAGATACTTGAGATGCACATGCAAGCACCTGGCATCAGCCCTGGTAGTGAGCCTTTGTCTTCACAGTTATTCCCATGCCCCTTGGCTCTGAGGAATTCCGCTGGGTATCTATAGCATCACCACCATGGTTACTACTTCAATAGTAAAACACATGAACACATGCTCTGGGACTGGCCACTGGGCCCTGCAGACCTGGTTTCAGTCCCGTGAACATGGGCCTCCCCATTTCATTCAGTGCCCTGCCTCATATCCCCACTTCCCTTTATCTGGGCAGAGGTGGTTACTGAAGACAGGAAGAGTCTTCAGAAATGCTGACACAGTTGTTAAGTGTTGGGCTGCTAACTGAAAGGTCAGAGGTTCAAGCCCATTAGTTTACTCAATGAGAGGAAGAATAGGCTGTCTGCTCCCTTAATTATTTATAACCTCAGAAACTCTAGTCTGTTTATTAAGTGCTTCAAGTTGGTTCTGACTTGTAGCAACCCTGTATAGGGTTTCTGAGGAGCGACTGGTGAGTTTGAACCACCAAACTTGTGGTTCAAACCGACTTTGCAGTTCAGTGCTTATCCTACAGCGCCACTCCAGGATTAAATTTATTTTCTATGTTATTTCTTTCCTTTCTTGACTTTCTACTCCCATAAGTGCCATAGTTGTTATTAAGTGCCATAGAGTTGGTTCCAACTCATAGTAACCCTGTATAGGATTTCCAGGTTGCTGTTGGTGAGTTTTAATCACTGACCTTGTGATGCAAACAACCATGTGGGCAAGTGCTTATCATACAGCACCACATCAGGACTTCCAAATTAGTTATAAGTAAATGATAGTTTCAGTTGCCTCATTTACATGTGAAAGTTGGACCGTGAGTAAGGAAGACAGTAGAAGAATTAACACATTTAAATTATGCTGATGGAGAATATTAAAAGTACCATTGACTTTCAGAAGAATAAACAAATCTGTGTTGGAAGAAGTACAACCAGGATGCTCCTTAGAAGCCAGGATGGTGAGATTTTATCTCTTATACTTCAGACATTATTAACAAGAAGGATCAGTCCCTAGAGGCCGTAATGCTTGGTAAAGTAGAGCATCAGTGAAAAAGAGGAAGACCCCTGACTGAGATGAGTTGACATAGCGCCAGCAGCAATGGGTTCAAACATAACAACAATTTTGAGAATAGCACGGAACCAGGCAGTGTTTTGTCATATTGTGCTTAGTGTTGCTATGAGTGATAACCAACTAGATGGCACCTAACAATAGTAAATGACATTAGTTCACTTCTTTTCCCCACTTAACAGTTTTTAACTCCTCAGTTGACTACTAGTCACTTTGTTACCACCCTGATTTCCAGATTTTGTGACTCCTGACTTGCACCATCTTTGAAACCACAATATCCTTATTAGCTCACTTAACAGTCTCCAGTCTAGTCTGTTCCCTGATGTCCATCATCTTAATGTCACCCATGTAACCAGAACTCCTTACCACCTCTCCTTTCTTCCTTTTCATCTCCTCTTTTTCTCTTATGACATAATGGTTAAGCATTTGGGCATTATTTATAAGGCTGACAGTTCAAGCCCACAAGTGACTCTATGGGAGAGACCTGGTGAGTTGTAATCTCAATAAAGGTGACAGTTCAACCCTATGGGGCAGTTCTGCTCTGTCACATGGGATAACTATGAGTCAGAATTGACTCCAGAGTACCCAATAACAACAACATCTTCATTAGGAGGGAGACAGGAAATTCTTCATTCTTTCTGATGGTAAAATCTAAGCACAATCAGATTGAAGTCCTCAAAGTGGTCACATAACTATGGGTTCTCCTTCTCTTTTCCCTTACTTAAACCAGCCAGCATGTGGAAATGCATGCTACACTACAAGGTTAATTAAAAAGGCATGATTTAAAGCATTAAATTACAACTATATAAAACCACCCATTGTTTACTATGGTGAAACACCCCTTCACTTTTATATACTCCATATATATTGATGAATACAGTTGTTAGCTGTTGCATACATAAACAATATAATAGAAGGATATATGTTAAAATGTTATCTTTGGTAATAGGAATATAAAGGGTCTTGGTTTCTTTCTTCTACTTTTCTATTAATTTCCATATGCATTTCAAATTTTCTATAGTGAGCATATATGACTGATATAATGGCAAAATAACTTTATTTGAAAAAGTAGTTGATGTTAGGTGCCATTGAGTTGTTACCAACTTATAGTGACCCTATGCACAACAGAACAAAACACCTGTCAATACTGGGCCAGCCTCATTGTCATTGCTATTTTTGAGCCCATTGATGCTGCCACTTTGCCAATCCATCTCACTGGGGGTCTTCCTCTTTTTCTCCAACCCTCCACCTTACCAAACATGATATCCTTCTCCAGTCACTGGTCCCTCCTGACAATATGTCTGAGGTATGAGAGACAAAGTCTGTACAGGTTGGCCTCCAAGGAGCACTCTGGCTGCACTTCTTCCAACACACATCTGCTGGTACTTTGTCAGTCCATGGTAATCTTCTCCAACATCATAACTCAAATGCATCAGTTCTACTATGGTCTTCCTTATTCACTGTACAACTTTCACATGTATATGACGCTATTGAAAATACCATGGTTTGCATCAAATAAAAATCATGCTTTGTACATATGCAGGCTTTCTTATGATGTTTAATTACATCTTCACACTAAACCCAAAGGAGCTCATGTTGCATTATTACATAAATTTTACAAATACTCAAAACTAATCCATGGTAGTAGAATTTGTGGGAGAGAGATGGATAATAGTTGGGAAGGGAATAAGAGTGAATTCTGGTTGCTGGTCATATTCTATTTCTTCATCTCATTCTAGTCCCAATATATGCTCAATTTGGGGAAGCTGAGATATACACTTATGTGCACCTATATGCATGGATACTAACTTCAATACAAAGTTTACTTTTAAACCTAAAAACAAAACAAATTCATAATTGCTTTTCAAGGTAAACATCTCAAAGGAAAATGATTTAACTTTATCTTTTTCATCTATTAATTTTAACCTCATTTTCTTCATAGAAAAGAAATATAAACATGGAAATTAAGAAGATAATAAGTTATCACACCAGTGCAGTGCAGTGATATTTGAAATGATAAGTTATTAAATTAGTAAAAGAATGATTATTGCCACATTTAAACTCAAGTTTTCAGTCTTTAAAAACAGTCATGCAATGATCTAATCCACAAACACTCTTGGAAGAGGTAAGGCTTGCTATTCTAACATGTGATTTATCAGACTTCTGACCTTGTTAGCTCCAAGGTGACACTTCTATCTCTATCTCTCCTTCTCTCTCTTCAAAACCCAAAGCTTTTTGATGCCCACATGTTATAAGCACCTGTTGCTAAGTCCTCATTTGTAGGAAAACACTCATGCCAGGGTTCACCTGCACCTTAACCTTTCTCTTGCCTTATCCTTTCACATGGTTCCAGCTGATCTTTCTAATTGAGTCCTGTGGATGTACAAGCATGTTATTCAATGAATGGGTTGACACCCTGGCAGCCCTACCTCAGTTGTTGGGACTGAAGGACTCCAACCCAGTAAAAGGGGCTGCACTCAAACCCAATTTGAAATATTGTCAGCAGGTGTTAACAGCTGGTGCTTGCAGACAACTCCAGGAACAGCTGATATCTAAGGTCAAAGAGCATAGGACCAGGGCAGGAAAAGTCTGCTTGTCCCCTGCCATGAAGGTCATTCTAATAATTGCTCCATTAAAAGGAATAACACCAACGAGTGAGGTCCTTCTCCAGGTCCGCAGTGCTATAGGACGTCCAGGTGTGTCTGCTTGAGCACTTTAAACCACACTGCCGCCAGAGCTGCTTAAATCAACAAAGGATGAGGTGCAGAGGGACTCTCTGAAGATATGTCGGTGATAAGGGAAACTATTTGACAATTTTTGTAATGAAAACTGAAAATCAAAACATGATATTGTAGCATTTTGCATGAAAACTTGAAAAAAAATATTACAGTAAATCATTTAACTCCTAGAACCCAATATTCAGCCAGTGACTACTCCACCTACATTAGTATATATACTCTTTTAAGTTAACTGTTGCTATTAAGTGCCCTCAAGTAGGTTCCGACTCATAATGACCCTGTATAAAGTTTCTGAGGAGTGGCTGGTGAGTTTGAACAGTCAGTCTTGCGGTTCAAACCAACTTTGCAATCTAGCACTTATCCTACAGTGCCACACCAAGACTCCAAAATGTCATGCACTTCCCTACAGCCTGCTCTATCAGTTGAGTTACAGAAGGTCACACTTTGAGTTAATTGTTGTTTTTAAGTGCCATCGAGTCAATTCTGACCCGTAGCAACCCTGTATAGGGTTTCCAAGGAACCGCTAGTGAGCTTGAACCACTGACCTTGCAGTTTAAATGACTTTGCAGTCTGATGCTTTAGCCCACAGCACCACACCAGGAGTTAATAGTTACTGATGATTTATATTAATGAAATAATATGTTTTAAATAGTCTTTGTAGCATTATCTGAACTACGAATTCTTAAAACCGTTGAGCAAGTGATTAAATGCCATAAAATACTAGGTGGTTATTTTGTGTCTTCAAGTTAGTTCTAACTCATGGTGAGCCTATCTGATGGAGAATGGCTCCATAGGCTTTACTGCTCTTGACATTTATGGGAGCAGATTGCCACATCTTTTCTCCTATGTTGCCACTCACAGGTTCAAACCCCTGAACTCTCAGTTAGCTGCCAAGCTCTTACCCATTGTGCCACCAGGGCTCTTTAAAATATTGTTGTTGTTGTTGTTGTTGTTAAGTGCCGTTGAGTCGATTCCAACCCATAGTGACCCTGTATAGAGTTTCCAAGGAGCAGTTGGTGAGCTTGAACCACCAACATTGCAGTTCAAACAGCTTTGCAGTCTGGCACATTAACAGACAGCACCACACTAGGTGGTGGTTATGTACGGTGGAGTCAGTTTCTACTCATAGCAACACTGTGTAGGGTTTCTGAGGCTGTAAATCTTTACAGGAGCAGAAAGTCTCATCTTTCTCCCTCAGAACTGCTGGTAGTTTCGAACTGCTGACCTTGAGATTAGCAGCTGGATTCATAACCACTATGCTACGAGAACTCCTAAAATATTAGGTAATCGTTTTTAAAATAAAGGTAATAAACTCCATGTAACTACAAGGAAATGTGTTTATAATGTTAAATTTAAATTTTCAGATTCAGAAATATATATTTATTGTAATTGCATAAAATATAGATAAATAGTAACCAAAATGGAAAGACATTAAAAACAGTTGTTTTGTTAGAGCTGAGAAGTGGGATAATTTATGTGTTTTTAAAACCCATTTAACATCATTTACTTATGTTCATACAATATAAACACATTTAATTAGACAAACAGCTCTTGGGTATCATTGCAAATCCTATAAACAACAAAATATAACTTGTTTCACTACACTAAAATTATAATGAAGCTAGAAGACATTTTGTTTCAATACTTAGAAACAATATGATGATGGACAAGTCAGTTTACCTGTTTGAAAGTTTATTTCCTAATTTATAAAATGCAAACGGCAATATCTTTGTAAACTATTTTTGATTTAAAGAAGACTTCAGAGGATATTTTGATTTAAGGTTTAAATATTATCTCCAGGCAACAGTTCTATAGCACATACCTACAGGGAAAATGGAAAGAAAACCCTTCAAGTAATCTTCACAGCCTGCTCAGGAAACTTCTAACTAGGAGACCAGCTATCCTTGCATCAACACCTCCTCCACAGTGTTAGAGAAAGCAACATCAGAATATGTCAGTAGAGGCCACCACACAGTTCCTGAAGTATTAAAACAGAACCAGGGCTTCCTGGAGACGACTGGAAATGGCTTCACACAGGTTGTGAAAAAGAGAAAAGTTGGATTTTTTAAGATAAGCCACCTCCTTCACTTTTTCTTTATCTTCAGAAGTGCCCTATTGAACATTTTCTTAGCTCACACCATTCTAATGGACTTACAATAAATTACTTGGGTTTGATTCCATAAATGGGCTTATATTAATTTAGGGTATGATCCCCAGGAGTGTGTAAATTCTAAAAGAACATTACAGGAAGGGTATTACTTAAGCCTAGAGTGTACAGGTTCCTACAGAAGCAGAGTGTGAGTCAAAGACTCAGGTTTATTTCACAGGTGATCCCAGGAAGCAGTAGATAGAGCAGTGAGGAGGTAAGATATGAAGGAAAAATCCAATAATGAGTGTGTTGTCAAGTAAGTTACAGGTTGTCAACACCCACCCACCACCATCCATTTCCACGGAGATGATTACGACTCATAACAAAATTATAAGACAGAGTAGAACTGCCCCATTGGGTTTCCAAGGCTGTAATATTTACATAACTAGGCTGCCACAGTTTTCTCCCAAGGAATGACTAATGGGTTCGAACTACCACCCTTTCAGTTTAGTAGTTGAGTATATTCTTCACTGCACCACCAGGACACCTTTTATGTTAACAATAGGAGCTTAATTCATCTGTTGTTGGTGTTGTTAAGTGTCCTTGAGTCAGTTTTGACTCATAGGAACCCTGGATACAGTTTCCGAGGAGTGGCTGGTGAGTTTGAACCACCAACCTTGCAGTTCAAACTGACCTTGAGGTTGAGTGCTTATCCTACGGTGCTACACCAAGGAACAATAAAATAAGACAGAACATGGGTCTCAGAGTTATTCCACCCCAGCAGAGAGGGAGCTGAGGTGTTTACCACATTTAGAACAGGTCCCTGGGTGGGTGGTACAGACAGTTTGTGTTTGACTGCTAATAAAATGGTTGAAAGGTTGGTGGCTCACATTCACTCAGGGGTGCTGCGGAAGAAATGCATGACAAGCTGTTTTGTAATGTTGTTAAGTGCCGTCACATTGGTTCTGACTCATAGTGACTCTGTATAGGGTTTCCGAGGAGCAGAGGGTGAGTTGGAACCACCGACCTTACAGTTCAAATGAATCTTGCTATCCAGTGCTTATTCTAGAGCATCACACCAAGACTCCTTTTTAAGATTGTTGTTGTTAAGTGTTTTTGAGTTGGTTCCAACTCAAAGCAACGCTGTATAGGGTTTGTGAGGAACAACTGGTGGGTTTGAATTACCAACCTTGTGGTTTACAGTCTGGTGCTACAGTGCCACACCAGGAGTCTGGATTACAATGATTAAAAACCCTAAGGAGCTCTGGTAGCGTAGTGGTTACGAATCGGGCTGTGAGCTGCAAGGTCAGCAGTTCGAAACTACTAGCTGTTCCATGGGAGGAAGATGAGGCTTTCTGCTCCCGTAAAGATTTACAGCCTCAGAAACCCTGTACAAGGTCGCTATGAGTCGGAACCGACTCCACGGCATGTAACAACAACAACAACAGCATAGGGCACGAGTCTACATTGAAGCATATGGGGTATCCATAAGTCCCAATTTCACATTGAGGAAGTTGGTAGAATTCTTCAGATTGAACAAGTTGGTAGAAGCCATGGTATTTTCAATAACCTCATATGTATGCGAAAGCTGGACAGTGAATAAGGAAGACCGTAGAAGAATTGATGCTTTTAAGTTATGGTGTTGGAGGAGAATATTGAAAGTGCCATGGACTGCCAAAAGAACAAACAGATCTGTGTTGAAAGAAGTGCAGCAAGAGTGCTCCTTGGAGGCCAGGATGGCCAAACTTCGTCTCTCATACTTCAGACATATTGTCAGGAGGGACGAGTCATTAGAGAATGATTGGTAAGGTGGAAGGTCAGAGAAAAAGAGGAAGAGCCCCAACGAGATGGATTGGCCAAGTGGCAGCATCAATGGGCTCAAGCTTGGCAATGATTGTGAGGTTGGCTTAGGATCAGGCAGTGTTTCATTCTGCTGTGCATAAGGACTCTATGAGTCGGTAACGACTCGACGGCACCTAACAACAACAACGTAAGTCTCAATTGACTCAACAACAACAGGTTTGGTTTGTAGCAGAGGTTGATGGACGTGAGCGGGAGGTGGGCTGCCTGTCCAAGCTGTCCTGAGATGTTCAAATTAAAAAACCCCAAACCATCAAGTCAATTCTGACTCAGAAATCCCATAGGAAAGAATAGAACTGCTCTTTAGGGTTTCCAAGACTTTGTATCTTTATGGAAACAGAGACCCTCATCTTTTCCCTCGCAGTAGCTGGTAGGTTTGATACAAGGAGCCCACTGCATCACCAGGGCCCCTGGAGCAGTCAGTACAGACTTCAGTAGCTGGAGATATTACCCAAGAAGAGTCATGGGAACTGGCAGGCAGAAATCTAGGAGACACGCATGGTGTTGACAAGACATGTGAACAGGGATTGACAGTGTAAATAACAGGGTCTTGTGGTATGGCACTGTGGGTTAGTGTTCTAGACTACAAAGTGTGTTTGAGTCACAAGTTCAATGGTTCAAATTCACTAGCAGCTTCTCAGAAACCCTGAGTTAAAACCGACTTGACAGTACTTATCAACAACAACAACAATGGTGTGGTGTGGAGTCCTGGTTTGGCACTGTGGAATAATGCACCGGACTAGAAGGTTGGTTTGAACCACTAGGTTGGCAATTCAAACTCACCAGCTGCTCTTTGGAAACCTTATACAGGGTCGTTATGAGTCGGAACTAACTTGATGGCACTTAACAACAACAACATGGTGTGGTACTGTAGTATCAGCACTGGACTTCAAATCATAAGGTTGGCAGTTCAAACCCATCAGCTACTCCTTGAAAACCCTATACAGGGTCGCTATGAGTTGGAACCAATTCAAAGGCATTTAACAACTTAACATTGCTTATTGATTTATTCATGAATAATTTATCTTCTTCCAAAAGTAATTTGAATATCATAAATTTGTATCTTATGAAGAAATGTAATACAGCAGCATAGTTATTATGGGTATCAGAACCTCCTCCCCGTGGAAACTTTGAAAGTGTATATAGATTCTTGCAGATTAGTATACTTGAAGTTAATAACTGACATATTTTAAGGGCCCCTTATATATTTCAATTGCAGCGAATCTGGTTAGCAATCTTTGAAAAAGAGGATTTTCTAATCAAATGCAAACTTCAGTGAAAGCACTGTTTAAATACCACAAATTGCAATCTAATCAACAGGGAATTTGTTAAGATTCTTTATTTGCTTATTTGTCTGTTGTTTTTTCAACATAACAGCAACATTCTAAGTCATCACTTAAAACAACCCTTGAAGAAACTTGGCTGCTTTACATTTGCTTCTCCAGCTGAAGATGCAGGTTTTCAGCAATGGTCTCTGCCTGGACTGCAATGTTCTGGAACTTCTTGCTAGTTACCAAAACCCATTAAAACCAAACCCACTGCCACTGAGTCAATTACACCGACTTAAAGTGACTCATAGGACAGAGCAGAACTGCCCCATAGAGCTTCAAATGTTGTCCATATTTAAAGCAGCAGATAGCTATATCTTTCATCCAGGGAGAAGCCGGTGGGTCCAAACTAGCTTCACCATCGTACCACCACCATTTCTTCAGGTTACATTGTTGTTGTCGTTATGTGCCATGGAGTCAGTTCTGACTCATAGCAACCCTGTACAGGATTTCCAAAGCTGTAAATATTTATGGGAGCAGAAACCTCATCTTTCTCACGAGGAACAGCTGGTAGTTTCAAATTGCTAACCCGTGAGATTAGCAGCCCGATTCGTAACCACTACGCTACCAGAGCTCCTAACATAAAAGTACATAAAAGACTTTCATCTGATCTGATAAGTCCCGGAAAGGAAACTGCCTGTAAGTGTCAACTAACAGGAACTTATCTATAGGCTTACTAAAGATGGCTATTGTTGTTAAGTGTCATCAAGTCAGTTCCAACTCACAGTGACCCTGTATAGGGTTTCCAAGGAGCAGCTGGTGAGTTTAAAACACTGACCTTGTAGTTCAAACTGACCTTGAGATCCAGTGCTACATCCCACAGCACCACACCATGATTCCAAACAACATGGACTTCTTTCCCAATAGCTTCCTGAGTTTTCCTATCAATCTGAGGAAACATGAAGAAAGTGCTTTAAAGAAAGCTACTAATGACATATTACATATGGAATCTTGAAGCCTAAATATCTGTTGCTTGAATTCCTCATGATTGCAGTCATTCAATTAGAAAAATATTTTATATTTTATGAAAATAAAAATATGCATTGTATGATATGACCAAATTCTTAATACCAGACTTTCAAAATAAGTACCTAGCTTTTTCCAACCAAGTAATACACATTTAAAATCTCCCATTTTATATAGTTTGATAAAAAACATGAAGATTTGGATGGGAGGAGAAATTGGAATGTGTGACTAATTACCTTCATGAAAAATTGCCTCCTAGTCATGAGACCAGAAGAGTCTATCACTACTAAATATTTTGGGAAAAGATTCTGTATAAGAGTTTCAATCAAAGAAGGGAAAATACAGAAGATAACTTCAAATTCTCATGCATTCCAGACTTTCTGTACCCATGGAAGCTAGATGACCCCTTAGAAATACTACCCTGAGAACATTTTTTAAACTTAAACCAAAAACATCACCTGAAATCATTTTGAAGTGTTCTTTCAAGATCTATCTATGCAAGATCAGATTGACAGCAACTCAAAAGAATAGATAAAAAACTTAGGGAACAGTGAGTGTATGTCAGTGGAGAAGGGACACCTCAGAAAAGGAGGGTTAGAGTGGTTACATGACTCAGAGAATGCCATCTGTGTCACTGAACCGTACATATACAAACTGTTGACTATTGCGTATATCATCAACAAACAAAAACACACAAAGTTTGCTGTGTGTTTGTTTGGAGGGCAGGGAGAAGTACCCCCCTTACTACTTTAGTGTATGAGAATAACTACCTTAGTGTATGAGAATAAATTTAATTTTTTTTTTGCTTTTTGCCTAGAGACCTTTATTAAACAAAAATATCATCCAAAATGTGAAGCTGTTGTTACTAGACAGCTGCCTGGCCAACCTATGGAAAGAGATTCATATTTGTGATCATTCCGAAGAAAGGTGACTCAATGGAATGTGGAAATCATGGAACAATATAATTAACATCACATGTAAGTAAAAATTTGCTGAAGATAATTCAAAAAATGATTATAGTAGAACATCAAGAAGGAGCTGCCAGAAATTCAAGCTGAATTCAGAAAAGGACCTAGAATGAGGAAGATCATTGCTGATGATATCAGATAGATCTTGGTTGAAAGTAGAGTACCTGAAACATGTTTGTGTTTTGTTGAGTATGCAAAGCCATTCAAATCTATGGATCATGACGAACTATGGATAACATTGCGAAGAATGGGTATTCCAGAGCACTTAATTGTGCTCATGAGGAAATTGTACATAGAATAAGAGGTGATCTTTAGCATAGAACAAAGGGATACTGAATGGTTTAAAATCAGGAAAGGTATGCATCAGGGTTGTAACATTTCACCATATGTATGTGGAACAAATAATTGTAGAAATTGGATTAGATGAAGAAGAATGTGGTATCAGGAGTGGAGGAAGACTCAATATGCAAATAGCACAACTTTGCTTCCTGAAAGCTAAGAGGACTTGAAATACTTACTGATGAAGATCTAACACTACAGCCTTCAGTATGTATTACACCTCAGTGTAAAGAAAACAAAAATCTTCACAAATAAAACAATATAGAGCATCATGATAAACATAGAAAAGATTGAAATTGTCAAAGACTTCATTTTGCTTTGATCAACAATAAACACTCATGGACACAGCAGTCAAGAAATCAAACAACATATTCCATTGGGCAAATCTGCTGCAAAAGATCTCTTAAAGTGTGAAAAAGGAAAGATGTCAGTTTGAAGAGTAAGGTACATCTGACTCCAGCCATGATATTTTCGATCACCTCATATGCCTAAATAATGAATAAGTAAGACCGTAGAAAAATGGATCTATTTGAATTATGGTGTTGGTGGAGACTATTGAATGTACCATGAGCTGCCAGAAAAATAAATAAATGTCTTGGAAACGGTACAGCTAGAATGTTCTATAGAAGTGAGGGTGGCGATACTTTTTCTCTTATACTTTGAACATGTTGTCAAGAAGGACCAATTCCTGGAGAAGGACATTGTACTTGGTAAAGTGGAGCATCAGTGAAAAAGAAGACCCCCAGGAAAACTGAGTGGCAACAACAATGGGCACAAACATGACAACAATTGTTAAACTTGTTTTGATAACCACTCATCTGTCAGTTTGTTATACTGTGGTGGTTTGTGTGTTGCTGTGATGCTGGAAGCTATGCAACCAATTTTTAAATACCAGCAGGGTGACCCACAGTGGACAGGTTTCAGTGGAGTTTCTAGAGTAAGATAGACTAGAAGAAGGAGAAGAGGGACCACTTCTGAATGGTTAACTATTGAAAACCTTATGAATAGCAACAGAACATTATATATTACCAGAAGATGAACCCCTCAGGTTGGATGGAACTCAAAACACAACTGGGGAAGAGCTGTTTATGATAGGATAATATCTATATGCCTACAAGGAAAATTGGAGTCCTGGTCTGATGTTGCACTAAAAGCACTAACTGTAAAGTTGGTGGTCAGACCCACTCCTCAGGATTACTGTGAGTCAGAATCAACTCGTGAGCACTTAACAGCAATGACACAAGGAAGATGAGTTAATACCACTATTATTCAAATTTAGGCACCAACCGTTAAAATCAGTGATGATGAAATTGTGAGACTGACAACTTATTGCAAACATTTTTCTTAGCAACATTAAAGGTGACCCAGGTGAAATACACAGGAATCAAACTGACTACATCTGCGGAAAAATACAGTGAAGAAGCTCAAAATCATCAGCTAAAACTAGGCCAGAGCCTGTCTGTGGAAAGACTATCTATAGCTAATATGTACGTATAGGTTGAAGCTGAAGAAAATGAAAACAAATCCACAAGAGCCAAAATATGACCTTGAGTACACTCCACTTAAATTTAGAAACCATCTCAAGAACATATATGATGCATTAGACACTAATGACCAAAGACTAGAAGAGTTATGGAATAACAACAAAAGCATCATACAGGAAGTAAAAAAACAAAACAAAGCAAAAGATCATTATCAAGACAGGAGAGAAAGAAAATACCAAAATGGATATCAGAAGAGACTCTGAAACTTGCTGCTGAAACACATCAATTGTATCTTCATCCTACATGTCCAACTTGGCATGTGTGTCTATTTCATAGATTTGGCATCAGTGAAATAAAAAAAGATCTAATTTCCTTGACAAATCTAATCATTCACAATATCTTTCATTAATCTTCAACTCAATCATCTTCTTCCACCACCTTGATATTAACAAGACCTTTGTTTCTAGTTTTGACTCCTTGGGGTTTTCGTTTTCCATGAGGAGTGCTGGAGTTTCCTCAGCTGCTATTTCAAAACAGAGGAACCAAGTCCACACAGACAGAGCACACAGCTTGGTGGAGAAGGAAGTGTAAAATTCTTGATATTTTAGATGCCTTTTACAGGTAGAATTAAAATGACTAGTAAATAATTCAAACATTAATGATTTATTGAGCACTTCATATATGTATGCAACTTATGTTTGGTTTGTGGTGAAAAGAGAAAAAGAAAGGAAAATTCTACTTCCATGGAATCACTGTATTGGATATTTTGTTCAAATTAAGTAGCCTTCCCAACTATCATTTGTTGTTGTTGTTGTTAAGTACTGTTGAGTTGGTTCTGACCCATAGCGACCCTGTATAGGGTTTCCAAGGAGTGACTGGTGAGCTTGAACCACCTACCTTGCAATTCAAACAACTTTGCAGTCCAGTGCATTAACCCACAGCACCACATCAGGACTCCTCCTAACTGTCAGATGTGGTACTCTTTATTATCCCTGTTTTTCAGAAGAGAAAACTAAATGACTCATTCTAGTTTATTCAGCTCAGAAATGACAAAGCAATGGTAAAAATTCTTATTTATGTAAATTAGAAGCTTAGTTTTTACTGCCTTTCAAAGAGGACCCAGGTTCCTTTGAAGCTATAAAACATATTACAAAAATGTCAGTTTGGGAGCAATTAAATTTTATAGTTTTTATTGAAGTGACATTGACATACAATTATACATATTTAAAGGATATAATTTAATAAAATTATATATATATATATATATATATATATATACCTGTGAAGGGGTCCTGGTGAGCAGTTTCAATCCATCAGCTGGTCTGTGAGAGAAAAATGAGGCTGTGGACTCCCATAAAGATTTCATCTCAGAAACCAGAAACCCTGTGGAGCAGTTCTCTGTCTTATGGGGATGCAAAACCATCATCAAAATCACAAACAATGAAAACATCTACCCACCCAAAATGTTCCACTTCATCATTTGTTATATTTCCTCATGCTCCTCCCCTCATTGGAAAGCAATCATTGATTTGCTTTCTGTCACTACAGATTATTTATATTTGTTAGAACTTTATGTAGATGAAGTTACGTATGTACTCTTTTTGAGGGGGTGAGTGGTCTGGTTTCTTTTACTCAGCATAATTATTTTCAAATTCATTTACGTTGTTGCATCTACAAAGAGTTTATTACCTTGTATTTCTGAGAAATATTCCACTGTATGTTGTTGTTAAGAGCCCTCAACTCAGTAGCAAACTTGTAGTGTTTCTGAGGAGCAGCTGGTGAATTTGAACTGCTGGTCTTGCAGTTCAAACTGACTTTGAAGTCCTGTGCCTTATTCTGCAGCACCACACCAGGAATCCATTCCACTGTATGAATACACTAAAATTTATTTGTACATTCAATGATTTATGTACATTTGAGTTGATTCCAGTTTTGGAACACTATGAATAGAACTGCTATGAATATTTGTGTGTAACATCTTTATATGGACACAGAACGTCTTCTTTTCTCTTGGCTAAACTCCCAAGAATTTAAAGTTTGGGTCATGTGAGAGAGGCATATTTTTAAGTCTTGAGAAACTATTAAGATAATTTTCAAAGTAGTTGTACCGTTTTATACCCCATTAGTACTTTTTGAAAGTTCCTGTTGCTTTACACTCTCACCAACACATGGAATTGTCATGCTTTTTAATTTTTTAGTCATTGTAATGGGAGTATAATATTTTAGTTCCACTTGGTTTTTTAATTTGTATTTCCCTGATGATTAGTGATGTTGAGCATCTTTCGTAAAGGTATTTGCCATTTGTTTATCTTCTTTAGGGAAGTGTCTTTAAAATCTTTATCCACTTTTAAAAATGAACTGTCTTCACTGTGGAAATACATTGTTTTCTAATTCAAGATACTCAGCTATTCCCCGAGCTGCTATCTTGGGAATGAATATCTTGATTGTATCAGGGTTGATATAGAAATTTAAAGTGACAGTTTCTATATAAAACCAAATGGCCACCACTCGTCTGTCTGTGGTGCTGTGGTGGCTTGAGTTGCTGTGATTCTGAGGGCTATGCCACCGGTATTTTAAATAACCAGCAGGGTCACCCATGGTGGACAGGTTTCAGATGAGCTTCCAGACAAAGACAGAGTAGGAAGAAAGAGTGACGAACTACTTCTGAATCCTTAGTCACTGAAAACCTTATGAATAGCAGACAAACAATTGATGGACTCAAGTGTGGCAACGGTAGTGAGGTTGGCCCAGGATCGGACATTGTTTCATTCTGCTGTGCATAGAGTTTCTATGAGTCAGTTCCGACTCCATGGCACCTGACAACAACAACAAGAAGTGTCTTTTGAACTGCACATTTGTCATTTTGATGAAATACAATTTATTTTTTCTTTAATTGATTGTGTCTTTGATCTGTATTTAAGAATTATTTGCTAAATTCAAAGTCACTAAGATTTTTCACCTGTATTTTCTTTCAAATGTTTTATATCTTTCATTCTTACATTTAACAATATAATCCCCTTCAAGTAATTGATAAAGTATGAGGTAAAGACTAAGGTTCTTTTTATTATTTCATTGCAAAATATATACAATTTATCATAGTAGCTATTTGTAAGTATGTAATTCCAGGACATTAATTACATTCACAATGTTATGCAACCATCAGTGCTATTTGTTTCTAAAACTTTTTGATCATTCCGAACAGAATTGCTTTATCTATTAAGCATTAACTCTTCATGCCACTCTACTTCTTTATGTAGTAACCTATTTTAAATATTTCATCTCAGCAGGATCACATTAATACTTGTCCTTTTGTATCTGGTTTGCTTCAGCTAGTTTAATGCTTTCAAGGTTC
The DNA here is from genome assembly GCF_000296735.1 of Chrysochloris asiatica. Lineage (NCBI taxonomy): Eukaryota > Metazoa > Chordata > Mammalia > Afrosoricida > Chrysochloridae > Chrysochloris > Chrysochloris asiatica. The sequence goes on along the minus strand of NW_006408533.1, from coordinate 26,278,657 downwards.
ATTGAGTTGAGTTCTTTTACATATGGCTACTCAGTTGTTCCAACATTATCTGTTGCAAAGATTACCCCACTAAGTTCCCTTGGCAGCTCTGTCAAAAATAAATGGACCAGATATGAGTGCATTTACCTTCCAAGAAGAAACTGAGATTACTCTGACGCTACAGAACAGATTGTGAAAATATCAATTTTAAATATATTTTGTTCTATAGTAATTCATTCAATATCAACTGTGCTTTTGCATCTGTAATGTTCATTACTAATTTCACAAGTTTGGTGCTAGATTTGTTCATTATTAAGAGCAATTTTGTTTGTAACCTGTCATTCAAATTACAATAAAAAGTTTAAAAATAAATAAAGAGCAAACTCAAATCCTGTTATTGAGGGATCCACAAGTCAGAAGAATATGAAGCATGCTTATTCATCATAGTCATCATATCAAGTAGGAAGTCTTAAGGGCCACAACAAATGTACAGGTGAGAGTATTAAAAGAGATTAAGAGTTTTCCAAACTGGGCAATCAGGAGAGACTTCCTACTGTAGGAGGACATAAGGTAAACCTTGAGAAGAAGATAGGATTTGGACACATGAAAGTGGAAATGAATAAATGGCAGAAGTGAGCAGAGCCTTAAAGAACAAAAAGCATGGGCACATGATAGGAATACAAATCTGAATTAAGGCAAATGTAAACAGTATTACGTTTTTCATTCTAGGATATTCTATGCAGATATGAGTATCTATCGGTTTGCCTTTCTGCTGGGGACAGCATACGCAGACCCTGGGTTGATCAGTGGCAGCCCCATTAAACCACCTCTGAATATAAT
>NW_006408533.1:26256258-26276038 GCF_000296735.1 Chrysochloris asiatica | reverse complement strand
TTCCTCCAATCCTGATGCCACATTTTTCTTCATAGAACCCAGCTTCTTGTATTATTTGCTCAGCATGCAGGTTGAATAAGTATGGTGAAAGAATACAATCTTGTCACACACCTTTCTTAATTTTAAAACATTCAGTGTTCCCATGCTCTGTTCGAACAACTGCTTCTTGGTCCAGGTATAGATTCCTCATGAGTACAACAATTAAGAGCTCCTTAGTCATCTTAAAATTAAAAATCCGAAGAAGAGAAGTAGGTCATTTCTTTAAAATAGTTAAATATTTCAAATAGAAAATTTACAAGACAGGGACCCAGTTTAAAGCACCTTTCTTTACAAAATCTTCCCTGAATTTTTTTCAGGGTGTGAAAATTGTGTTTTCTGTGTACTCTATTTGAACCAGCATGCTATCATTGCTTTAATAGTTCTGTATCAGGTTTATGTATAATTCAATCAATATACTGGGCACACTATATGATGATTACAGTAAAAACAAATCTTTTTTGTTTATTATAAATGCACTTTCATCATCACATACCACTCAGTTATAAGAGTTTATGGAACCATTTACATCCAACAGACACTTTAGACATATGGTTTTTATGGCCACTAAACTCTAAGATAAATGAGAACATTTTTTAAATGTATTAGGATTTCTCCTTGGTCTTTGATTGATATTAATTGGAGCAAAGATGAGAGTTTTCTTTTGTGTAGTCCTACCTGTTACAAGGTAATAGAGAAATGGAGTTAGATGGAATGTTCTAAAGAGCTAATGGTCCAGACATACTCACTCATTACTAGCAGGACATCCAAGACTGAAAAGAAAAAAGAAAAAAACAAACAAGTAATTTTTTATCAACATATAAATATTTTAGATCAAGTGACTATTTACTCAACACTTGTCACCAGACTATGCTCATATGTAGTTGGGTGCCTCTTTGTCTTCAAATAACAACCACTCCAGAAGTATCATTCTTTTGAGTCCCTTTTCAGAATTACCATTTCTTTGCACCTTGACAGTATTTTGGTCTTCAAGAGTGTAATTTAAAACGCAAGTCTTTATACTAGAATAAATTTATATATTAAATGGTTGTTATTGTTGTTGTTGTTAAGAGCTCTCAGTCAGTTCCAACTCACTGAAACTCTGTATAGGGTTTCAGATGAGTGGCTGGTAAGTTTGAACTGCCAAGCTGTGGTTCAAACGGATCTTGTGCTCCAATGCTTTATCCTTCAGTGCCATACCAGGACTCCATATTAGAGGGTTGTTGTTGTTATGTACCGTGGAGTCGGTTCCGACTCATAGTGACCCTGTACAGCTGTACAGGGTTTCTGAGGCTGTAAATTTTTACCAGAGCGGAAAGCCTCATTGTTTTCCCATGGAACAGCTGGTAATTTCGAACTGCTGACCCTGAGATTAGAAGCCCAATTCGTAACCACTACGCTACTAGATAGGAGCAGTATTAATTTAAATTTTCTGATTTTGACGATTTTTTTGTTGTTAAGTGCCCTCGAGTTAGTTCCAAATCATAGCAACATTCTATAGGGTTTCCAAAAAATGGCTTGTGGATTTGAACCACTGACCTTTCAAACCATAGCACCATTCTATAGGGTTTCCAAAAAATTGCTTGTGGATTTGAACCACTGACCTTTCAATTAGCAGACCAGTGCTTATTCTATAGTGACATACCAGTTCTACAGACACTATGGTTATGTTCATTTTTAAAAAGACCATGTTCTTACAAAATACATGCTGAAGAGATAGTCAACAACTTACTCTCTAATGGTTGAATAAGGTAAGAGTAAAATAAGAAAAAAATCCTGTATGGACTTAATTTTTTTTTTTTATCTATTCTGCTGTTGTTGAGAACATACAAAGCAAAAATACCAATTGAATCGTTTTTACATATACAACTCAGAGACATTAATTGCATTCTTTAAGTTGTGCAACAATTTTCACTGCCATGAGGGAGAGCCAGATTACTTCTGAACGGTTAGCCACTGAAAACCTTATGAATAGCAGTGGATGATTGTAAGAAATATGCCAGAAGATTAAAGCATTATGAATATCAGCAGAATATTGTCAAATAATTAGTCCTCAGTGGTCCTGTGGGTTTATGCAAAGTCGGTATGAACCACAAGGTTGTAGTTCAAACTCACCAGTCGCTCCTTGGAAACTCTGTACAGGGTCACTATGGGTCAGAATCGACTCGATGACACTTAACAACAACAACAAATTGTCAAATATAGCACTGGAAGATGAGCACCTCAGGTTGGAAAGCACTCAAACCATGACTGGGGAAGTGCTGTCTACTTAAAGTAAAGTTTATCATAATGTTTCAAATGGAACAATGCTTTCAAAACTTTCATTTGCTGATAGGACACAACTCAGATTGAGGAGAAACAGCTGTAAACATCTTTTAATAATCAGAATATGGAATATACATAACATGGATCTAGGAAAACTGGAATTTGTTAAAATGAAATGAAACACATAAAGATCAATATCCTAGGCATCAGTGAGCTAAAATGCACTGTATTGACCATTTTGAATCCCCCAATCATCGTTTATTATGCGAGGAATATTGTATTGACCAGGAAAAGTGTCTCATTCATTGTCAAAAAGAACATCTCAAGATCTATCTTGATGTACAATGCTGTGCAAAGACCTGAAACTAGAAAATGAAAGAACACCCTAAGCATTTCTCAAGCTGAAAGAACTGATGCAAAAAATCCAAGCCTTGACTTGGAATATTGAAGGACTCCATGGGCAACTCAGAATCCTGGGGTGGCTGGCATTATAGGATAACCACTGGACCACAGGTTGGTTTAAACCACAAGGTCAGTGGTTCAAACTCACCAGCCACTCCTCAGACACCTTAAACAGGTCATTATGAGTCAGAACCAACTGACAGCACTTCGCAACAACAACATGGGTAATATATTGAATGGTGCATAAAGCATCAAAACAAGATGGAAGGAATACTCAGAGTCATTGTATAAAAAAGAAATGGTCAGTATTCAACCATTTCAGGAGAAAACATATCAAAAATTGATAGTACTGAAGGAAGAAGTCCAAGCTACATTGAAGACACTCGTCAAAAACAAGTCTCCAGGAATCAATGGAATGCAAATTGAATTTTTGAATTTTTTCTGCAAACTTACACAGCACTGGTAGCACTCACTCACTTATGCCAAGAAATTTGGAAGACAGCTACTTGGCCAACTGACTGGAAGAGATCCATATTTTTGCCCATTCCAAAGAATAATGACCTAACAGAATGCAGAAAGCATCAAACAAAATCATTAACATCACATGACAATAAAATTTTGCTGAAGATAATTCAAAACAACTGCCATATGACATCAGCAGGGAGCTGTTTTTCTGTAATACATACCCATAAGCACTTTGCCTCTCCAATTCAGACAGAAAGAGTCCCTTTCACACCCATATTGCTATCCCATGTCCAGGAAGATTCCTTAACTGCAGCTGTAGCTCTTCATCCTCTTCTTATTTCCATCTGAAATTTGTTCTGTATTATTGAAAAGAAAAATTTCTCCCTTCATCTCCTTATTCTAGCTAAAATGCCTAGACAATTCTTTGATCTCAAAACATAAGTGATACTCTTATACATTCCAAGATCTTTTTCAATACCATCTGACTTAACCCATGTGGACAGTCTCTCTTGTTACACGCACTGCAGGATATGCATTATCTTGACAGAAAAAGGGTGGGAACCGGGACATCTATCAAAGACATAGGATAGTGTGATTTTCCTAAGCTTTGTGGGAAAATGGAAAAACATATTTTTTCCCAATATTATAGAAGAAGGCTCTGTTCTTGACAGAAGCATAATTAGTTTTTCCATTGGCATATATACTTTTTCTGAACTTCCAGCACACTTTATTCACATTTCTGTTTTAACATCAGTTTGTTTGTTTTTTACTCGAGTCTAAGCTTCCTAGGACCTGACTCCTTACACTGTTGCAAAATTTGTAACTCTTATTATAGCCCTCTATTATCTGTTTCAGAAACAATAATCTATTCCATGGAGTTATTATAATAAATAAGAAAAATGTACGTGATTTGAACAAAGAAAGTGTTTCAATGATGGTCAATACTTACTAATAACATTATGTCCAACTTTTTCAATCAAATGAGAGCATAACAAAATGTGAGTGATTATGGTGTTGTTTGGGCATTCTTCAATGTGCTATTGTTAATTTTTGGAACATCAAAAATGCAGTGAATGATTACATAAATTGTGGTATACCCACTGAGGTAATAACACTTAAATATAAAAATGAATGAACTACAGTTATATTCAAAAACATGAATAAACCTCAAAATTTCATACCTTAAAGATTACATTGTATATGATTCCATTTATATGAATTTCCTGAAAAGGTGAAATTTTGTAGAAAAGTGAGTGGTTGCCATGGATGTGGATTTGGGGACTGACTACAGAAATGCATAAGGAACAATTTTGCTGTTATTGTGTGCCATCAAGTTTGTTCTGACTCATAGCGACCCTGTGTACGTTTGCCAGGAGAAGATAATGGGATTAAACTGCCAACCTTTTGGTTACCAATGCTTATCCTAGAGCACCAAAATTAAAAATGATGGAAATATTCTATATCTTAATTAAAGGGTTATTACATAATAATACATATTCATAAAACTCATCAAATTATGTATTATAAATTGGTGCATCTTATTGTATATAAATTATACCTCATAAAGTTATGATTGTTGTTGTTAGCTACCATCAAGCTGGCTCCCAACTCATGGAGACTCCACGCATAGTGGAATCGGACCATTGTGATCCACAGGGTCTTCAATGGCTGATTGTCAGAAGTAAAATGCCAGATGTTTCTTCCTAGGTTGGAAGACCCTCTGAAACCTGTTCAGCATCAAAGCAACACACATCTCCATTGGCAGATGGGTTGTGGCTGCACTTGAGCTGCACTGGCTACATCTCCCACAGGAAGAGGAAAATTCTACCACTGAACAACCAACAAAGTTCATTTTTAAAAATTAGGTGAGCATAGACACCAATGCTTTACTAGTAGCAACAAGATCGGAAAGACATACCGTACAACTGAAGGCTACATCCTCTGTTTGTGATGCTTTTCATAGCAATGTGTATTGAATAATAAACTAATGCACTCTGTAAACTTTCACCCAAGTTACAATAAAATGTTCAATCTAATAATAAAAGAAAGCTAATTTTTTTTTTTTTTTCAGTCCTGGTGTGGCACTATGGGCTAATGCACTGGACTGCATAGTCACTTTGAACTTCAAGGTTGGTGGTTCAAGTGCACCAGCTGCTCCTTGGAAGCCCTATAGGGTCGCTGTTGGTCAGAACCAACTCGACAGCACTTAACAACGACAATATTTTTTTTTTTAATGATTTGTGCTCCCTGTTGCTCTAACCCTCCAGGTCAAAATGCCCTCCCCAGTCAATGGTGGTGGCTTTGTACCTGCTTTCCTCCAGAAGCTTCCTGCGTGTACTAACAGAGCTGTACAGAACATTACCACATAATGTCTCCCAACAAACGTGTCCTTTATTCGACCATGCTAATAATATCTCTCTAGAACAGAGTATACTCACAAGATTATAGCTTTGTCGGAGAGCTAAAAGGGTACATATAAGCCTCTCGTTTTTTATCAGTTATTATTTCCCTCACCCTGGACTTAAAATATTTACTAACAACAGTAAAGGTCTATCCTTCACTTTTCTTCTTTGTGTTGCTGAGAGCAAAAAAAAAAAAAAAAAAATTTTTTTTTTTTTTTTTATTAAATGTTTTTATTTTGCATTGAGTGAAAAAAAAAAAAAAAAAAAAAAATGAAGAAGAAGAAAGAAAGAAAAGACAAAGGAGAAATAGTCGAATTGCATCCAGGTTGGATTTTTCACTTTTGTTGAGCTCAAATAACCAGGCCAGGAAATTCTAAATCCTAGAAGCCTGTCTGTCAGCATCTGGCTCTCCAGAGACCAAGAAAATGCTTTTATTTAGCAAAAGCAGCCACAGGCCCGTCTGGGAAAATATATCACTTTCAGCAAGTGTGAAAATGACTGCTAAGGGGCATCAGAGCCCTACTTACATGGCCCATTTCAGAGCTTTCAGCCCCAGCTGCAGGGACCAACTAGGACAGCGATGGCCCTGGGGATTCAGGATTTCAGTTTCTGTCTGACACCCTCAGAATTATCTGGCCACATTGAGAAAAAAAACTGCCTCTGTCACAACCTCAGAAAACTCTTCAGTGTCAGAGACCTAATCTTGGCTGCAAAGGAGTCCTTGCTCTCCTCTTGCTCAGCTTCCCCCAGACTCAGCTTTCAGATAGCTTCAGAGGGCTTCAGAGAGAAAAGGCTGTAATTCACAAAAGTTGACTTCTTAGACAGACAGCTGCAGGAAAGCAAGTCTGTTCCCCAGGAAGTCTCCCGCCTCAGCATTGTAGCTGAACTGCCAAAACTTCCCCTGCCTGCCTACATCTTAGCATAGTTCATTACTTAACCTTCCTGAACTCTTATCTGTCTTTGCCTGTTACTCTCACACTGTCCTGAAAACATCAAGACTAAACAGAACCAAAATGATTCTGCCACAACGATGATATTCATATGTGTATATATATTACTGTGCCTTTGTAGTTGTAGTTAGCTATCATTAAGTACATTCCAATTAATAACAACCACATGTGACAGAATTGTTCCATAGGATTTTCTTATCCGTAACCTTTCAAAAGCAAATTGAAGGAGCCACCAGATGGGTTCAAACTGCCAACTTTTTGTTAAGTATTTACAGTCAAATACTTCACAATTTGTGCTACGAGGCTCTTCATTGGTGTTGTTGGGTGTCATTCTGCCTCATAGCAACACTACATAATACAGACTGCTGCCCAGTCCTGCACATTCCTCACAACTGGTGTTAGGTTTAAGCCCATTGCTACAGTCACTGTGCCAACCCGTCTCAGTGAGTCTTCCTGGTCTTCACACCCTGCTGGGAACAGCATATGCAGACCCTGGATTGATCAGTGGCAGCCCCATTAAACCACCTCTGAATATAATCAGTTTAACCCAGATGCTCCTCTTCCTCCTGAAAATATATAGGAATGTGATAATTAACAACAATGTAGCATTTTAGGAATAGATAAATGAAGCCCAGTGCCTGAGATCTTGCTCACAAACAAAAGTTTGCAAAGAGTACAGAGATAGCTTGGCTCCTTTCAGGAACCTTGCTTTATGTTATGTATCCTTAAGAAACCGCACGTCGCTACTCTATATCATTTAAGCCTAAAAATTAATACATAACAGCTTAATTGAACCTTTTTTCTGTAAAAATTAAAATGTTACATTTTTAAGAAAAAAACTATGAAAATACCTTAAAAGTTGTTCCTGTGAATCATTATGTCCTGTTTTGAATGATTAATCACATTTCAGTTCCGTATCCTGTCTTAATCACATCCTCCCTTTGTGACATCCTCCCTTTGTGAATTATATCCTTCCTTTGTAATAAATCCCTCCCTAAAAAAGAGAATAAAAGGCTGAGGTAGAGTGAATTCTACATGTAATGCTGTGCAATGCTGTGCAATGCTAGGCAATATGTTTGCAGATCTGTCTACCTGCCAGTTTGCATCATATCCATGTGTCTGTCTTTTTTGTAAATATTTCATCTCTCTCTGCCTCTATCCCTTTTGCTGCCAGATCTCCCTTCTTCATGGCACCCACACTTTCTTGTCCAGGCGGGACCCCTCGACATAGGTCCTCAACAACACCCTCTGCTTTAGCCAGCATTAGAGCCTACTGCTACAACCATTTTTAAATTATCTTCAGCAAAATTTTACTTGCATGGGATATTTGTGATTTTTTTTTTATAATTTCCACATTCTGTAGAATCACCTTTCTTTGGAACAGGCACAAATATGGATCGTTTCTAGTTACTTGGTCATGTATTTTTTCCCCAAATTTCTTGACATAGATGAGTGAGCACTTCTAGCGTTGCCTGCATTACACATATTTGTTGAAACATCTCAACTGGAATTGAGATGTTTCAACACTATCCTTGCAAATTTCTACCTATGTACATTATCCTCATTTTCACACTGTCCTTGTAAATTGCTAACATGTGATCTCTAGCGTCATTTCTATCACCAATGCCATATTTTCCAACTACTGTTGTTGTTGTTAAGTGTCATCAAGTTGGGACAATTCATAGCAACCCTACACACAACAGAACAGTTGCCTGGTCCTTCAACAACCTCACAGTTGTTGCTACATTTGAGCCCACTGCCGCTGCAACTGTAACAGTCCAACTCCTTGGGAGTCTTCCACTTTTTTTCTGACCTTCCACTTTACCAAATATGATGTCTTCTCTAGGAACGGGTGCCTCCTGATAAGATGTCCGGAGTATGAGAGGTGAAGTCAGGCCATCCTAATTTCCAAGGAGCAGTCTGCTAGTACTTCTTCCAGCACTGATTTGTATGTTCTTTTGGCAGTCCACAGAACTTTTTAATAGTCTCCTCCAACACCATAACTCAAATACTTTAGTTCGTTTATGATCTTCCTTATTCACAGTCAAACTCTCACATACATATGAGGTTATTGAAAATACCATAACTTGGGTCAGGAGCACCTAAGTTCTCAAACGTGTCTTAGTCACCTTATACATCTTTGTTCTTGAACACTTTATAGAGATCTTGTGCAACAGATTTGCCTAAAGCAATATGTCATTTGATTTCTTGGTTGCTGTTTCAATGAGTGCTAAAAGTTGATCTAAGCAAAATGAAGTCTTTCACATCGTCAAAATCTTTTCTCCATTCATATGGATGTTGTTTATTGGTATAGTGGTGAGGAATTTTATTTTCTTTACATTGAGGTACAACCGATACCAAAGGCTGTGGTCTTTGATCTTCATCATTATGTATTTTAAAGTCCTCTTCACTGTCAGCAAGCAAGGTTGTAACATCTGCACAGCGCAGATTGTTTATGAATCTTCCTCTAACCCAGACACCATGTTTCTCTTCATGTAATCCAGCTTCTCAGATCATTTGCTCAGTGTACGGAGTGAATAAGTATGATGAAAGAATACAACCCTGGATCATATCTTTCCTAATTTTAAACCATTCAGTGTTCCCTGTTCTGTTTGAAAATTGCTTCTTGGCCTATGTACAGTTTCCTCAGCAGCACAATTAAGTGCTCCAGAATACTCATTCTCCACATTGTTGTCTATAGCTTTTCATGATCGAGACAATTGAAAAACTTTGCATAGTCAATAATGCACAGTTAAAAATCTTTCTGGGGGATCCTAAACAGAGAAGCAGCTACACCATAGATGGAGCAGAGCTCTATGAGAAATAGAGCAGCTGAGGTCTCTAGACTCATGGAAAAAGAAAGGCTGTGTGCTGGCAGGCAGGAAGCTGGCTTGCAAATGCGCCCTTTGGTTGTTTAAATGATTACATACATATTCCTACGTGTTTTTTGTGTACATCATTTAAAAAAAAAGAATGAGCTATCACTCAATTCACAATAAAAGTTTAAAAAAAAACTTTCTGGAATTATCTACTTTCAATCAAGATTCATCTGGTGTCAGCAATGATGTCCCTCATTCCACATCCTCTTCTGAATTCAACTTGAATCTCTGGAAGTTCTCTGTCTCAATGTAAGATTGTAGTCATTTTTATTATTTTTGGCAAAATTTTACTTGCATGGGATATTAATGATATTGTCCAGTGATTTCCACATTCCATTGTGTCGCCTCTTTTTGGTATGAACTCAAATATTTATCTTTTCCAAGTGGCCAGGTAGTTGTCGTCCCAATTTATTGGCATAGATGAGTGAGTACCTCCAGTGCTGCATCATTTGTTGAAAGATTTCAATTTGTAGTTCATCACTTCCCGGTGCCTTGTTCTTTGCCAGTGTCTTTAGCACACCCTCAATGACTTTTTCCTTCATTATCATTTGCTATTGATCATATCCTACCTTTTGAAATGCTTGAACATTATCCATTTCTTTTTGGTACAGTGACTCTGTAAAATTTCTATATATTTTTTTATATTCTCTGCATCATTCAATATGTTGATCATAGAATCCTTCAATATTGAAAGTCAAGGCTTGAATTTTTTTTTCAGTTCCCTCAGCTTGAACTGATGAACATTTTTACCACTTGGTTTTCTAACCCTAGGTCTTTGCACATTTCGTTATAATATTTGACTTCATCTTCTTGAGCTCACCTTTGAAATATTCTATTCAGCTCTTTTACCTCCTCATTTCTTCCATTTGTTTTAGCATCTTGACTTTAGAGAGCAAGTTTTAGAGTCTTTTCTGACATCCAGTTTGGTCTTTTCTTTCATTCCTGTCTTCTTAAGACCTTTTGCTTTCTTCCTGTATGATGTTCTTGATGTCATCCACAACTTTCCTAGTCTTCAATCTTTCATGTCTAATGCATCAAATCTGTTCTCGAGATGATCTCTAAATTCAAGTGGTGTATGCTCAAGGTCATATTTTGGCTCTTGTGGACTTGTTTTAATTTTCTTCAGCTTCAACCTGAACTTGCATATGAGCAATTGATGGTCTGTTCCACAGTCTGCCCCAGGTCTTGTTTTGACTGATGATATGGAGCTTTTCCACCTTCTCTCTCCATAGATGAACTCAATTTGATTTTTGTGTATTCCGTCTAGTGAGGTCCATGAGTACAGTCTCTTATATTATTTTAAAAGGTTTTGTGACACAGTGAAGCAGCCAGTGTTGGACAAGACATTGGTGACATCTGCTTGTGAGGCAAAGGTGTCTGCAAAACTATGGATGATATAAGAAATTCACTTGAAACTAAAGAATACTCTGATACTGAGATACAAAAAAATCAAGTATTAACTCTGCAAGAATGATAAGACAAGTGAGTGAACTGTGTATTGCATTTCATCAAGAAGAAGGACATCAACTATGAAAGAAACATTTGGATACTTTTCTTAGCGGTGGGAATGGACTCAGGGTATTTTTCCCTTTTTGTGGCAAAGCAGTTGACATAAGATGGTTTGCAGACTTGGGACATAGTGCCATTGGTGTGGAAAACAGTGAACTTAGGACACAGGAATTTTATATGGAGCAGAGTCACTCTTATTCAGAAGAGCCAATCACTGAAATCCTGGGAGCCAAAATATTTAAGAGTTCTTCGGGGAACGTTTTGTTGTACTGTTGCAACATTTTTTATATTCCAAGAGCAAATACTGGCCAATTTGACCAGATTTGGGATAGAGGAGCATTGGTCGCTATTAAGCCATGCCATCGACAATGCTACACTGACATCATGTGGTCCCTAACAAGAAAAGGGTTTCGTTACCTCCTATCTATTTTGTCTTATGATCCAAGTAAACATTCAGGTCCACCATTTTGTGCCCTATGTGCTGAAATGAAAAGGTTATTTGGTAAATTGTGCAATATACAGTGTCTGGAGAGCATGAATGTTTTTGGAGAACAACACAGAATTTGGGGAATTGACTACATTTTTGAAAAGTTATATCTAACAACAGAACAGTGAATGCAACATAAAATTGAGTAACATCAGTATGTTTTTGAACAATTGGAAAGTATGCTAACTTTTGAAAATATGATTAATGACTTTTGAAAAAAATTCTTTACAGACCATGTATGTCATAGATCTGTGCTCAAAACTGCACATAAATTTTTAGAATAGAAACACCTACTACAATGTTAAAGTGGCTACCTTTTGAGAAGAGAGTCTAAATGGGGATGGAAACAAACTATACCTAGATGTTTAATAGATTCTGTAAAAGTCTAGCAGTATATCTATATTTATAGATTCTGAGAAAGGTTTGCAGTTGGCTTATATTACTTGTATGTTGTTGTTGAGTGCTGTTGAATTAATTCTGACTCATAGCGAGCCTGTATAGGATTTCCGAGGAGCAGTTGGTGGTTTTGAACTGCCGACCTTGTGGCTCACAGTTCAGTGCTGATCCTACAGCACCACACCAGGAGTTCACAACTACATACAGTAGCACACAATACCAATATAGATTAAGTTGTTGTTGTTCTTGTTATTAAGTACCATGGAGTCGGTTCCGACTCATAGTGACCCGGCACAAGGTTTCCAAGGCTATAAATCTTTATGGGAGCAGAAAGCCTCATCTCTCTCCTGTGGAACGGCTGGTAGTTTCAAACTGCCAACCTTGAGGTTAGCAGCCCGATTCCTAACCACTACGCTCCTCAAGCCTGTAAAATATAAAACTAATGATTTGCTCTGTAAACCTTCACTCAATTACTTATATAATGAAAGAGAAATACGATGCATATAACTTCAAAACCTAATTGACATTTTTTGAAATTTAGAATCATTGAAGAAATGTAGCACTTGAATGATGTGAAAGATAAAAGAAAGTGGTCTATGAAATTTTATAAAAATATTAGCTTTTGCTATAAAGACTCATATACTTGAATTCTAATACCTTTTTTCACTTTCTGTCTAACAGTAATTTTATTTGTAATAGAATCTAGAAACGAATTGTTTTTTTTTTAATTAAATGAGCTAGTGTATATGAAACAATGTTTTTTTCCAAATTGTAAAAATAAAAAATAAAGGTATTTTCAAAGAAGTCATTGGTCTTATGAAATGCTATCTTGCAATCTCCAGCACCAGTTTTATAACCTAGGCCATATTTTCCATCTATTAATCCTTCCTTTTTGTTTCCAATCTTTGCATTCCAATTGCCAGTAATTATCAATATATCTTGATTGTATGTGTGATCACTTTCAGACTGAAGAAGTTGGTAGAATTCTTCAATTTTATTAACACTGCCTTTAGTGGTTGGTGCATAAATTTGAATAATAATGGTATTCACTGGTCTTCCTTGTAGGTGTATAGACATTGTCTGATCACAGATAGCACTGTGCTTCAAGACAGATCTTGATATATCCTTTTTGATGATGAATGTGATGCCATTCCTCTTTAATTTTTCATTGCAGGCATATAAACTATGTGATTGTCAGAGTCACAATGGCCAATGCCAGTCCATATGTGTTCCATTTCATTTTTGACAATTTCCAATTTCCCTAGATTCATATTTTGTACATTTCATGTTCCAATTATTAATGGATATTTGCAGCTGTTTTCTTCATTTTGATTTGTACTTCATCAGCAAATAAAGGTCCCGAAGTCTTTTACTCCATTCGTGTCATCGTCAACTCTACTTTGAGGAGGCAGCTCTTACCCAGTCACATTTTGAGTGCCTTTCAACCTGAAGTGGTCATCTTCTGGTACTATATCTGACAATATTCTGGTGCTCTTTATCATGTTTCTATATTCAAAATTCTGGTGCTGATAGTGTTCCGCTGCTATTCATAAGGTTTTCAGTGGCTAAATGTTCTGAAGTAGTCCTACTTTCCTTCTTTCTAGTCTGTCTTTGTCTGGAATCTCAGTTGAAACCTGTCCACATGGATGACACTGTTGCTATTTAAAATGTTTGTGGCAGAGCTTCCAGAATCACAGCAACACACAAGCCACCACCGTATGACAAACTGACAGACGAGTGGTGGTATTTCCCAACTACTGCTCCTTCTTGTTTCAAACTTTCACATTCCAATCACCAATAGTTACCAATGCATCTTGATTGAATCAATTAAAAGAGTCCAGAATTTGGCAGAATTCTTAATTTCTTTATTTTTGACATTTGTGGTTGTGGCATTAATTTGAGTAATAGTCAAATTAACTGGTCTACCTTGTAGGCTTATGGATATTGTTCTATTACAGCATTGTACTTCAGGACAGATCTTGAAATGTTCTTTTTGACAATGAATGTGACACCAATCCTCTTTGATTTATCATTCCTGCCATATTAGACCATATGACTGTCCCATTTCAAATGGTCATTATCAATCCATTTCAACTCCCTAATGTCTAGGATATCTATCTTCAAATGTTCCATTTCACTTTAGAGAACTTCCAATTGTCCTAGATTTATGTTTTGAACATTCAATATTCTGATTATAAATAGATATTTGCAGCTGTTTCGTCTCATTTGAGTTGTGCCACATCAGCAGATAAAAGTCTTAAGAACTTTGCTCCTTGTATGTCATTAAGGTTGATCAGACCTGAGGAGGCAATTCTTCCCAACCTGAGAGCTTCATCCTCTGGCATTATATCACCCAATGTTCTATTGCTATTCGTAAGGTTTTACCAGCCAATTATTTTTAGAGGTAGATCACCAAGTCCTTCTTCCTAGTCTGTCTTAGTCTGGAAGTTTCTCTGAGACCTGTTCATTGTGTGTGATTCTTTCTACTGGTATTTGAAATTCTGACGGCATTGCTTCCAGCATCATAGCAACATGCAAGGCACTGCAATATGACAAATTGACAGATTGCTTTAATATTGCCTAATTTTGCAAATACTACTTTAGTATACCATTCCTGTTCTACAATACAATAAATTTGGAAGGAAGTTTTTCATTGTCTCATTTAGACCTTCAGGAAGAGCTTCTGTGCAAAGGATAATGATGAGAAAGGAAACAGTCTCTTGAGATGCACACAGTGTGTGACCAGATATAGCCACACAGTCATTTTAGTTGGTTGAATGGCACATCCCTCCAAAAGATGAGTTTGTGCCTTAAGTCCTGGAACCTGTAGTTGTGACCTTATTTAGAAAAAAAGGTCTTTGCAGATGCAATTAAGTTAGGAATCTTGCCACTAGATAATCTTTAATTACCTGTATGAACCTTAAACATAATTACAAGAGAAAGAAGAGGAAAGATCCCGACAAAGGTCATGTAAAGGCCAAAGCAAAGATTGGAGTGAAGCAACAACAAAGAATGCTAACAACCAACAGAAATTGGAAGAGGAAAAGAACAGATTGTCCCATATAGTCTTCAGAAGAGCATAGTGACCTTGATAACAGATGCCGGCCTCCAAACTGTCAGAGAACACATTTCTGTTGTGTTAAACCAGCAAGTTTGTGGCAATTTGTTACAGCCTTAACAAGCTAGCCAGCAAGCTAAAGCATCACCAGACTATTTGCACCTGATTTTCAGTATGAAATTTCTGAGTTAATCCATGGGTAAATAAGCATGGAGCTACTGAGTTCCTCTCAAAGAGAAAACTGAAACTACAAAATCTCAGAACATCAAGCTTTCAAATAAGACCACCACCTACTGCCTGCCTGGCAGGTCCATCTGAGCTCTGATGAGAGATCAGCAAGCCTCAAGCTAAGCAAACACCCACTGTTGCCAGCTGGTTCTTGAGCCCATCTGGACAGGAAGGTGGGGGCACACACCACTCCCTGATAAAGGGACTTAGGATTCACATATGTACAGAGAAATTTGGCTGAAAAAGAAGGGTTCTAATTGGAGGCTCCTGTCAATGGCTCTGAATAAAGCAATGAATGAGTAATGAATAAGATAGACCAAAGGAAAACTGATGCCATTGAATTATGGTGTTCGTGAAGAATATTGAATGTATCATGGACTGTCAAAAAAACAAACAAATCTGGTTTGGAGGAAGTACAGCCTGAATGCTACTTGGAATTGTGGATAGTGAGGCTTTGCCTCATGCACTTTGAGTGTATTATCAGGAGACAGCAGTCCCTGAAAAAGTACAGCATGATTGGTTAAAGTAGTGTGCCAGGATAAAAGAAGAAGAGCCTCATGAGACGAATTGATACAATAGCTGTATCAATTCGTCTCATGAGGCTCTTCCACTTTTATACAGTAGCTGTATCAGTGGCCTCAAACAAAGCAATGATTTTGAGGATGGGACAGTGTCTGTCACACGTGGGGTAGCTATGAGTTGGAATTGGCTCAATGATACCTACAACAATAGTCAATGGTTAGAGTTTCAGTGTGGTATAAACAGTTAATGCAGTCAGCTGCTAACCTAAAGATTGGAGGTTCAAGTTTAGTCAGGGGTACCTCAGAAGAAAGGCCATGCAATTTGTTTTCAAAAGGGCACAATCTTGAAAACCCTATGAAGTGCAGTTTACTCTGAAGCAAATGGGATTGTCATGAGTAGGAATGGACTTAGGGCAACTGGCTTGGTATTTCGTTTAATATTTCTGTGGACCACATTACACAAGTCACACTTTATTGCTTACAGATTGTTGTATGTGTGAGTTTCCATGTACTTTGAACCTTATCCTGTATCACATTGGGATATGGCAGGGTACCTATTAGAGGTTTCCTTATGGATTTCTAATGTCAAATCCTTTGAGAACAATAGTTTCCAGATACTTACTTGTATCTGAAAAACTGTACCTAATCCACTCGTCTGTCAGCTTGTTGTACTGTGATGGCTTGTAAGTTACTGTGATTCTGAAAGCTATGCCACCAGCATTTTAAATACCAGCAGGGTCACCCATGGTGGACAGATTTCAGATGAGCTTCCAGATGAATTAGGAAGAAATAGTGATGAACTATGTCCGAATATTTAGTTACTGAAAGCCATATGAATAGCAGAGAAACAATGACAGATATAGTGCCAGAAAATGAGCCCCTCAGGTTGGAAGGCACTCAAAATGCGACTGGGAAAGAGCTGCCTCCTCAACATTGAGTTGATCATGATGATGCAAATGGAGTAAAGCCCGTGGGAGAAACACGTGGCATCAGGATTGGAGGAAGACTCATTAACAACCAAAGATATGCAGATGATGCAACCTTGCTTGATGACAATGAAGAGGACTTAAAACATTTACTGATGAAGGTCAAAGAGCACAGCCTTCGGTATGGATTACATATCAATGTCAAGAAAACAAAAATCCTCACCACTGGACCAATAAACAACATTGTTATCAATGGAGAAAAGATTGAAGTTATCAAGGACTTCATTCTTCTTGGATCAACTATCAACACTCATGGAAGCAGTAGTCAAGAAATCAAACGACATATTGCCTTAGGCAAATCTGCTGCACAGGAACTTTTTAAAGTGTTGAAGGGCAAAGATGTCAGCTTGCAGACTAAGGTGTACCTGACCCAAGCCATGGTATTTTCAATAACCTCATATGCATGAGAAAGCTGGACAGTGAATAAGGAAAACCATAGACGAATTGATGATTTTGAGTTATGGTGTTGGAGGAAAATATTGAAAGGGCCAAGGCCTGGCAAAAGAACCAATAGCTCCGTTTTGGAAGAAGTGCAGCCAGAGTGCTCCTTGGAGGCCAAGATTGCCAAACGCCGTCTCTCATACTTCGGACATATTGTCAGGAGGGACAAGTTGCTGGAGAAGGATACCATGTTTGGTCAGAGAAAAAGAGGAAGACCCCCCAATGAGATGCATTGGCCAAGTGGCAGCATCGATGGATTCAAGCGTAGCAACAGTAGTGAGTTTGGCCCAGGATCGGGCAGTGTTTCATTCTGCTGTGCATAAGGTCACTATGGGTCAGCACTGACTTGATGGTACCTAACAACAACAACAGTCCACTCAAAGAAATTATCAAAACTCAATAATCATCCTGTGAAATATTTCAATTCCTCATATGATTTGACATTTTTCCCCAGGGAAACATGTGTCATCTGTGGCACTACTTTGAGGTTTTGATAAATAGAGTTCATCTGGAATCTCCATTCAAACCACATTTGCACCTCCATTTTCCCAGCAAAGACTCCAGGTTGGATTTTATTAAGCCAGTCAGAATTCCTAATTTGTAACCAATTTTTGATTTACTAAATTCCAGTGTTCAGATGGAGGACAGATGGAAAAGCCTCAGGTACCTGCTGATCTTCTGATTAGAGGAATAAGAATAACCATAGCCGATTTCACATTCAGATATCTACAGGGATTGGCTGTGAAAGATCTTTCCCAGGGCTAGTAAGAGATAGGAAAGTATATAGACAAAATCAGTAGGTGTCTAAAGGATTTATGAATTAATGAAAAAAGAGATTTATTATGATCTTTAAGACCCATAATAACTATACTGGTTCTGGGCTTTTCTGTGATCTGGTTCAGGATGCCATTCTGAGAAGGATACTTTTAGCAGGGAACTTTTATTTTCAAAGAAAGTAGAACATATTATTATCAATAAAGGATTTTTACTCCTAATGAGGGGTACTGGTGGTCAGTTGTTAAAGCTTTGTAAAAATCTGTGCCTGCTCTATGTGCAATACATCTTGTTTGTTCCCTTCTGCCTTCTCTTCCCTGTGTTCTTCTCCAATATGTGTACATACTGTCCCATACTCCTCTTCAGTTGCTTCATGGAAGCCTCCCATATGTACTATGCCACCACCCCTCAACTTTCATACCCACTGCAAGGTCCCTGAGTGGTACAAGTGGTTTGTGATCTGCAACAAACCTAAATACAAAGAGAAGTAAGGTGTACCTGACATAAGTCATGGTACTTACAGTCACCTCATATTTCTGGGACCACCAGTCACCTGTCAGTACGTCATACTGTGGTGCTTTTCATGTTGCTGTGATGATGGAAGCTATGCCACTAGTTTTTCAGAGAGAACTAGGAAGGTCCTCAACAATATGAATTGACATGGTGGCTGTAACAATAGGCTCAAACATAACAATTGTAAAGATGGTACAGGACTGGGCAGTGTTTTGTTTTGCTATACATACAGTGGCTATGAGTCTGAACAGACTTAATGGCACCTAACAAGAACAAGCTATCACTAGTCTGTAACTTTGCTGTACAGTGGTGACTTATGTGTTACTATGATGCAGAAAGCTATGCCACCAAAAATTTAAATACCAGCTAGGTCACCCATCGTGGATAGCTTTCAACTGAGCTTCCAGACCAGGGAGAAGAAGAGGCAGACTACTTCTGAATGTTTACCCGCTGAAAATCTATGAATAGCAGTGGAACACCGTCAGATAGCATCAGAATACTGAAACATTATGAAAAGCACCTGAATATTGCCAAACACAGTGCCAGAAGATGAGCAACTCAGGTTGGAAGGCACTCAAAATACAATTAGGAAACAGCTACCTCCTCAAAGAAGAGTTGATCATGATGACGTGAATGGAGCAAAGGTTTTAGGACCTTTATTTGCTGATGGTGCACAACTCAAAATAAGGAGAAACAGCTGTAAACATCCACTGATAATCAGAACACAGAATATTCAAAGTATGAATCTAGAAAAATTGGGAGTTCTCAAAAAATGAAATGGATTGCATAAAGATCGGTATCCTAGGCATTGTTTTTCTGGATTGCATATTAGATCAATTTAAGGCAGAAGAGATTATTGTTGTTAAGTGCATCAAGTCAGTTCCAATCCATAGTGACCCTGTATGGGGTTTCTGAGGAGCAGCTAGTGAGCTTGAACCACCAACCTTGAGGATCAAACCAATTAAAAAAAAAAAAAAAAAAGACTGGGCTCATTGGTCAGAGAGATACTGGAAAAATCCTGAGATCATGGCTCTTGGCTACCCTTCAGGTCTAGAATGGAACTCATCTAATGGCTCAATTTTCAGCCAAATGGTAATTAGATATACAGGTGGGACAACAACATTAGTAAGGTATGCTCACTATGAGATGATTAACCATTCAAGACCAAAAGGACAGCATTTACCTAAGGACAAATTTCAGAAGGATTGATTGGGAAGATTGAGTGGAATGGAAATTTAAAATGACAGGGAAGAAGTGGGTAGCTGTTATTTCATGGATGGGATTGCAATCCATGATATGAAATAAAGTGTATAATTTGTTGAACATAAACTTCTGGTCAGCTCTGTAAACCTTCATTCAATTAACAATAAAACATCCTCACTTTCCCCTTATCCCCTCACCTCCACCACCCCCAAAAAATGAAACAGAAGTAAAGCTTTGTCTTTGGGTAAATGCTGCCCTTTTTTTT
>NW_006408533.1:26244218-26255403 GCF_000296735.1 Chrysochloris asiatica | reverse complement strand
TCTCCACTCTGGTCCTCTGTGGCTATGTCACTGACTCTGGGCCCAAGAGTCCCCAGGTCTTGCCACACTGCTGGCCAACCAGGTCTTCACCCGGGTTCACAGAAGTCTATTGAACGTCAAACCAATTTTTGCAGTACAGTGCATTAACCCACAGTGCTACAGTAGGACTCCATCCTAGGCATTGTTGTTGTTGTTAAGTGTCGTCGAGTCAGTTCCGACCCATAGTGACCCTGACAGGGGTTTCCGAGGCTGTAAATCTTTAAGGGAGCAGAAAGCCTCATCTTTCTCCCACAGAACAGCTGGTAGTTTCGAACTGCTGACCTTGCGGTTCGCAGCCCGATTGGTAACCACTACACTACCAGAGTGAGCTGATATTGATCTTATAATCATATGGTTTATTATGCCAGCAATGACAAACTAAAGAGAAATGACATCACATTCATCATCTTAAAGAACATTTTAAGATCTATCTTGAAGTACAATGCTGCCTGTGATAAGATAGCTCTAGTTCATCTGCTGTTTTAAGAAAATTGGTCATTTAGCAATTACCAATGAAAAAAATCCCAAAAGAATGAGAGAAAAGTAATTTTATACTCACCAATTCTAAGACTTTCTAGTTTTTGCTGTTCTTGTTATTATATTATGTTGTTTCTTAGCCTTACTTACATCCCATCCCTTCATGTGCAAAACAGTCAGAATTCTTTCTACTTAACTGAATGATAAGACAAATGTCTTTCCTGCCATTTTTATTTATAGTACAAGTCACTCAACTCCCAAGAATGCACCATAAACCACTGCATTTTGGAAATAAAGACTATCTACTGTGTATGCTCAATAACACTCTAAATGTGTTTATTCAAGCACTCTTCTAATTATTAAACTTGGATGCATTTCAAGGGACATTTAATCTATATCTGCATCATTCACTTTGAACTCACTCAAAGCCAGAAGTGGACTGCAAGAAAGACTTGCTTTCTAGATGGTATCAGAGTCAGAACATACCTCAAAACTTGGCTCACTGGACCAAGAGAAAATGAAAACATCAATTTTTAAGCAATATTTTGAACTTTGAAGATTAAATAATAATTTTAAACAGGCAATGACTTCTTTCTACCCATTTTTTTTCTGTTCAGCCACACGACAACATTCAGGACCGTGCAATATGCAAAGAAATGTCTTAGTTGCATTGGCTCAGTACTCATGGCACCATCTCTTCTGTTCCATGTTCATGTTCTGGGTCAATGTTTTACACTAAGGTCAAACTGTTCTGTTATTATTTTTTTTCCTTTTGTCTCCCTGTAGCACATTTCTACATGAAGCTCTTAGGAAAAGTCAGCATTCAATAAAGACAAGCCAACTCAGAAGTAAATCATAATATTAACTTACAGAGAGCAGAATACTGAACAACTGTTACTCTGTGATAACACAATTTAGGGAAGCTATAAGCAAAATCCTGGTCAGTATCAGGAAGCTGTACAATGTGTTCCTTGCTGAACAGAAAGCTACTATTCAAGTCAGAAATTAAATGAAGAGTGCATTCAGGATATTTTATTCCATCTGGAAATCAGATAGCAGAAATCTACGTGAAACCTCACAAATTACTTTTTCCATTGCTCTCTTGCCACTTAACAACAACAAAAACCTTGCCACAGAGAAATAAAAATTAGTAATCTCCCAACTCAGATATGTCATCAAAGTTTGTTATAAAAATATTTCACAAGAATAAAATGTCAGCCCTTGATAAAATAAAGCAGTGACCTGGGGCTGGATCTCAGGAAATTTTAGATTGGGGTATATTGTGGCGGATATCTGTATTTTTCCTTTGAATTTATGAATCCCACAAAACTTACAGAGTTAATATCAGCTAATAGTACTAGTTTAATTTTTCAACTTACTGGTCATACAAGAAGTCATCTAATATCCTCAGTTTGTCTGACAGTTCCAAGATGACCTAGCCCTTATTTTCAAGCTTCCTGCCAGCCATCCACCTCCAGGTGTGCTACATTTTCTAGACTATGATATTTCCATATTTCTGTGTCTTAATGCACCCAACTGGTTTTAGAATACACACCCCATGACTGCTTATGTGTTGAGTAAATCTTCACCTCATCTTGAAATCTTTTTATCTCCTCCATGCTCTATAATATTTTAGTCATTAGTTGAAGTGATTGGATAGAAGCCAGAGTTTTAGGCATCTTTGTACATCTAACCCGAAGTACAGAATTTGAAACCTTCCAAAAATTACTCGTCTGTCAGTTTGCTGTTCTGTGGTGGCATGTGTGTTTCTGTGGTGCTGCAAATTTAGCTACCAGTATAATGAATGGACAGATTTAGCAGAGTTTCCACATTAACACAGACTAGGAAGAATAAGAGACTGACAATTTCTGAATGATCAGCCACAAAAACCTTATGAATAACAGCAAAATACTGTCAGATATAGTGCCAAATGAGCCTCTAGGTTGGGAGGCACTCAAAATGGAACCAAGAAGAGCTACTTCCTCAAAGTAGCGTTGACTATAATGATGTGAATGGAACAAACCTTTCAGACCTTTATTTGCTGATGGGCACAACTCAAAATGAGAAACAACTGCCAACATGTATTAATAATTGGAACATGAAATGTACCAAGTATGACTCTAGGAAAATGGTAAGTTGTCAAAAACTGAAATGATATGCATAAACATTTATATCCTAGGCATTAGTGAGCTGAAATGAACTAGTATTTTGAATCCTACTGAACCTATTTGGTATCCTACAATCTTATTGTATAATATGCTAGGGATGACATATTCAAGTGAAATGGCATCACATTCATCATCAAAAGGAACATCTTAAAGTCTATCTTGAAGTACAATGCTGTGATAGGATAGTATTCATATGCCTACAAGGAAGTTGTTAATATCACTACTATTCGAATTTATGCATCAACCACTAAAGTCAGTGATGATGAAATTTAATTTTTTTACCAACTTCTTCAAAGAGCATAGTGACTCTATAGGAGAAGCAATGGACTGTGAACCACAAAGTCAGTGGTTTGAGCCCACTAGCTTTTCTGATGGAGAAACATGAGACTTTCTACTCCCACAAAGATTTACAGTTTGGAAAATCCTATACAAGGTTGCTATGAATTAGAACCTACTAGACAACACTTAAAAATAACAACAACAAACTTCTTCAGTCTGAAATTAATCAAAATGCATTGATAATTACTGGTAATTAGAATGTGAAAGGTGGAAACAAAAAAGATCAAGCATTGGTTGGAAAATACAGCCTTGATGATAGAAACGATGCTGGAGATTCCATGATAGAATTTTGCAAGACCAATTACTTCTTCATTGCAAATGCCATTTTTAAACAGCATAAAAGGTGACTATACACATGAACCTCACCAGGTGGCATACACAGGAATCTAATTGATTACATATAGGGGGAAAGACTATGGAAAAGCTTAATATAAACAGCCAAAACAAGACCAGGGACAGACTATGGAACAGCCCATAAGCTCTTCAGATGCAAGCTCAGGCTGAAGCTAAAGAAAATTAAAGCAAGTCTGTGAGCACCAAAATGTGACCTTGACTATATCTCATTTGAATTTAGAGACCATCTCAAGACCAGTTTTGATGCATTCAGTACTAATGACCAAAGACCAAAAGAGTTGTGGATGTCATCAAGAACATAATATAGGAAGAAAGCAAAAGGTAATTTAAAAGATTGGTTGGTTATGTGCTGTGGAGTGGGTTCTGAGTCATAGTGATGCTGTATAGGGTTTTTAAGGCTGTAAATCTTTATGGGAGCAGAAAGCCTCATCTTTCTTCCACAGAACAGTTAGTAGCTTTGAACTGCTGACCTTCAGGTTAGCAACCCAACTCATAACCACTACACTGCCAGAGTTCCTTAGGAAAGAAAAAAAAGATAAAAACAGATGTCATAAGAGACTCTGAGACTTGTTCTTGAGCATAGTTTCATTTCATTTATACCAAATGAGAATGGTAGAAATGAAATAAAAGAGGTAGACAGAAAACTTCAAAGGACAGTCTAAGACAAAGTCAAGTATTATGAAATTTGCAAAGACCCAGAGTTAGAAAACCAAAAGGGAAAAATACCCTCAACATTTTTCAAGCTGAAAGAATTCAAGAAAAAATTCAAGTCTCAACATGTAATATTGAAGGACTTCATAGGCAAAATATTGGATTATGCAAAAAGAGTCAATAGACGATGGAAGGATTACACAGAGTCACTGTGCCAAAAATAAATGTTTGATATTTAGGCACCTTAAGAGGTAGCATAATATCAAAAAACAATAGTATTGAGGGAAGAAATCCAAGCTGCACTGGATTTGTGCATTGGTGAAAAACAAGGCTACAGGTATTGATGGAACACAAACTGGATACAAATCTTTCAACAAACTGATACAGCATTCAAGGTACTCATTTATGCCTACAAATTTTAAATACAGCTACCTGGCTAACTGATTGGAAGAGATCCACATTTGTGCCAATTCCAAAGAAAGGTAACCCAACAGAGTATAGAAATGATCAAACAACATCATTAATATTACCTGCAAGTAAAACTTTGCTGAAGATAATTCAAAAACACTCACATAGGCAGGAACTTCCAGAAATTCAAACTGGATTAAGATGAGGACATGGAACAAGAGATATCATTGCTGATATCAGATGGATCTTGATTGAAAGCAGAGAATACCAGAAAGATATTTACTTGTGCTTTCTTGACCACGCAAAGGCTTTCAACTGTGTGTACCATAATAAACTATAGGTGACATTTCAAACAGTAAGTATGCCAGAACACTTGATTGTACTCATGAGGAACCTGTATTTAGACCAAGATGCAATTGTCTGAATAGAATAAGGCATTACTGAATCATTTAAAATCTGGAAAGGTGTGTGCCAGGGTTGTATCTTTTCACCACACTTATTCTATCTGTATGCTAAGTAAATAATCTAAGAAGCTGGATTATGTGAAAAAGAACATAGCTTCAGGATTGGAAAAAGACTCATTAACAACCTGAGATATGTAGATACCAAACTTGCTTGCTGAAATCAAAGATAACTTGGAATATTTACTGATGAAAATCAGAGACTACAGCCTTTAGTATGGACTGCACTTAGATGTAAAGAAAACATTTATCATCATGTTATTTATTGGTCCTCACAATTGGACCAATAGCTAGCATGATAATAAATGGAGAAAAGATTGACGCTGTCAAGACTTCATTTTTCTTGAATCTGCAATGAATACTCAGGGAAGCAGCAGTCAAGCAATCAAAGGACATGCTTTACAAACATGTATTAGGCAAATCTGTTGCACAAGACATCTTTAAAGTGTTCAAGTACAAAGACATCAGTTTGAGGACTAACCTGTCTCAAGCCATGATATTTTCAATTACCTCATATGCATGTGAAAGTTGAGTAGTGAATAATAGAAATATGATCCATTTGAATCGTGTCATTGAAGAAGGATATTGAAAGTACCATGAACTGCCACAAGGAGAAATCTGTGTTGGAAGAAATAAAGCAAGAATGCTCTTTAGAAGCAAGGGTTTTGAGATTTCGTCTCTCATGCTTCAGACATGTTATTAGGAGGGACCTGCAGAAGGACATTCAACTTTGCCAAGTGGAGCATCAGCAATAAAGAGGAAGAACCCCACTAAATGGATTGGCACAGTGGCAGCAGCAATGGGTTCAAAGGAAACAATCATAATGAGGATGGTACAAGGCTGGGCAGAGTTTCGTTCTGTTGTGCATGATGTCATTATGAGTTGGAACCAACTCAACCGCATCTTACAATAGCCAAAATTGCTAGATATAAGTTTTTCATTACTGACTAACTGTATCCCTGATATAATCTAGTAATCTTGATTCCACACCAAAAGTCATCTAATACTCACAAGACTTTGATAAATAATCTATTTCCCTACTCATTCTATTATTACATCTGTCTTTACTTGACTATGTGTGGAGCCACAATTTACACATATTTTAAGAAATATCATTGCCAGGGTGTAAACAAACAAACAAACAAAAAAGAATGGGAAAGAAATGGCATGACGCATTGCTGGAGAATGGATGATAACTTCTCAGTTGATTCCATCATTTGATGGGAGTAGGATATTGAAGAGCCTACAATAGTTAGATTCTTGAGTTATATAGTTGCACTTCTTTAATAAATGTTGTTATTTTTGCTAAGTACTGTCGAGTTGGTTGCAACTCATAACAACCCTGTATAGGGTTTCTGAGGAGTGTCTGGTGAGTTTTACTAGCTGACCTTGCAGTCGAGTGCTTATCTTACAGCATCACACCAGGATTTCTCTTTAATAAATATATTAAATATCAAGCCTTAATTACTGTATGTAAATGGGAGCTATAGTGCAATGAACTCCTGAGGAACTTTAGCTGTCATCTTGGCAGCATATCCACAAGTCAGCAAGTACTTAACTGGATGTTTACTATGTCATTTGCTGCAGTCTGAGACCCAACATCAATTTTTCCTTATACTGATTTCCTTCCAAATTCTAGCACTTCATTTTTTTTAGTAGAAATAGGAAATCAATTATTTTTCAGGAAGTACAAATTAAAGTAAATAGGGCAAGCTGAGAACTTTTACATTGTGAGGATATTATGGAGAACACTTTGTGCAATTTTGAAGTAATTTACATTGTGATACAAGACACAGTGACATCATTGTCCTCTACTGAAATAGAGAAAAATCAATTCTCTTCCCATGCATCTTGGCTTCCTAAATTCTGCTGAAAGTACATGATAGTTATCCTCTTCGGAGAGATTTTATCATGCTAAGAGAAGAGCATTGCCAATACAATGACATTAATAACTATTAAAGAACTATAGGCTGGGGTCTCAGAGGAAAATGTCCCCACAAGCATCTCCTAAGAAGAATTACAATTCACTTAGAGAGTTAAAACCCCCTTCTCTCACCACTCCACCCTCAACATACAGCATGGATGTAGGAACCCTCCACAAAGGAACCTAGATGGACTGATTAGGCCTTTCTTCAAATTAATGGGGGATTCTCTGGGCTTTGCCTTTCTGATAAGCAAGTGAGGTTGCAACCCAGCTCTCTCTTGCAGGAGGAATATAAAATTGGCTTTCTCAGTGATGTGCATCCCAAGGGCCTTTGTGATGAATCAGCTTTCATAGATTCCTTCTTTGACCTTATTAAGGACAGACACAGCAGATTATTTTAATAATGCAGCCTTCGATAGATCAAGAGCATTGCTTCCAAAGACTGTGTAACAGAAAAGACTAATTAATGTTGTTTCTTTGGGGAGGGAGTTGGGAAAGAAGTGAGAAGGTGGAGCAATTTAACCAGTGCTTGGGCGATAAAATGCTGGACTTAATTTTTCTTTTCCTTATCTGGATGTTCCATATTATGAATCAAATGCAACACGTTTAGCCTGGCATTTGGAACCATACCTAGCCTTCAATCAATGAAGCCCTAATGAGAACAGCCAGCTGAGCAGCCACAATAATCACGTTTTCGACAATAGATACAGAAGGAAATGTGAAAACAGTTTGATAGCAGGTAGTTTTCTAATCACCCTAATCAGGACGATGTGATGTGTACTCCAGAAATCTTTAAGTAGGCAACTGTCTTAGTTCTCCAGTGCAGCTATAAGAGAAATATCACACATCGAAGGCTTTAGCAAATTTATTTTCTAAAAGTTTAGGAGGCTAGAGGTCCAAATTCATGGTGTGAGCTTTCATTTTCCAAATTCTAGGGAAAGGCTTTATCTCTTACTTAGCTCTGGAGAAAAGTCCTTGTCTCTTTAAGCTTCTGCTACGGGATGATCTTCATGTGGCTTGGCATTTCCTTACCCCAGGTCTGCTTCCTAGCTTGTTTGTTTAATCTCTTTTTATATCTCAAACACATAGGCTCAAGACATGTTGTTGTTGTTGTTAGGTGCCATCGAGTTGGTACCGACCCATAGCAACCCTATGCACAGCAGAACGAAACACTGCCTGATCCTGGGCCAACCTCACTACTGTTGCCACACTTGAGTCCATCGATGCTGCCACTTGGCCAATCCATCTCGCTGGGGGTCTTCCTCTTTTTCTCTGATCCTCCACCTTACCAAACATGATATCCTTCTCCAGCGACTGGTTCCTCCTGACAATATGACCGAAGTATGAGAGACGAAGTTTGGCCCTATACTAATTCTGCCTCCTTAATATAGCAAAGTCAATTCATTCTCAAAAGAAATTATAACCAGAGGCATAGCCGTTAGAATTTACAACACAATTTTTTGTGGAACATAATAAAATCCATAAGAACAACATTGGAGTTCCTTTCTCTTCCGCGCTGCCTACGGAGGAGGCGGCCATCTCGACCGGCATCATCGCTGCCCTCAGACCCCTGGTGAAGCCCAAGATTGTCAAAAAGAGGACCAAGAAGTTCATCCGGCACCAATCAGATCGTTATGTCAAAATTAAGCGTAACTGGCGCAAGCCCAGAGACATTGACAGCAGGGTGCGTCAGATTTAAGGGCCAGATCTTAATGCCTAACATTGGTTACGGGAGCAACAAGTAGACAAAACACATCCTGCCCAGCAGCTTCCGCAAGTTCCTGATCCACAACGTCAAAGAGTTGGAGGTGCCGCTGATGTGCAACAAATCTCACTATGCAGAGATTGCTCACAACGTCTCCTCCAAGAACCGTAAAGCTGTCGTGGAAAGAGCAGCCCAGCTGGCCATCAGAGTCACCAATCCCCACGCCAGGCTGCGCAGCGAACAAAATGAATAGACAGCCTGTTTTCGAGTTTTATTTGTGCTAAATAAAACCATAAATGCACACACACACACACACACACACACACACACACAAAAGAACAATATTGGAATCTTTTCAAATAATTACGTAATTGATATGCATGAAATCCGGGTGCCACACTTAGAATGAGCACTGGACTGCTAACCACAAGGTCAGTAGTTTAAGCCCACCAGCCTCTCCTCAGAAACCTTATACAGAGTCGCTATGAGTTGGAACCGACTCAATGGCACTTAACAACAACATCGACCACATGGCCTGGGGTAAGTAAACTAGCAGGGGCTGAGAAATACAGATGAATTTGAAGGAAGGAGTC
The DNA here is from genome assembly GCF_000296735.1 of Chrysochloris asiatica. Taxonomy (NCBI): domain Eukaryota; kingdom Metazoa; phylum Chordata; class Mammalia; order Afrosoricida; family Chrysochloridae; genus Chrysochloris; species Chrysochloris asiatica. Next base: position 26,246,284 of record NW_006408533.1, on the reverse strand, counting down.
TCCACATTTTCCTGGTGCTGAATATGGGAAACAAATCCCAAGTTTACATTACCAGAAACAAAAGTTCTGAAGAGGAAAAAATCTATTTGGTCAAAATTTGAGCCCACAATGACAACAAAGCAATAACAACAAGATAAGCCCCACTGCCTCTTCCCAATAACCATGAAGAGAGCCAGTAACTTTGATCAGTTTTAGCCAGATACTCAATTATCACATGACTGGCCCCAAATTCCACACAGAGCCTGCTGTGATGCTCCTCAGTTATCCTTCCTTTGTACACTCTCCTTAAAGCAAGAAGTTGTCCATCTGTTGAGAGCAGCAGAAATCAGAGAGGTGCGTGTCTATTCAGCCAGCAGCATGAAGTAGAGATGACATGGTTCTGCTGCCAGCTGCGTGGCCTTGAACAAGTCACTTAACCTCTACGAACCTCAATTGCCTCATCTCCAAAATGAGGACTGGATAAGTACTCAAGTTCTATCCGGACCTGAAATTCAAACACTCCAATGACCTACAGGGTCTGCTAGTGATTTCATTTTCATTTGAATGTTAATTCTTTCCAGAACGAGTTGCAACTGAACACTTGGCAGGTTTTTCCCTTGGAAAGAAGTGGAGTACTAGTTATATGGTAAAAACTTAATCAGATAAACTGTGTGTGATTGGCATATTTGGCTATTTACAAACCCTACAGCTATTTGATGGATGCCTTTTTTTTTTTTAATTCAGACAATTTATGGAAGTTTTTCATTTTTGTCCCAATGTTTTGACGTTGTGCAAACAAGCTCAACATAGACTACACTGTTAGCTCTTCTCGCTCTCTGTTACTCTCTATTTATTCAGTCGTGAAAATAAACACTGGCCAGTTATTCCAGAAAGGAGCAGGCATGTGAAAATCAAGATTTAGGACTAAGAGGCTTAAAATACCTCTCCTTTCAAATTTTTCATTTTGTTTTGACTCAATGATGGTGAATCTATGTTCCTTGGAATAATAAAAAATTGTCAAATTATCACTTTGGTAATTTAGGTGCATCTAACCCAAGCCATGGTGTTTTCAATGTCTTCCTATGTGTGGGAAAGCCGGACAATGAATAAGAAAAAAGCAAAGAAGAACTGATGTATTTTAATTATGGTGTTGACAAATCTTGAAAGTACCATGCGCTGCCAGAAAAACAAATAAATCTATCTTGGAAGAACTACTGTCAGAATAACCCTTGAAAACAAATGTAGCAAGATATTATCGTACAATTATAGGACATGTTATTAGGAGGGATCAGCTCTAGAAAAGGATATGATGCTTGGTAAAGGGTCAGTGAAATAGAAGAAAACCTTGAACAACATGACCTGGCACAGTGGCTATAACAATTGGCTCAAACATGGAATTGCTATGAGTGGGAATTGGCTCAATGGCACCTAATGACAACAACAGCAACATAGGTTAACATGGGACCAGCTTAGGAAGGCAGGTGGTATGAGATGTAGCTGGAGCCAACTTTTATCGAAAAAGATAAATGGCTGGTTTAATTAAGAATGACCAATGGATAGCTAAATGCTAACAGATTCCATTTTTCACCCTGCATGCCTAGGTCAACAGGAGTAAACAAAGACTGAATTAGAAGGACTATGATCCTATGATCAAAAGTTTCTGAACAACTAAAATGGATCCATGGACTAGCTCTGCACTGGGATTTTGTTGTTGTGCTTGTTTTCCCTCATTCATTCTTCATTCCTTCCTTCCAAAAACAATCTGGCACTGTTTTCTGGTAGTCCCTTGTGAAGTTAGAGAAGGTCAGACACCACATTCATGTCTTTTCTGCACTTGCGTGCAACTGTAAACACACAAGCACCATTTGCATCTTATATTTTGTGAATAATGGGATAAAGGAGAGAAGCAAACAAACATATTATATATGTGTTGTATGGAGTTTCCTAGGCTTTACATCTTCTACCTTGTAGTTCACAGTCCAGTACTTATTGTACAAAGCCACTGTGCTTATGGATATACAGAGAGTCCTGGTGTGGTGCTGTGGGTTAATGCACTGGACTGCAATGTCAGTTTGAACCTCATGGTT